>NC_056744.1:529195278-529430278 GCF_019279795.1 Protopterus annectens | reverse complement strand
CCTCTTGCTGTGAGGTAGCAATGCTACCGCCGTACCACTGTGGCAATACACTGAATTTACAGGTATTAACATTATGCTATTTGCTACTGCAAATGTTCAGCTTGTGTGTAAAATGTTGATTGCTGTGTAATGACAATAGACTGCAGGTGTCATGGCAATGAATATCTTACTAGTTACTTCAGAGCTGCTCATGTGTAATATGTGCACAGTGTTTATTACTGTTGATGTTTCCAGCAAATGTGTCATCCCAACAACTGTTCTTACTGGGTCAGTTCTCCATATAATAAAAGATAGTTATGGACATAACATTACCACCCATATACACATCACTGCAGTATGTACTGTAAACAGGCTACAGCCTGGATTACATGCCTGAATGTATCTTTGACATTTTGAATGGTAAATCACATGAAGCAGTTGGTATTGTACTGGACATGTGGCCTTGATACAAATAATGTTACACCTCCTGTGCTTATCTCTTAAACGCATAACTGCATCCATCTGTCTATCCATCTGTCTATCCATCTGTCTATCAATCTATCTATCTATCTATCTATCTATCTATCTATCTATCTATCTATCTATCTATCTATCTATCTGTCTGTCTATCTATCTATCTATCTATCTATCTATCTATCTATCTATCTATCTATCTATCTATCTATGTGTACTGATCAGTAATATATTGTGCTTCACCGTGTGTTGTACTGAATGTAGGTGCTGACACATGACTGTACAGGATGACAGTATTTCATGCTTAATTTATGTCATGGCACTGTATTGTTATAATACACACATATTGATCATGAGAACAAGCACATTATCCAAGTGACAGTGAAAAATCTATAGACTTTAATGAGCTGTATACAAAAATTCCACCACACATGGTCATTTATTTTTGCTTTTGTCAAAAGGGAGATGTAGGATGTGTGTCCTCTTTATTTAAATTATTGCTACCACTGATATAATGCTCATGTACTGCAGATTTTGGTGTACTAAACTGGTTCAAAATAATGAACAATGAGAGGAATTTGAAAATTTGGTGAAGGAGTACATCAAGCCTGAAAATAGAGGCATACCTTCAAATATATGTGCATCATATACAGGGGGTAACTCAAGCCAGAAAATATGTATTTTCTACCAAAATAGGAACAGTTACAATGTCCGATGGCATGTGACAAAAGTATTTGCAATTTTAGTTTTATGTGATATTACAGAGTGAAGAACACAAGCATGCCTTCCATCATCAGATGATGAAGGAGATGCCGAGTATGCCCACTGCCTGCGGCCATTCGACTCCGAGGATGAAATAGTAGAACACCATCACAATGACAATAACAGTGATAATAGGCCACAATCATTATGTGCAGTTATTCCAATGGATTGCCAGTGATGAACTCTACAAACTGCAGAGGATGACCTGTGGGAGCTGATCCAAGATGTTGACACAAAGGTCCTCCAGACCCAGATGCTAGATTTCATGAGAAAAGTTTCTAAGATATGGTGCAGGAAATGCTTGAGCCCCCGGAAGATTGCTAGAAATCTTTCACGAAGTTTGATCTAACCAAGAAGGTGCCTCCAGAAAGACTAAGTACTGCCATTGTGTTCCACTCATGTAATGTTTACAATATTGGTTTGCCATGGTTTTGGGGGGGGGGGGTCATTGTACTGGCAAATATTTCTGCATACTATTACTTCAAATAATTGACAAAATCTAACTACATACAAAACCATTGACAATACCTGACAAAATCTAGCCACATACAAAAAACAATGTTTTAAATATACAAATTCTGAGGTGGCACAACAGTGGGGAAAAGGCATAAACCCTTCCCTAGTATAACTTTAATTTTTGCTAGTATTTTGTGCTTAGATGTTTTGCAGTCTGGATACTTTGCAGTTTAAATATTTTGCTGTTAATATTTTGGTTGTCATTCATATGCTGGTTTAGATCATTTTTGGTACTTGTGTGTGTGTGTGTGTGTGTGTGTGTGTGTGTGTGTGTGTGTATATATATATATATATCTATATATATATATATTGAGATATATATATATATATATATATATATATATATATATATATTTACATACACACACACACACACACACACACACACGCACGCACGCACGCACACACACACACACACACACACACACACACACACACACACACACACATGCATACACATGCACACACATGTATATTTATATGGGTCTATATTAGAACATCGAAGTTTCACAACTTCGAATGTTCTAATATCGACCCCCTATTCAGAGAAAGCTGAGAACATCAAACATGCAGAACAGCAAATGTTTTCCTAGGGAAAACATTTGCTGCTCTGAAACACATACACACAACACAAGCACACCAAACAAACAGCAATCCACAAACATACACCTAAAATCTTACATCTAACCCTACACTAAACTGTACAAACACCACTAACTATCTACTTACCTTAACCCAAACCCTAACCCTAAGGTCCGTCACTATCGCACACTCACCTCACCCGCGCCCTAACCCTAACTCACCTACCCCACCCTAACCCTCACGTCCACACAATCTCATACTTACCTGACCCGTTCCCTAACCCTAACTCACCTAACCCACCCTAACCCTCACGTCCACACAATCGCACACTTACCTGACCTGCGCCCTAACCCTAACTCACCTAATCCATGCCCAATCTCACACTTACCTGAACCCGACCCATAACTTTCCACCACAACTCTCAAAATAACGAAGCGACAGAAACAGACAACCAAATTCTTTCCCTAGGAAAAAAATTGGTTTTCTGTTGTTTCACTATTTTCAGTGTTCGCTGAATAGGGGTCAATATTAGAACATTCGAAGTTGTGAAACTTCGATGTTCTAATATAGACCCTATTTATATATATTGAATTTTTGCAGATGAGATAGATCAAAAGAAAACACATCAAGCAACCTAACTGCTGATAACTTTATTGCATGTGAAAAATAATCTAATTAATGTGATTGCAGTTGTAAACCAAAACAATACATTTGTGATCACAAAAAAAAAAAAAAAAAAAAAAAAAAAAAACAATAAAGAAGTTGCTTTCATACCCCTCCTGACATCAGGGTCTACCCCCACACCTCCTGGAACTTAAATAAAGTAACTCCATGGTTGTGCAACTGTAGAGAAAGGGAAAAAAGTCTTGAATTATGTTACAGTTGATCTCCTTAATTTTGACTGCAACATAATTTTATTTATTATTATTTTGCTTTTGTTTACCAGGTTTGTCTGACAGGTTCCTATTACATTATCGAATTGCTGAAACTTCATAACTGCAAACATCGAACACAGTTAATTGAAGTTTCAGAAATTTGAACTAAAAAAAGGTCAACAGTTAAATAACTGTTGTAAGCAGAGGGGCAAGCCCCCTTGCACCCCCCACACCCCCCCGCTCTTTAAATATACCAACTCCAAGATCGCACTACAGTGCAGTAAAGGGAAATATTCCCTTTCCATACTATAGTGTGATCTCGGAGTTGGTATATTTAAAGAGCGGGGGTGTGTGGGTGCAGGGAGGCTTGCCCCCCTGCTTACAACAGTTGAGTTATGTTTTTTTTTTTTTTTTTACTTATTCGAAATTATGAAACATTGAACATACATGTTTGACCTTGTAGTGCTCGATGTTTCATGATTTCAATAATGTAATAGGAACCCTTGTCTGACTGGGTTCAATAAAAAAAAAAAACCTTTCAGAGAGAAAAGATCCAACATACTACAAACATTTTTAAATGGACATTCAGTAATTTACATGAAAAGTAATATACATTAACAATTCACATACATTTGCTAATCAGATTACATTCATATGAAATAAAGGCAACTCTTACAGTATAAAAGATACTTATGCATTTAGTAGCAATTGAACATTGAGCATTTGAAGATGTGTATTGATGGGTTTGTCAAACAGACAATAGATCTTGTTATTAATGCTTAAAAACTCAAGTAAATGGTGGTGAAGGGTGGGGTATTATCTAGAGTCAAAGACAATTGTGCATATGTGTGCGTGTGTGTGTGTGTATATATATATATATATATATATATATATATATATATATATGTATATATATATATATATATATATATATATATATATATATATATTGGTCTAGGACTAATGCTCGAAGACACTTTCCACAAATCAAAAATGGCTGAGCACAGTTGTATGGCTGTACTAAAAAAAAAAAAAAAAACGAGGAAATGTCTGTTGCTGAGATCGTGGCACAGTGGGGATAAGGGAGTATTCCCTTTTCCCCACTGCAGTGCGATATCGGAGTGAGAATATAAAAGTAGGGGTTGTGGGGGGTGCAAGGGGGCTTGCCCCCCTGCATAAACATGATTTCTGTTGTTTTGATTTTTTTTTTAATGTTGCTAGATGCCTTTTATTTACTTGAGTTTCACAAAAGTGCTTTTACGGTGAAAAAGTACTTTCGTGAAACTGTGCCCGGCCGTTTCCGATTCATGAAAAGTGTCTTCAAGCATTAGTCCTAGATCCTTTTATATATATATATATATATATATATATATATATATATGGGTCTATATTGGAACGTTGAATGCTTAGGTTGTCGAATACCTAAACGTCGACACCTAAACGTCGAACGCTCAAAACCGCAACTGGCCAATTGCTTGGCCAACAAAAAAAACACCCCCCTAACTAAATGTACTATTTCTGAGATCGCTCTACATCGGGGAAAAGGGCAAATCTCCGATGGCAGTCAAGTAAATTTCTTCCCTGGGAAAAAATCATGTAATTGGCAACTCGCAGTTTTGAATGTTCGACATTTAGGTGTCGACGTTTAGGTGTTCGACAATGTATTAGGAGCCTTCTAGATATATATCTATATATATATATATATATATATATATATATATATATATATATATATATACACACACACACACACACACACACACACACACACACACGCACACACACACACACACACACACACACACACACAGAGTATATATGTGTATATATATATATATATATATATATATATATATATATATATATATGTGACTATCATAAGGTTTATATTAAAAGTACAGAGGTGATGGTGAGCAGTGTCACAAAACTATGTATATGTCTCAGAGATGCTAGTAAAACTATTCAGGTGCTGGTGATGACTGGTTTGGGAAATGGAGTTCTTAGTAAATAGAAATGGTTTGACAATGTGGCAAGGTGAAGATATCACTGGCATTTATCAGGAGATATATAGGATCAGATCCAGTGATTTGATAGCTGAAGTTTTAGTTCGGCTTTACATGAGTTTACATTCTGACTGGGTTTCAGTGGGATGTAGTTCTATAGTTTAGCTGCATTATTTGAACATGGCATACAGGGCATTGTCAGACCCCACTCTGATGGACCTCCTGCATATCCACAAAACAAACAGCACCAGAATTACCCATTATAAAGACTTAAACCTTGCCTGTGATATAAATAGGACCTGCTGGAGAGATAGGTATGTATCCCAGAGACTACCTTGTCTATGGAACAGGCTCCCCATCCATGTGAAGCAGAGTTCTTCCCTAACCCAATTCAAGTGCAACCATATGTTCCTATCAACAAAACAACTGAAGAAGCACTTGAAGAATTGAAGAATAAAAACTTATGAAAATAGAAAACTTCAAAAGCTATGTGGAAGGAAAACTCAGAGTCTGGTGTATTTAACGTTTTTCTTCTTTAGTGGAAGTAGAACTTTGCCAGAAATGTAAGAAAATACAACCAGAGCACAATTTGTCATATTAACACGGTCATAAAAATACTACATTTATCATAGAAACCCAGATCTACTTATCACCTGTAGTAATTCAATAAGACAGTAGCCTATGAGAAACTAACAAAAGGGACTAGGAGGAGTGGTGTCACCTGTACCATCGTAAGGCAAACTTGATATTGTAATTTTCATTGATACCTGGGGAAACTTCAGCATTTAAGATAAGCTCCCACTTAAGCTCTCTGTCTTCCAGTAGGGAGTCACTGTCTCCGTAAAACACATCTAATTGTTCCAGTACAATAAATTTAAAACAAGTAAAACCAGTGCATAAAGAGCTATGTTTCCTCAGGTCATTGCTGTAATCCTTATGTCGTACAGCTGCAATGTGTTCTTTGATGCAATCTGACAATTTCCTGCAGGTCTAACCAATATAAAACAAACAAAACAAAAACTACATTTATCATAGATGCCTGCGTAAACAATGTTGACGCTATGGCAATCATAATATCTGTTAAAGATATATATATATATATATATATATATATATATATATATATATATATATATATATATGTGTGTGTGTGTGTGTGTGTGTGTGTGTGCGTATGTGTGTGTATGGGTCTACCTGATATTATCTAATTCTCACTTACCTGAAAATTACATTCATGAGATGAGTTTGCCGAAAACTTATTTTAACAAACACCCGGATCACAGAAGTTTTATTCTGGGAAACTAAGCACTTGGCTACCATGGTGAACTTTGCCCTTTTCCCCATTATAGTGTGATCTCAGTCTTGGTATATTTAGTTGGGGGGGTGGGGGATGATGCTTCCCCCCCACTTGGGTGGATTTGATGTTTGATTTGCTTCAGTTTTTTTTTTCCATGCTGGCCAAGTGGTTAGTTTCCCAAATACAGCTTCGTTGATCTGTGTATTCATGAGCACATAATTATTTCATAGCTATCCAGCGAAACAGCAGTCATGCTTACTTAAACTTAAATTATAGCACAGGTAAGACCTATTCAAAATTTCTTAACTGGCCCAAACAAACCATGTGTTATATGTAAACTCACATATTAATTCCTGATATATGAAATAAAACCAGCTAGCAGCCAGTAAACAAGTATTACAGGCTACATTATGTACAAGAGAAACAATAAAGTGACAAGAACAAAAAATGGATGAAAATACGTCACATCTCTTTCAGCATAGTTGGCATCCTCAAAAGAAGTCAGGAAATAAATATTATGTTTCTACTTTGGTAAACTCTAAGCTTAATTTTAAAGAACACCTGAGGAGAAATCAAAACCAGTCTGACAGCTGTCAAAACCTAGCTGTTGAAGTAATCTGTGTTTCCTTGGCACAGACTTCAAACATTTAAGAATAAACTCAATGAACTAGAAAATGTAGAAAAAAACAAAACCCAAATGAGGGCTAAATAATCACAAAATATTGTCAAACATTATACAACAATCATATGTTATTAAATTAACTTCAGAACTATATCAGCCCCATTATTAAATGACAATATTAGGAAACTTATGCAACTGCTTATTTAACATAAGATCATGCATATTGTGAGTTCATTGTTCAACTTTTGAGAAAGCATAAAACTCCTAACCAAGAGATGACCAGCTAAGGCATAGGTGTTATAAATGGCACTTAATTCACATCCAGTAAACCTAACAAATAGGCAAGCAGACTGTAGGTACACCACACCACACCATTAATCGTAAGCGCTTTCGTCAATGCTCCAACTTCTTCAGACAAATTCAAGACAACAAATCAACTCTCTTTATACATAACACTAATTGAATCCAATTAAGGCAATTAAAATGAGTGCTCATTTAAATAAAAACTATTAATCATGAACATTGATTAGAAGCCTCTAAATATAATTTATATAAATTTTTAACCTTATACAATACATATAAATACAACAAATATTTGTATATTAAAAATTTATATTTTAAAACTTATATAAATATGTGCAATATGTAGCTATGAAAATAGTTGATGCAGGATACTACAACTGATGAAAAATTATTGGTGCAGATATTTAAGAATTATTAAATCATTATTAAAGTTCTATTACTATTAAGTTATTACTAAATCAAGGGACCAAAAAGTTCAACCAAGTGAACTCATACTTAAACATACACATTAAGTATAAAAGAATGTGTTAGAAAGACAAACCATTAAACTAACCCCATCATAGTTTGCTAAAAATAAATAAAATAATAAATACCAATGACCTTACAAAATTTCCTAGCAAGTGCTAAAGCTTAAGTATGTGTATGTTTAAGTATGAGTTCACTTGGTTGAACTTTTTAGTCTCTTGATTTAGTAATAACTTAATAGAAATTTAATTATGATTTAATAATTCTTAAATATCTGCACCAATAATTTTTCAAGTTTAGCATCCTGCATCAACTATTTTCATAGCTACATATTGCACACATGTATATAAGTTTTAAAATATAAATTTTTAATATACAAATATTTGTTGTATTTATATGTATTGTATAAGGTTAAAAATTGTTAATATAAATTATATTTAGAGGCTTTTAATCAATGTTCATGATTAATAGTTTTTATTTAAATGAGCATTCATTTTAATTGTCTGAATTGGATTCAATTAGTGTTATGTATAAAGAGAGTTGATTTGTTGTCTTGGATTTGTCTGAAGAAGTTGGAGCATTGACACTGACGAAAGCGCTCACAGTAAACGATGTGGTGTGGTGTACCTACAGTCTGCTTGCCTATTTGCTAGGTTTACCAGTTTGTTTTGTTTTTGGAGTTTAATGTTGTTTTTCGGATGGCGAGTGGTGTTGGTGTATCATCACAGTCTTTGTTTTCTCAACAAGACAACAGTACGTTAAGTGTATCAAGTGCAACCACCCAGGCGAATGCTGTGGGGAATTTGACTGCTTTGGTGCAGCAGTTATTGGACTGTGTGGATACTTTATCACATAGAATGAATGAAAGGAATGGTTTTGGTGTTCAAAGAATAACTGGGTTAGTAACCAACCACCCAGGTACAAGTGGACAGACTCTCTCGTTCTCTGAAGTATCGAGTGCATCGTTGAGAGTACCTTTGAATCAGGGAGATATGTTGAGCAGCAGTTTACACACTGATGATAGGAGTAGCTCATCAGCTGATGAACAAGGAGATGCATTAAACCTATTAAGGATAGACTCTGTTCCTTCTATGGCAGAATACTTGTGAGCCTCTTTATTTTTTAATACAGCTACAAACACTAACACGTGCCCTGGACACAGTAATCCTATCATTTCCATGTTAACACATCTTAATGAATTTGACCAGAAGCTTTACAAATGCTGCAAACTACAATTGGAGGTGTCATACTTCCAAGAATGCATTTCCAAAAGAATTATCCCCAAAGGGTTATGCCAATGGCATTATCCAATTGGGCTGGTCAACAATTTACTGTTTCACCAGGAATTGATCGCTTTGTTCGATTAGCAAGGGGTGAAAGTTTTACAAATGTTGATCAAACACTACATTCTAAAGTGAGGCACTCAAAACTGACCTTGAAATTTTGGAACATACCATTACTACGAATGCGGACATTTCAAGGTATAGGTTCAAATATGGGGGCATTTTCACAAGTATAGACTCTAGCCTGGTGAAAGCTGTAGATACCAAAATGAAGAAGATTCTGAGGGACACTAATGACTATTCCAAGGGCTTCACTTATCCACCACCTCCAGAAAAACCTAAGCCCATTGATAATTTACAAGACTCACTCGGGCAATGCCCACCTGATAACGCTGCTAACACAGATGTCACCACAAGCATGGAAAATAATGAAGAGCTGCAAACACAAACACCTCCTGTACAGCGCAGTGAAAGAATTAGAAACAATCACCAGCAGACAACAGTTGCTAACAAGGAGAGGCTCTAAGTAATAATAATAACAATAACAGGAATAACAATCGGGGTTTTCAGGAGCGCTGAGGCAACCAACACAATCAATGGCAGAACAACAGGAATCAGGGGCAACAAAAGAGACACCAGAATCAGCAGAGGAGATGATTCAGGACAGTTTACAAATCCTTGTAAGTTCAGAAGGGGATTTCAAAATCTTTAATTTTACATCTTTAAATGTCGACAGTAAGATGGTTAATGTGTTTGCTAAAGGGCTTTCGTCTGTACCGGATAGGAGAGCTGATTTGGTTAAGACTATTCTTGACCTTAAAATGTTTGTGTGCAAACTAAGTCTGATGGGTGTTAATTCTTCCCTCACAAATAACCTAAGAGTTTCTCATTTGTTTAACCCTCCCCTTCAAGAGTCTCTTGCCATTTTTGAAGAAAGTATGTGAAATGGATTTGAGAGCATTGCTGTCTAATAGACATAGTAACATGTATGCTAATAGAAATATCTCTTCCGAAGAACTTGATTTTGTGAACCTGTTGAATATGTGTAATATTAGAGTTATGAAGCCCGATAAGGGAAGGGTGCTGGTCTTTATGGATCAGACTGAGTATGTTAACAGAATGGTTGAATATCTTGACAGTGATGTGTATGAGCATGCCAGCTTAAATGAGATTAATGATGCTTATAGGAAGATCACAGTATCTTGAATGACTTGTTCTTGGAAGGCAGCACTGATATCAATACACTTCAGTATTTGTCAATGCCAGCACCTATAATCCCTACACTTTTTGGTTCCCCCAAAATACATAAAAACCTCAGTAACCCCCCATTTAGACCTATAGTGGATGGGTGTGGGTCAATTACGTATGCAAGTGTGAAATTTGTTGACAATAAACTAAAACCTTTTATCAAAACCGAACCACAAATTTGTCATGACTCATGGAGCTTTTTGGAAAGTATCAATAATCTGGAATTTAATGAGAATTATACTTTCCTCATGGTAGATATTAAAGATCTCTACACAGTAATACCCCAGGAGTTAGGTATAGAGTGGGTTAGAGAATTTTTGATTATGAAAGGATGGACGGTAGAGACATTTATGTAATTGAAACCTTCCTTGAGATAGTTTTGTCTAACAATTATTTGTTTTTTAATGGGCAATTCTTTTTACTAAAATCAGGAATTGCGCTGGGATCACCCTGTGGTAGTAGCTTCGCTAACTGTGTCATGGTCTATTGGGAGAGGGTATTTTTATATAACAACACCCTGTTCAAGGATCATGTGGTTTGGTATACTAGATACCAAGATGACATGTCTTTCATCTGGAAAGGTGAAGCTGCAATAATAGAACCTTTTATTGTAACCATTACCGAACTAACAAATTTTTTGGAATTTATCTTTCAAGTGGGGATGGATTTCATTAATTTTCTGGATGCAAACTTATCAAAGGATAGGGGTAACCATAGATATAGAACAACCATATATCGAAAACCCACCTATTCAAATGCATTTTTGCATTTTACAAGCAGCCATCCTTACCACCAGAAAAAGATGATTGTTAAGGGACAGGTGGTAAAGGCTGCTTGGATGGTCTCTGCTAATAATGATTATACAATAGAATGTGAACTGTTAAAATCTATATTCCTCAAGAGGGGCTATCCAGTAGGTTTTCCTGAAAATATCTTTCAAGACATTAACACTAAGAAGATGTCCGGTTATTTCAGCCCAATAGTGCAAAACGGATATGAAGAAGCACAGAATGGTGCTATTGAAGAAGTAAGCTGGAAGAGGGCGGACCCAATTCACATTTTAAGAGGTAGCTTTTTTGTTATGTACTCAATGGATTCTAAGAATATTAGGGATATTTTTGTTAAGAATTGGGCTATAATGTTGGAAGATCATAGTCTAAACAAAATATTAGGCACAACTCCACATTTTACTTATAGTAGGGGACCAAACATGAAATGTCTTTTGGAAAAACAGCGGAAAGAATATAAAGGTTTCACAGGTATTGGAAAATGTGGATGTTGCCCGCAATGTAAATTTATTAAAATGGGCAACAAACTCCAGATTAGGGACAGAACCTATACCATAGAAAGCAAATTTAACTGCAACACTAAAGGGGTACTTTATGTAGCTTTGTGTAAATTATGTGCATCGTACTCTGTTGGTAAAACTGAAAGAAAAATGAAACAGAGGATATACGAACACCAGTATAGTATACAGAAAAATATAACCACAAATGCGTTGGCAAAGCACATTCTAGATTACCCCACACATAAGTTCCAGTTTGCAGTGTTACAACAGGTTGAACATAATATGAGGAGAGGCCCATGGGAACTCAAACTAGAAGAATGTGAGCTCATGTGGTAAATTCGCACATTTGCAAACATACCACCAGGCCTTAATGAATACGCATCAATTAAGTGCTTACTAAAGCTTAAGGTACTTGCTAGGTAATTTTGAAAGGTCATTGGTATTTATTATTTTATTTATTTTTTAGCAAACTATGATGGGGGTTAGTTTAATGGTTTGTCTTTCTAACACATTCTTTTATACTTTATGTGTATGTTTAAGTATGAGTTCACTTGGTTGAACTTTTTGATCCCTTGATTTAGTAATACCTTAATATTAATAGAAATTCAATATTGATTTAATAATTCTTAAATATCTGCACCAATAATTTTTCATCAATTTTAGTATCCTGCATCAACTATTTTTATAGCTACATATTGCACACATGTATATAAGTTTTAAAATATAAATTTTTAATATACAAACATTTGTTGTATTTATATGCATTGCATAAGGTTAAACATTGTTAATATAAATTATATTTAGAGGCTTTTAATCAATGTTCATAATTAATAGTTTTTTTATTTAAATGAGCATTCATTTTAATTGTCTTAATTGGATTCAATTAGTGTTATGTATAAAGAGAGTTGATTTGTTGTCTTGGATTTGTCTGAAGAAGTTGGAGCATTGACTCTGATGAAAGCTCTCACAATAAATGGTGTGGTGTGGTGCACCTACAGTCTGCTTGCCTATTTGCTAGGTTTACCAGTTTGTTTTGTTTTGTTTTTGGAATTCACATCCAGTGACAATGTTTTTGTACTAATACTAAATGTACAACATAAAATAGAACAGGATTCTGCCTGCATTTGCCCCGCATCATAAACATGAATGTCTGTATATCCAAAATTCACCAGATGAATTCAGTATAAACAGATATAGCTGAAAAAGGATATAAAGTTTTATTGTGCAGAAGATAGTCATGGCTAATGTGAGGTAGAGAAAAAAATTACATTGCTGCAGCAAGATTCTTTCCTTCTACAGTCTGAATATGAGTAAGAATGCCTGACATATTTTGAGACCTTATGATGAGTCTGACTCTGGCCTTCTGACCCTGTATGGTCTCTCTGTCAAACATTGCATGATTACAGCTAATTTGACAAGAGGCAAAGTCCCATAAAGTATATTTTCTTGCTTTTCTAAAAGCCAGTTATCATTTGACTCTAAATTCATCACTCTACCGTGTGGTATTATATTTATTAAATTAAAAAAAAATGTACATTTATGTAATGCATGCTGAGCTTCTGCCCAATTACTTTCTATTCTGGTGTCACCTGCTGGCACTTTCTGATGATGTCATAAGTGAAGCAAGCAGTGTGTAGTTCAATACTTCAGGCTGTTGAACTGAAGGGAGTCTGCCTTTGCCAGAAACAGAAGTAGTCTATTCCACTGAATGCAATCATCTATACTGAGCATAGCCAAAACTTAGCCAAGGGCTTGCTGGGGAACCGAATCCAGTCAATGTTCTCCAGTGCAGTAGGTCCACCTGTAGGTCATACATGGTATTGCTGTCATGGAGTCTGATCTTGACATACAGATGGAGCTGCATGGTCATGAACCAGTCTAGAACAGACGTTCTGCCTGTAGGTTGCCATGTCTATCATAACTACATTCTACCTGTCCAAGGTGAGAAAGCTTGCAGAACTTTTCTATGCTCAGAATAGATAATCAAATGTAATAAATATAATTTCACAGTTGCAACCAAAATAAAAGCAACATATTTCAGAATCAGAAAGCGTACTTTACATGATTAGAGCATAACTGCAACAAAAAGAAGTGGTAAAAAACCTTTGAACTTGATCTTTAAGAATACCCGTTAATGTTTCACCTGTTTATGATTTATGTTAGGGTGCTGTCATACAGGCATTACTAATGTGTTCAATAAGGCACACTTCAGGACAAAATGTGATGTACTGCATGAAGCCATATTGAATTCAGAGCTATAGTTTGACAGACTTATATATTACAATGTGCATTGTGTGTTAGATGCAGCAGGAGGGATACATGTAAGATGATTGATTACACTCATATAAATGCATTATACTCATATACGTTTTAAAATGACAGGTAATACACTTTCCCTGTAGCTGAAGGCATTATACAGTACTGCTGACCTGTAAGTTGTCCTGGGCAAAAAGTCTTCTATGGATTACGTATCCATTTGTGGTCTTCCTATCACTCATACATACGTCATATGCTTGGGGATATAGTGACATTTCTTTACACACACGGCCTATTTGTCAAGGCAGTGACTACACATGAGTTTTGACTTGACTGATGTGCATGGTTAGTATATGTCACATGACCACACACTTTATTTTGCAACTGCTTACATCTCACATCTGTTACAGTTAGACAACTGTAATTATGGAAACCAGGACATCATTGTGTTGCAATGGTGGTCAAAAGTGACAGTTCTGTATGTGTGTCAGGACCTTCTGGATTACAGCACATAAGTACATTGCATGTATGAACAGTCACATTTTTTACCATTCACAATATGCAGGTTGCTACCAGAACTGATTGTTTCCTGAATTAATACTTCTGTTGGAATGATTTAACAGATGTGCATGATTCTTCTCATTATGTTTCCATTTTTACATGTGTGTGTACATTGCCATTACAACGTCATACATTCAAGGCAAGAAAAGGATTTAAATTATTTAACCTGTATGTATGTATGTTCAAACATAATTTCATGTCTATGTAAATTATTTCCTTTTTTTACTTTCACACTATACATGACAATGCCAGTGAAGTTCCATAGCTAAGCACTTCTTGCAGTACATGCAGTGTTCATTAATAAATTAAAGTCACTTTGTTTCATTGTAGCTATGTCCCTCTCATCCTTTTTTGGTATACATTTCCTTTTTTTAATCATATAAAAGTGTCACTCAGTGGCCATGATTGCTACTATAGTGATCAATAATTATAATTACTATTATATGTACAACTACACCTTCCTCTTTAAGCTCCCTCTGCCACTTTTAATTTATGTACTTTAAGTTGCCCATACCTTGTATTGTGGTGTCCAAGCATGCCTGTTTACTAAGGATAAACTTATTTACAACCCATTGTTTATACTGTATGCTCAAGCCTATCTTCACCCCATGATGACTGTTAGCAGGTGTTCCTGCTATGAACAGGTGCTGGATAATATATAGGGTTGCTTAACAGCTTGCATATTCAATAAGAATTGGTGTTCATCATGCTAAAATTAACAACTATGTAGGCTTAGCGTGACATGTACATTCTTGTTAATGAATTCCCAGGAATATTTTTTATTAGAATCATCTTTCAATTCAGGTCAGTGTTTAATGAGACTTCCAGAACTTGAATACCATCTAAAAAAAAGTTTCTATGAGCATGCAGGCACAAGTTTTCCTAGATAAAGATATTGCTTTCTTTCTAAAATCACCTTGACAATTGCACTTACCTTAAACATTTCATTTAGTGACTTGCTTTTCAGTTCTAAAACTGAGATGCAGAATTGCTTTGTTTAACCTTTGGATCAGTCATATATGTTCTCTAAACATTCCTGCCAAATGCCTATGTGCTGTTAATTATTTTCTCATGTATATTGTTCCAAATTCAGTAAGAAATTATATTACAGACTTTATTAAATTCCAGAAATCTTGCTTGAAATCCAATAAGATTATAAATTATTGAACTAGATGTGGATATTTCATATAAGTGCTTGTCTGTTATTAAGAGAAACTTGGTTTGCAATCTTATTAAAAAGGCATCTTGCAAAATCCAGGATAAATTCATTAATATCAAGTCGTAAATCAGTATTACAGGGATGGTTTATGCCATCCCATATCGCTATATGTTAGCGGCATAAATTAGGCACTTGTAAGGTGGTGAACTGTAAAACTAGAAATACATATTTCAGCTGTTAGGTGGTTGTTAATCTTGGCTAACAGAAGCTTGCTATTCCAGGTTAAAAAGGTATGATTTTAACCACTTTCAGCTTGGAAACAATTGAACTAATGGTAGCTAGGTCATTACTAAGCTCTTGTTAATCCTGTATACCTTATCTTTCTATAGAATATACATTGCTGAACAATCCACTAAAAATAGAATTAACCTCTAAAAAAGTACAGTTGTGTAAGATGAACTTACCATAACAATAGATGTTCAAATAATCACTGCTGCAGTAGCCTTAACTATATGGGCTATATCCTGGCAAGGATATAACAGCCAGCCAGTTTCTAAAACTTCAGTGTACCTTCATTCATCTAAACTGCCAAGCAGCTAAAGATGAGCTGACTAAAAGGAAAGTTTGGGGGTGAAGCCCTTTAGAGCTTTCCTGCCAGCTAAGGGAGGGATGCTGAACCCTGAAAGGGCAATTCCAGAAATAACAAAAAATAAATGTCCACACCCTGGCGTAAAAATATACCAAAAAACTAAAGGGGGTGGAGACAGGGAGAAGCTACTGAAGCAGTGATAATTTGAACAGCTACCATTGTGGTAAGTCTACATACACAACTGTACTATGTTCTTAATATTGATTACTACTGCAGTAGCCCTAGCTATATAGGTAGATTACCATAGCTAACTATATTTGGGAGGAGGGAGGAGAAGGGTCCAGGAGCCCCTGCAGAATTGTCCTAGCAAAACTAGATCTAGACCTAGAGACGGATTCAGGCTTATAGTCTGTTTTGAAACAGGTTGTCCCATTACAAGAAATGAACAATTGTTCCAAAGATCTACAAGATTTAATTCTTTCAAGATAGTACTTGAGTTGTCTGTGGAAATCCAAGGTGTGGAGTATCCTTTCTCTCTCATTTCTAAGACCAGGAAAGAAAACAGGGGGATGGATAGTTTGGCTTAAAGTAAACTCAGATACCACTTTAGGCATAAAAGAAGGATTAGTTCTCAAAGAAACCCCAATCCTATGGAAAATGAGGTAAGGTTAACTCACCATAAGAGCTTGCATCTCCAATACCCTTCTTTGCAGAAGTCAGAGCAATTAGTAAAGCTCTTTTCCATGTTAAGAATCTCAATTCAGACAGATTAGCTGGTTCAAATGGAGCAAATGTTAGCTTTTCTAACAGGAAACTAAGATCCCAAGGAGGGGCCACCAGTTTACTTTGAGGCATCTTATGCAAAATCTCTTTCAAGAACATCCACAGGTAGACATGCTGAAATGGCCAATAAATTAGCCTAGATAGAGGAATAAGAAAGGCCATATTATAATAACTCACACAAACACTGTAAAACCAGGAAACAACTAGCCCCAAATGGGTGCTAATTATGTTGTTTGCACCAACTAGAAAACCTTTTCCATTTGCTAATATATGATTTTCTAGTAGCAAGCTTTCTTGCCTCCATTAGTACCTGCTGATTGTGCTTAGAAAACAGGTACCTAAAAGGAATTATGACCATATCATCTAGACAGTCAGTTGAACATGACTGATGTCAGGATGTATCAAACACCTCTTTCCTTGTGTGAGTAGATCCATTCTGTGAGTAAGCCTGTAGTAATTCCCCTGGCCTTTTCCAAAATAAAGGATGAACCATGGTTGCCTGGGCCAAAAAGAAGTCGCCACAATGATCTTGAAGGATCTTCAGAAGTACCCTGGATATTAGTGGAAAGGGTGAAAAGGCATACATGAATATTTATGTCCAAAGAAAAGAAAAATGATCTGTCTTCCAGACCTTACATGGAGTCCTGGCACAGAAGTTTGTCAGTTGATTATTCAGAAAGGAGACAAAGAAGTGTACTGATGAATCAAATCTTGGAAAACCCTCTAATCTAGTTTCCATTTGTGAGGGTCTGCCCTGATGCTGCTCAGCTTTTCTTCCATAGAGTTTTGCTCTGATAGAATGTGGCATGTCTATGTAGTGAGATTGTGCTATGAAGCTATATCCAAAATCTAACATGGCTAGTCTGCAAAGGGTGTATGACCTGATTACACCTTGTTTTTGATGAACCACATGATTGTGGTATTGTCTGTAACCACTTGAAGAGGTCCTGGAGACCAAAAATGGTTCAGAGAGTTGAGTGCCTTGATCAGGGCAAGAATCTCCTTGATATTTATGTGCTTGCATCTGTCCTTGGTGCCCCACACCCCCTGCACTTTTATCTCTCTTGAAACTGCTTCCCAAGTAAAGTCTGAAGCAACTGTAGTGACTGACTGCTTTGGAGCAGGGATGGAAAAGGAGAGACCTGAATTTAAGGATATCTGTTGTCTCCACCAAAACATTTCACTTTTGACAAACCCCAGTACTGGGATCTGAGAAGATAAAGGGTGTTAATGCTGGGACCAAACAGATTTCAGATATCATTGTATCATTCTCATGTGGAGTCTTGCCAGGGTTATCATGCGAACCATAGATGCCATGAGACCGAAAATTCTGAGGTTTTCCCTTGCAGTGAATGAAGTTTGAGTGAAAAACCTTAGAAATAGATCTAGCTAGGTCTATTTTTTTTCCTGTGAAAGAAAATCTCTTTGAACTGAGGTCCTTAGTTGACATACCAGAAACACAATCCTGCGTGAGGGAGTCAAGAAAGACTTTTGAATGTTCTCTTAGAATCTCAGCTTATGCAAGAGATCTCTTACTCAAGAGACAGACCCCTGACATTCTGAAAGAAAAAGACTTGGCATCTGAAAGATAAGCAAGTCATCTAAATATGGAAAAATGTGGATACCTCCTAGCATACAATGTGCTATAATTAGAGCCAGACACTATGAACATTACTGGTGTGGTGGGTAGTCCAAAGAATACGACAGAGAACTGACCATGTGATCCAAATACACATAATGCCTGACATCTGGATGAATAAGGGTGTGATGACAAGTATCTTTTACGTCTAGTGCTGCCAGGAAACCTGAAAGAGGAAGAAGAGCTACTAGGTTATGAAGTGACATTATTTTGAATTTGGACACTATTACAAACAGGTTTAGGAAAGAAAGATGTAGAACTAGTCTCCAAGGATTTTCTTTCTTTCTTTTTTTTGGCAATAAGAATATCCTTGAATAAAACACCTTCTCCACCTGGGAAGGAAGAACTGGTTCTATCACTCCTTGGGACACCAATTAGTGCATTAACCACTGCAGCTACCTTTTTGTCAACTACAATCTAAAACAAATGCAATTAACTGGAAAAAGCTTGGTTAACTGCCCACAGCAGCAGATCAGCAGTTCTCGAAAGGCCAGCAAAATTAATAGTAGAACAAAACCAAGCCAACAAAAATGACTGCACAACTCTGCTTGTTGGTTGTGATGATTTTCAGTAAACAAACAATAGCTACACAGACAAACTGCTTAGTATTTCCCTTTTGAAAATGGCAATGATAATGTGTGTGTGTGTGTGTGTGTGTGTGTGTGTGTGTGTGTGTGTGTGTGTGTGTGTGTTGGTGTCTATGTACCTGTGCCTGTGTATGTATACTAAGGGAGCCCATGTGTTAATGTACATCAGAAGTACCTCACCCTTTAATTCTTTATTCCATTTCTACATATGTGTCAGTGTTATGGATGATATTGTAAACTTTGAAAAATTGACATTAAGGCAACAAACATGAGCTTTATTCAGTTCCATGGTATAAAGGTAGACACATTCAACCACCTGTTGCTAAATGTTTGAATGACAATGTCATTTGTTTAGGTTCAGATCTGCTACTGAATGCAAGCAAAATTAATTATTTCTAATTCAGACATAAATTGATACCACCAGGGAAGAGGCAAGACCACAGTTTATTCTGTGGCAATTTGTGAACCAAAGTTGTCATAGTTATATATTTAATCCCTTACCACCATCGGTCTGCTAGACCTTTAATACTCTGTGTATTATATAGGTACTTATTCCCTCTGGTATAATTCTCAAGTTAACTTGTAAAAACTTCTGATTTTTTTTTATTCCCTAAACTTTAGGGGAAGAATGTTTCATAATCTTGATATACTTTGGGTAATGAAGCCATCTGTCATTTTTAGTTCAGTTACTTGTTTGAAAAAATCCCCCTTTTTCTCATTGCTACTGGATGATCTTTTAATGAAAGACACATAACTTTCCTTAGTATTTTTTTTTTCTAGAAGCCCCATATGGTAGGCACAATTGGTTTCTTACTAAGCTATAAATGACACTTTGAAGATTTAGATGTTTTAATCTTTCTTTCATCAGTATAATTCTTTTTATATCTCCTTTGTATTCATTTGATAATTACAATATCTGCCATGGATAAAGTGTAAAATGTTAAATTATGCACAATAATCAATCTTGTTAATGTTATAAATAATGCTTTTAAGACTTTTGGGTCCCTTGAATCTACTGTACAAAAGATTGCACCAATCTTTTTCATGGCTCTAACCTTAATGGCCTGTAATTAGAACTTGAATGATAGCTCATTACCAATGATTGTTCCAAGATCCCTAATCTGTTTTACTACTTCAAGTTTTTGGCCACCAATTCCTAACCTCAATTCTCTGTGGTGTCCAAACTGCAAAACCTTACATTCATTATAATTTAACTTAAGACCTATTCTTTTTGCCTATAAATAGATTTTATTTAAATGCAAATTTAAATCTTTGACTTTCTTAAGATTTCTGATCTCAGCTCCAACTTTACAGACATCTACATATTTTCAGACCCCAAATTTATTGGTTATAGGCAAGCCAGAAAACAGGCCAGAGAAATAATTAATCACCTATAAGTTTTGCCTTTAAATTTAACATATTGCTCCCAGTCTGAAAATCAGTTTATTATCCAGTTCAAGATTTATGTATTTACATTTAATCATTGTAAACACTAAAGACATCCAGATAAATTATCAAACAAGTCTTCCCTTCATAGCCCAAAAAATCTTATTTTCTCAAAGAAATTGGATTGACAGATTAATGTGGATCCACATTTAATAAAACCAAACTGTTATCCATTTCTATGTCATATTTTTTCCAAGTATATGTTATAATAAGCATTTCCCAAAAACTTTACCAGTGATTGAAGTCAAACTTATTGGTCTATAGCTTGATATCTGATGTTTGTCACTAACCTTAAAAAGCATACAATGTATGATTTCTTCAAATCATTTGGAACCATATAATGAAAAAGCAGCCTATTAAATATTCCTAACTGAGGCATTATGAGGTAGATGGACATTTCTTGCACTATTTACATGCAGTAACATCAGGACCCATTGAATAATTTCCTTTTTAACTTTAAATAAAGCATTGTTTACAAAATACAAAGAAATATAAGGACATTGTAGATCTGAATTAATTGAAACCTGATGAATTGATTTTAAGTTCTTTTGGAAGGAAATGCTTGCAAAAGAGTAATTAAATAACTCTGTCTATTAGTTGCTACCTCATTATTATGTGTGATAGCTTCCTCACCATGACCAGATTTCTTAGCGCTGCATACCTCAATTTTTTTTTTTTATTATTATCAGTGGTCTTAATTGAAGATTCTTCATATGCTTGCTTTTAATACTCAATTCCTTCGACTTTTTGGTTATAATATTTCTTTTTTATGTCTTGTGCTTTGTGTTATATACTTTTATAGCAGCCTTTTAAAAATGTCTATTCCACAAAGGTTTATTAGACTATTTACTTTTTTATCACTTTACTTGGTTTCTCAAAAGATGTTACATGAATATATCTGACTGACAGCCATCCGCACTCCTCCCCAGGTTTTAACTTTTCTTATTCTAGTCCACTCTCACCCATTTATGTGAAAGTTTCCCGTTTTTAATTTTTTCCATATCATAAAAAATATTCTTATGAGATAGAGAGTAATTGTTGATTATCTTAAAATAGATTGAGTTGTGGTTTATACTTCCTAAAGGTGTTGATACATCAACCTCTGAGACTGTAATCATATTTATTAAACAATAATAGATGCAAAATATTATGCCCTCAGTGGCTTCTGCCACCAGTTGAGAAAAGTTTCATTTATACATTATATCAGTGAAAGAAGATTCCATTTGTGACATATTGATCCAGTTTTCATACCTCAGTTTTAGACAGCAGTTTTTATGCTACACATAACATTAATTACAATGTGATTACCTGAGGTGAGTAGGGCTCCCTTAGAATAAAACTGCAATGATTTTCCTCAGAAATAAATGTGCTGTGCCTCAGTTCTGCATGCCAGCTTCATTTCAAATTCCTGTTACTAACATTTAATGCAAAACATAGACAACTAACTCATATTCAGTCTTTGTATTACTCTATATACCAGACTGACTTTTGAAAATTTTTGATAACTTATGACAGTACAATACTTTGATATACAAATATTAAATAAAACCCAGAATAAATATAACCCTCTAAAACAACTACTCATCAACACATATCAAGCATATGGGGGGGGCCTCTCATCTTTAATAAAAATGTAACTACCAAGGAATAAAACAGCAAAAACATCACATGCTTATTGGGCTATTTAAATTTTTAATGCTACATTTAGTGCTTTTACCCCATGAATGGTCATTTATTATTTTAAAAACTGATGAAGCCTAGTAGTGTACTGTTTATGGGGTGAAAGCACAAAGTTTAGCATTAAAACTTCAAAAAGCACAAAGAATTATTATTATTTTTAATCCCTCATCTTCAAATATGCATATGTTTTGCCCCTAGCAGTTAAGGGAGTGCAGCTAGCTAGAAAATGAATGAAAGGGATAGCCATCTCCCTGTTGTGAACATGTATTACACAACTATCATGCAATGTACAGTGTTTATATGCAGTTTGTGCAGTTTTAAGTGCTCTGTGTTGTGAATTAACTATATGACCACAACCACAAGCAGTTACAACATGGAAAAGTTCACTGACAATATCAAGCATTTCATTACAGAATATATTGCTATTATGTAGATACTAAAAGCAAGGTATCTCACCCTAGCCCATAGAAATGGGAAAGTCAAGGATGATGGAAATCAAAACCAAACAGCTTACGTACTGAAAGAAAAATGACCACCAATATCCTGCTTGGAAATATAATTGTTATAGTTAAATCAATGAAGTATCATTCCACTAAGGAAATTCTGCTACCCAGTGAAGAATTATTTTTTATTGGAAAAACCTACAGCCTGAATGTCCACCTTAATAAAACAGCTTTTCACAAAACTCTGCACTCTACATCTCATTTTGTTCTTATAGCCTTGTCTGACAGATATGTTCCCATTTTAGTCCTAGTTGAGTTTTAACTAGTAGTGTATATTCTGTCATAGCTTTATGTATTTTAAAAAGCAGATAGAGTGGAAGGTCTGGCCTGATATTCTTCTCTACCTGAGCTTCTTTGTCATAGATCTAGTCATCAAGCATGTCACATTCATACACTGATGTCAGTAATTCCTTTTCTATCCGAGAATCTCTCTGTCTCTCACTTTGTTTTGCATCTATGAATGCTTTTGATTCATAGACAATTGCTCTAGTCATTACTAAGAATACAGATTCCATACCATTCTGACTGGCACCTACTTGCAGTGCAACTCACTTAGTTATATCATAGTATTCTAATGTTACAGCACCCTCAGCTAGTTTTCTCAATATTTGAAAACTGCTGTTTTGTTTTAAGTTCTATGTCCAGGTGATATCTTGCAGTAACAACTTAGAGGCATAGTTATCTCCAACATATTAGGTACAAATTTTGCAGGTTATCATGCCATTCCCTCTGGCCTTATCATTTGCATAGTTATTCAGATTTTCTGTAGAACACATTTCAGACCATCAGGTATTAAAATATGACTTTTGTTTCCAATGTATTGCTCTGATTTTATATTTGCTCTTAATTATCTTGAAGTTATGCTTTCATAATGTATTCAACTACATGACTACTGTAATGCTCTCATTGTGCTGACCCTACACTAAAGCTTAAAACATTATCCAAACCTTCAATAATTGGCGCAATAGCTCATTGAAATACCTCTGGTACTCACAAAATACCAAAATAGAAGTAAAAATGCAGCATTTCGCCTTCATATGATCACTTCTTCAAATGAAACTATTGTGGAATGCTTGCTCTAATTGTTTTACTGAGATATTGCAAAACAATAAAACTGTATATCCTGCCCTTTTTCACAATTTGACTATATGAGCTGTCTATTCTATATGTTGTAGTTGATTCTTAATGACATCTATGCTTTCCATTCATTTTAGCTGTTGTTTACATTTAATTCTGAGCTGAAGATACTTTCACGGGAGCATGAACTGGCACTATATTAAAATGTACTTGCATGTAATATTATCCTGGAAAGCTTTGTAATCCTGCAAACAAATCAACATTCTCACTGAGAATATTATAGCTATAGGTCTAGCCAGTATCTGAGATCTTTCTGTGAACATTGATTTTTACTTTTACATAGTAAGTTTTTATCATCTCTAACTGCTTGCAAGCCACATAACCCAGCATATTATGAAAATTCACTTCTTTAGGTGGACTGTTTGAAAAAGAACTCTGAACTTCTCAAACTTGTACTAATGTCATTTCTGATCTAATGATGCTGCCTGGTGGCCAGAATAGCTTAGTCATTTATTTTGCATACATTTTTACACAAGTATTTTCCAGACCTATAACTTTAAAAGACATTTGTGACACTTTGTATCTGTATCTAATTTAAATACCATATTTTTTCCAGCAATGTGCATAGCACTCCTGTTTCAGTGCATTAGATGTTTTTTTTTCCAGTTTCACAGTATCACGTATTTTCACTGCTGTAGCATGAACTCATGTTTCTCTTCAACAATGTGCACATTGTTTTTCTGTTGTGTTGTTATTTAGATCTTTCCTCTTATTTCACTTTTTATCACTGACATTTTTGTAATATTGCTTCATTCAGGATATTCTGCTGGAGTTCTGTCGGAACAGATATGATAAATATTGGACCTACACTGTCATGATACATACCATTGCATAAGTTATTCTAGTGAAGCTGCCTTTTCATGTTTCTATGTAGAAGCGTTTTCAGGCATGAATTCATACTACTAAAGAAGAGCTATTGGGACCCCCAGCCATGCATTAATTGCTGATAACTATTATGGTATTTTGTGGCATATACAATGGAGCACAGAAATTTTGGAATAGATCTTGAATAAGAATAACAGTTAGTACAGGTATTCTTGTTTCTTCTTAAAATGCATTAGCTAGCCATGTGTGGAAAAATGGAATGACTGTTGAGCACAGACATGAACTCTAGTTATCATTCGCCTGCAGGGAGCCACATTAACTCCCTTACCTCACTTCTGAGAGGGATTCACTTAAACATGCTTTATAGGCTATGCTTGTTTGAGCTGCCTTTATTAAATCATAGACTCTACCATTTATAGTTCTATTCTGTACCACCATATCCAACACAGTTCTATGTGATCCCACTGGTACATAGAGCTGGCTAAATACTAGACAGGCCTTCTGGGCACATATTTCACTTACGTACATGTATGATTTTTATCTTAGAAAACATTTAATAGATTGGTGGTTCAAACAGTCCTGTCTTTTCATGCCATGTCTGTCAGCTCTGCACTGCCCCTCTACTCCTAATTTTCCACTCATGACCAGTAAGTGCAGCTTAACAGGATGCAAGAGCAGCTTCTAAGATCCAGAATAATTTAGGCCTATAATCTCTGACAGCCATATTTCACTTCAATAGTTACCTTGTTTATTAATACTAGTGCAATTGTTTAATGTTAATTGTTTAATGCTCGTTGTTGTTGCTGTTGCGTCTTTCGGCTTTTCCCGGTTAGGGGTCGCCACAGCGGAACTCCGGTCCGCTAATGATTGGTAGTTGATTTTTACGTGCCAAGTTACCAGCCCTGATGCACAACCTTCAACGAAGGTATACCCATTCACGCATGTCTCCACGCAGAAGATGCTCTAGCTGAGAATCGAACCGGACAGCGTCTTACTGTGAGGCAACAATGCTACCGCAGCACCACTCTTTAAATTATCTAATTGATATGATGGTAGGCAGGGTAATGAGAGCAACAAGCTTGTTGTTATCTATGATAGAAAACGAAGCCAGCAGATAATGGCAAACTGTGGCTTTATTAGACGCCTATAAAAAAACACAGGTAGTTAAAAGCAACAAACCGGTTTCGGCTAACACTATTACTTAGCCTGCATCAGTGTAAAAAGTGAATGATGTTGGACACATTTAAATACCATTCATGTGAATGCATGTTCAACAACCATTGGTTCCTCACAAATTCCCATTTAATCCAGGTGAAAATAATGCACCTAGTTTAACTATCCATTTATTTTCCTTCACATTTAAAAGGCTATGCCAACCTGCTTTAGTAGTCCTATTGCCCAAGATTTTATCTATAACTTAGAGGTCTGGAGATCTGACCAACATAGAATGCAGAGCAAGTACTAACAAAAACCAGCGAATAATCAAGCAGTCACTCATCTAGTGACCACCTATGGCAGAAATATGGATCTTTTACTTAATAGCATGCAGAGACATTGGAATATATTACAGGCTGATGAATACTTTTCCACAATTTTGGGTGAAAGGTGTCTGCTCTCATTCCATAAAGGGAAGAATATTGGTTCCCAGCTGAGCCAACATTAGCACATTCTCAGAGGCACCAATAATCTTAGTCAAAGAACATTGACTGGGGCTCCTCTAGTAGGTTGTGTACCCTGTGGCCACTGTACTCATTGTAAGAATGTTAGCAAAACAAAGGACTTTACTAGTCAAAATACAGGCAATGTTTTTGATATCCGTTTTTTTTTGCTAACTGTGGGTCTGATTGGCTGGTCTAACTAGCTACCTGTACTTGCTCTACATTCTATGTTGGTCAGACCTCCAGACCTCTAAGGATCCATATTTCTGAACATTTAAATGAAATCAGGAATAAAAAAAACTGCTAATGCCTTATTTAAACATACTAATAAACATCCTAGTGCTTCCTTTAAATTCACAGTTATAGATAAAATCTTGGGCAATAGGGCTACTAAAGCAAGTTGGCATAGCCTTTTAAATGCGAAGGAAAAGAAATGGATAGTTAAACTAGGTGCATTATTTTCACCTGGATTAAATGAAAAATTGTGAGGAACCAATGGCTGTTGAACATACAATCACATGAATGGTATTTAAATGTGTCCAACATCATTCACTTTTTACACTGATGCAGGCTAAGTAATAGTGTTAGCCGAAACCGGTTTGTTGCTTTTGACTACCTTTGTTTTTTATAGGAGTCTAATAAATCCACAGTTTGCCATTGTCTGCTGGCTTCGTTTTTTTGTGTTATGCTTTTGGTGTTTTGGAGCCCTGCATCTGCCGTACGTGCAAGAAATATTTTACTTTGGATATATGATAGAAAGCCTAACACATGTCCGCTGCATTCTTGAAACTGATAGCAGATAATTATTTGAACTCCATTTACATCTTGCCTGTCCTGTGTTGCATTTGATTTTTCCTGAATAGAAACATTGGGATATCCATATGTAGTAGGTCATGAAGTCAAACAACACTTCAGTCAAGTGTCACTATTGTAAATTTGAATATCCAAAATGAAGTTTAGCAACATGTACCTTGGATGGGCCCTGGGAGCCTTGCTTCCTACATGAAGTACTCAGAAGTCCCATTTTGAATGTTATTTTGAATGTTTTATTCCAGAGAACCGACCCTTTTATACAACTATATTAAGATTCAATTATCTCTATCCATATGCACACAATTTTTATGCACTCTAAAGATTCTTATCTCTGAATATTCTAGCCCAACTCTATAGTCAGTCTTTAACATGTTATACACTCTTTACGTAATCAGGACCTCGCACACCCGGTACTTCACCGAGCCTACAAAGTGTGGCATTGTTACATGTTTTACCACCCTGCCTATTTTGCAATGTTCTTACACTGAGACACAAACACACACACACACACACACACACACACACACACACACACACACACACACACACACACACACACACACACACATGCGATGTACACACACACACACACACACACACACACACACACACACACACACACACACACACACACACACACACACACACACTAGTCAGGCTAGCTGCTTGTACCCTTAAGATTTTGCAGCATTAGCATTTTAAGTGGTCACATTGTTGCAGCTCTTCTGTATTAAAAAGTAGCTTCCTCTCCACCAGATTATCACCTTACATTTCTCTTACATTACTTGCATATTCTCATTGAAAAGTAATGTGCTTAATAAGCTTGCTAAATATGCAGCTAACCTCAGCCTTATACACTGCTAATGCTGATTTAGCATTTACCTTCCTTTACCTTCCATCTTTCATTCATCTCCTCACCCAAGCATAGATTCATAGGCTCATAAGAAACCTGACTACAGTATCCTTGAGTTGATTCGTTCTACTTTCTGGACTTATTCTCTCACTTTTTCTTATTCTTCCTGTGTAAATTTCCTAGAATCAGCTTCATGATTCCAATTATCTGGTTAGTGATGCTCATTATTAAAGTATTTCTTTTGCGCTTTATTTTCTTGCTATTAACTGCTAATGTAAAGAATCTATTTGCCTTATTTGTCAGTAAAGATATTTTCCCTGTTTTGCACTTGAACCTAATGCTTTTATTTTGCATGTAGCCTTACACTATTGCTATTTTTAACTGGCTATTTGACATTTATTTCTATTATAATTGTAGCATGTTATATATTGTGATGAAAATTAAAAGCAGTTACTCTTACATATTTGTTTAAATATAAATCTCAGTTTCCAGATAAAGTAAAGTATTTAAAATCTAATTGATTAAATACCTAACTGTAAAAGCTGTATAGTTTTAATCTGTAAGTTTTGTTTTACATGTTGACCTGGATTGTAGCTCAAAGAGTACACATATGATATTCCCAGTAACTTGGTTATCAAACAATAAATAAATCAGTGTAACTTTACCTCAAAACACATTTATCTCTGCAAGAGAATGCAAAACTTTCCAACAGAGGATTTTCTCTGATCTCTGTCTCTCTCCTCTTAGTCTAGTAATAAAAAGAGAGGCTGTACTATTCTGCAGAAAAAGCATGCCTCCTAGCTTCAACTCATATGCCCTTCACAAGATGAGAGGGGACTTGGCAGCAGGCTGCTAGGATTTCAGTCAATTGTGGCCTCATTTATCAAAACTCAAACAGTCCACACTGCGTGACTGAATGGGTAACTTGCTTATGAATGATGGTGTGCCCTGCAGTTTGGTTTCCTCATTTACTTGTACTGAATGGACAGGGGTTTCAACAGCCTTCCTCTATATGGGGTTGCAAGGAGCAAAGTCTCCATACTGAAGAACAAAGGTCAGCAAGCTGACAGTTTATTTAAGTGGACTAATCCAAACTGGCATTTTTATAGAAAGCTATAATGAAGTAACTTATAATTGTACTGCAGTCAAGTGAACTTTTAATGACATTATTTCAGCTAGTCTTCTCCTAGGAATGACAACAGAGAGGCAAAAGATGTTCTTATTTTTTCTATTTTACTTTATTGAGAGCAATGAAATATTCTTAGGCCATGGTGGTGCAGCGGTTAGCGTTGTCACCTCACAGCAAGAGGTTCTCCAGTTTGATTCTCGTCTGGAGCTCCTTCTGTGTGGAGTCTGCATGTCCTCCCCATGGTTGAGTGATGCTAAAGACATGCAGGTAGTTGCGAGCGTGAATGGGTGTGCCTTCCTTGAAGGTTGGGCATTGGGCTGGCAACTCGGCACCATAAAAATCCACTGCCAATCATGAGCGGACCAGAGTTCCGCTGTGGCAACCCCTAACCGGGAAAAGACAAAGAAGAGAACAATGAAATACATGTTGATCTACTGAGGCTTCTGATTTATAACTCCATCTACTGGATATATAAAGTTTCACATATCTTATTTTTAGATAAACCTAAATCTACAGGGTCTACAAAGTTTCACATATCTTATTTTTAGATAAACCTAAATCTACAGGGTCGACAAAGTTTCATATAACTTTTTTTTTCTCATTTGAACTTCCATGACATTGTCATTTGCACTGATGTAGTTGTTTAAATTGTCTTTATCTCCTGTGCTTACTGATCATGAGGCTTTTTCTTGTCCCGACCCATTCATACTCCCACCACACGCAGGAGGTCAGGTCATACCTACCTATTCTTGTCTTTCCATGCACCATGTGTAAGAGTTTTGCAGGAGATAGAGACATCACCTATGCAGCCAAAGAGAACATTTGCATGTGTGATCTAAGTCCCCACCCCATCCCCACAGCAGCTGACAGTCATAACCACAATACTGTCCACAGAGCATAAGTGCTGCTATTTGCTTCGACAAGCGTACGCTTCTTGGCATGTACACACCTGTCTTGGCTCTTGTGCTGCTGGTGTTTTCTTGCTATGACTCCCAGCATCTGCTGGGCATCAGTACACTATCAAGCCCTGCTGACTCACTCCCACTTGGATGAATGAACCAGCAATGGTTGCTCGCTGTCACCTTTCCTGGCCATATCCTACAGTGCTTGGGTCACTAATAAATCCTGGGTCACCAGTTTAATGGTCAGAGATTTATTTTCTAGCATCACAGGGCAAGCTACTCTACCTGACAAACTTAAGGTTATGCTCAGGAATTGTTGTTATGTCCACTGACTCTACAGCAAAACATTAAACTCTGTATTTCAGCTGTCATCATTCATTCCGTATTTCAGTGTCATTGTTCATTCCCTATTTCGGTTGTCATTGTTCATTCCCTCTTCCAGTTGTCATCGTTCATTCCCAATTCCAGTTGTCATTGTTCATTCCCTCTTCCAGTTGTCATCGTTCATTCCTTGTTTCGGTTGTCATCGTTCATTCCCTATCTCGGTTGTCATCATTCATTCCTTATTCCGGTTGTCATCGTTCATTCCCTATTCCAGTTGTCATCGTTCATTCCCTATTTCGGTTATCATCATTCATTCCCTATTCCGGTTGTCATCGTTCATTCCCTAGTTTGGTTATCATCATTCATTCCCTATTCCGGTTGTCATCGTTCATTCCCAATCTCGGTTATCATCATTCATTCCCTCTTCCGGTTGTCATCATTCATTCCCTATTCCAGTTGTCATCGTTCATTCCCTCTTCCGGTTGTCATCGTTCATTCTCTATTTCGGTTGTCATCTTTCATTCTGTATTTTGGCTGTTATTGTTCATTCCCTGTTTCAACTGTCATCATTCATTCCTTATTTTGGTTGTCATCATTCATTCCTTATTTTGGTTGTCATCAGTTATTCCCTATTTCAACTACCATTGTTCATTCCATATTTTGGCTGTCATCATTCGTTCCCTATTTCCTATTTTGGCTGTCATCGTTCATTCCCTATTTCTCATAGCAGATTGCTACCTTACCTAATGCTTAGCCATTAGAAGTACAACCAACATGCAGGGAATTACTTTCCTCCTTGAAAGCTCGAGTAAAAGAAATCCATCCAAGAGTATCACGTTACTACTTCCTAAGTTAAAAGCTGAAAGCTGGTCTATGTTCCTCAGGGTTCAGAAGATCTTAGGTAGCTGACCCAAATGCTATTTCTGGCAACAATTTATTTTGATAATACGATGTACCTATGTCAAAATTGGTGACTGTAGTTACAGACAGAATCATAGATGCTCTCCAGTTGTATTTCTATGACCTAAATGAGGCATACTTACCCACCTTCAGCTATGAACAGCTGTATCCTCCTGTTCTTTTTTAAATGCAATATTAACTCCCTAGTGAGATATACAACTGTTTTTCTTCCTGTGCTAAAGCTTTCTTGACTAGGTAGCCAGATTTCAGAGGTACCCCCGGTAGTAGGTATACTCCTAGAAATACATTTTTTACCTTAACTATTTTTTAGCCCAGGTAAAATAATGGCTTGTACAAATCTTAATGGGTAGCATTTGTTCTCATTTTTGATTACAGGCTCATTGCATCCCTTTCGGTCACCATGATGTACCAGTACCTCCCTCATTTAGTGTGTCATGGACAAATGCTCTCATTATGGGCAGCTTAACTAGTGGTAGCATCAGAATATCCTTGTTAACAATTTCACTAATGCAACACAGTAAATCCGCTTTTATGGCTCTTTCCATTGATGTAGATAAAACATATGACTGCATAAGCTGGCAGTATCTCTGTTGTGTTTTACCATTGCATAATCTTTCAGATAACCTTGCCTCTACCATTGAAGCTTTCTATATGGGATCATATGATTGAATAAAAATAAGCAATTGCATGTTCCCTTCAGTTAGCGCAATACATAGCGTATTTGTCTTTGGTGCAGAAGGCTGTGGGTTCTACTCCCACACCATGTTGACAGAGTGCTGATTTTTCAGCGCCCTTTGAGGGGAGATGGTGGTGCTGTACTCCTGAGTGTGTTCTCCTTTGAGTGAGTCATCTAGTAATTATGAACCACTTGTGGGAGATTGGCATAATGGTTAAGGTGTTTACCTTACAGACATAAGGTGCAGGGTTTGATTCTCACATGGGGTAATTGGCTGGGCTTAAAATGGTCCACAAGGGCAGTTAGCCTAGAACTAATCTATGAACCTATAAGAGACAAAAAACAAGTGAACCACTGGAAATGGAATGTCAATAGCAGCACAAATAATAAGAAACGCAACCAGGTAGCCTGAGACTCAAAATACAGGACATTTTAATGCAAAACTTAAAAACCACTGTTAAGCTTTTTCATCATTACAGATATCATCAGAACCATTGAATGATACAGTAAACACTATTAACCAATAAAAGTAGATTCAATCACACCTCCAAATAAATCCACCAATCCTAAATATGTGGTGAATTCAAAGAACCAATCATTTAGCCAGATAAACTCGCCAATATTCTTAATGAAGTGTCGTTCACTAGTTTTAAGAAGTTACATAAATCTAAACCATTCAAGTACACTGAAAATGTCACTGACCAATAAGAAACAAAATCAGAATGAACCCATCTCAGTGAAATAGGAAATATGGGAACAAAACTAGGGCGCCAAATGAAGCCAGCCCGCAATAGGCATTTAGAAATGCCATTCCTTGGATGTAAAAGATAATATAGAACAGTGCAATTATGTATACACACTCTAAAAGATATTTTACTATTAAGGAACTCAGATTTGCAATGTACTACAAATAATGAAAATGTTAAGTCTACACTAAAGTGTAGCATCCAGACACATTTTCTAGCTTTGTTTTCTAGTGTAGAGTATGTTTTATCCAACTCCTATTGACTAGCACAGTACACGTCAATAGCCAATGAATTAGAGACCCCTGATAAATCTATCAGTCTTTAGGCTAATGTAAAAGCCAATCACAAATCATGAAAAAAAAACACCCATGATCTTGAAAACATATTGTTCACTAAGTGTGGCCATAGAATCAAACAGTGTGATTTTTTTTGGAAACACTTATAGAAATACAATTTTAAATATCAATATGCTGCTTTGTAAACATTAAAGTCGAACCATTAAATCCATGGTAAATCATGATTCTTATTACAAAGGAATAGGTAGTAAACCCAGTCCCTGATATTTTCAATAGCTAATGGGTAGGAAACCCCTAATAAATCTACCAGTCTTTAAACAAACAGGAAAACCAATTACAGATTGTAAAGGGGAAAAAAACACCAATAGAAACAAATCATTCACTTAATATTGCCATAAATCAAACAGTATGGCATTTTGTAGACACATACGGAAATACAATTTCAGAACTGTATTGAATGTTTACAAACAATAAATATTAAACCATTACGTTCACATTAAAACATGATCCCTGTTTACAAATGAATAAGTAGTAATCCCAGTATCCAGTGTTTCTGTTCAGAGTGATTGAATCACATGAAAAGTGTCAGTGGCCAATTGAAAAACATATTCAAAGCTTTTTATTGGTTAATGGTGTTTGCTGTATTATTGAATGGTTCTGATGATGTTTGTAATGATGAAAGCACTTAACCATGTTTTTTAAATTTTACATTAAAATATCCCATATTTTGAGTCTCAGGCTACCTGGTCATTTAACCTATAAGAGACATTAAACAGGACTTCCCTCAATTTACAGTCATTTTGCAGTCTGTGATTGTGGATGCAATGTTTGCTACAATCTTTCTTTGTCTACTGTTCACTCTTCTCTTATGTGGATAGTTTTCTCTAATTGCCAGATTCTGGAAACACTCTTATCCACATTTATGACCTTCCTACTCGGACTGTTGTAGACTCAGGTTGAAATGATGTCTGACATGCCTTCACTGTTACACTTCACTTCCCTCTCAGTCTTTATCTCATTGGTTCCCTTTCCATTAAATGCATGCCATTCTAATATACATGGCATCGTTCTGTTATACAGGGATTGTCCAAGTCTATGCACTGAAGATTAGTATCTTTTTTTAAACTAATATATCCATTTATGTTTATGGCCCCTATGCCTGGAACAAAATAACTTGAACAATGGAACAGATGCATTTGCATTTTATAGGCACTGTTTAAAGCCAAACTTACAGTTTTCTCTCTTTTATGAGGTATAATTAAATGAAAGCTCAATTCCACAATTTAGAATGCTACACTCGGCAGCAAAAATTCAAGTTTTAATCTTTTTTTTTTTTTTTCCAGTCTTTTTGAAAGTACTGTGGGTTTCATATTTCCCAATGTTTGAGGAATCATAACTTTGCAGCCATGGTGAGCTCATTCCACAGTACACTTTATTCCCTTGTCAATGATCACATAATTTGCCTCATAGAGAAGATTACTCCATTCTTACACATTTGCAATTTGTCAGTCGAGCTGTCAGCTATTTCAAACAGTTTCTCACTAAATGATCTTTTCTAAGTCTTTCTTTTGCTGTTGAACTGAGTTAACTTCAGACACTTAGGAAACTAGACTGCAGAAGTAGGCTGAAGAAGGGGGTGTACCTTGTACAGGTTCCAGCTGATGGGGGTTGAAGTCTTCATTGTCTCTCTATCTTTGAAATTTAAATGTCTTCCCAATTACTTGTTCCACTATATGTACACAAACTTTGCAGAATCATGAATGAAGTCCAAGTCTTCACATTTTATGAATGCTCTTTCAGACCTAGTTGTCCATGTTTTGTGTACACTACATTAGTGGATGCTGCTACATTTGATTTTCCATCTTCTGCAAAGATCTTATGAGTACCAGTAATCAGAAGTACTACAAGCATATGGCAGACAAATTTAGTACTAACTTCACCCCACCTTCCACATCATCCCTGAAAATTTACCTCCTCTCTGAAATGACTCTAGAAGAAATCTCAAAACCTCTGTTTAAGGCTTAAAATAATATGTCCATGAAACCACAGAATATACCAAGCAGTATTCTCATGAGTACCAAATATGCACTATCAAAGCAGCTACTTAAACTGCTCAGTTTTAGTTTACCCCCAACGTTTGTGCCTGATGTCCAGAGACTAGCCAGTATGATTCACTTTCATAAGAAAAGTTCCTGTATGAACCTGGGTAATTTAAGGTTATCAGCTTCACTAGCCATATATGCAAAGCCATGGAACATGCCCTAGCAGATCTCATCAATGCAGACAAAGGCAACTCAACTGATCTAGACCCCATCCAGTTTAGTCTCCTGAACCTAACAAGCTTTTTTGAAAAGGTTACAAAAATGGACAATAGTCATGCAGCGCCTGATGAATTACCTGGGTAATTACAGGCCAGTCAGCCTTGCCAGCTATATAAGCAAAACTATGGAACATGTCATAGCAGATCTCATCAGTGAAGACCCAGGGAACTTAACTGATCTAGGCCCCAACCAATTTAGTCTCCTGAAATTACTAAGCCTCTATGAAAAGGATACAAAGATGGTGGACAATGGTCATGCAGCACATGCTGCTTTTTTTGACCTGGCCAAGGTTACTGACATTATTTGCTTTGCTGGTGTTGTTGAAAGTAGGATAAACTTAATATAAGCATCTATATAGTCCACTGGATACCAAAATGGCTATTCAACTGGTTCCAAGTTTTGAAACCTGATAGCACCCTCTCTCAATGTGCAATTTTAGCTTGTGAGAACCAACAAGGTTCATTACTGGATCACCTCCTCTTCAGCATTTATTTTACAGCTATCCAAATTAAGCCAATATCCCAGAAATGTGGTTGACAAGGTTTGCTGATGATCATGCTAGGTACTATTATCTGCCACTGACAGCAAACAGCTCCAGCTAGTGCTGGAATATGCACATAGCTAGTGTACTGAAAATGATCTCAAGTTGTAGATAAAAAGGTCTAGTCTAGTTGTTTTGAACAAAAATGCTGCTCCTACTCACTTGATATAAATGGTACTTCTCCACATATAGACCTGGTTATAAAAGACATGAGTACACACTCTCATATGATGATCACGTTTCTACCAAACCAAGAAAGCCTTCTTTCTAGCCCAGTTAATTTCCAAGCAAATATCCTCAAGATACACCGTCATACTGGTGTACTGTTTCCTTATCATACCAGTTACTGGATACTGCTCAACTGGAAAGGTTTTACTGCTCAACGGTAAAGGCTCCAAGTGGTTTCTAACCAAAAAAACTAAAGGCCTTAAATCATTCAAGTGTCCCAATAGATTAGCACAACTCTCTTTATCCTCAGTAATCTAACAGTTGCTTTGAGGTGAGCTATGCCTTGCTTTTCAAGCTCCAAAAGTGCCAGTCCTATTTGGCCTCCTATTTATAGGTTCATAGGTTCATAGGTAGGTACTGGGCTATCTGCCAGAAGGCATATATTAGCCCAGCCACATTGTGCGGTATTCACCGCCCCTTTGGTTAGTTCCCTAGGCCCTTGATCTAGCAGCTAGTACCCTTGGCCCCTATCTAGTAGAGCTGTTGGTATGATCCCTGGTGTGAACTTTCTGTTACCCATCCACTCGTCAAGGTTCCTCTTGAAGAGTAATAGTGAGGGGCTCTGTCTTATGTAGATTGGGACCTTGTTCCATAGCAAGGGAATTCTTTGCGAAGGGAATCTATCCCTCCAGCATGTTCTATTCATTGTTGTGCTGAGGTTTATATCCCTAGAGCGTGTAGCTCAAGTGGATTTGGTTTTGCTAAGATGGAGCATGTTCAACAGTTCTGGGTTGGACATGGCTCTGTATGTTAGACAGAGATTGCCTCTGAGAAGGCGGTATGCAACAGAGAAAAGCCTTAGTTTTTTCAATCATGCTGCATAGAGCAACAGTTTGAGGCCAGTAATCCTCTTAGTGAGGTGCCTCTGTGGTCTCTCCAGCTGCTGGAGATGCCTAGCCAGGTACATTCCAATTGGTGCATTGTACTCAATAATGGGTCTGATGAGGGAAGAATAGAGGGGCACCACTACATCCTTAGATCTTGATACGAACCCTTTCGTGATCAGATCGGTCACATAGAAGGATTTTCTAACCACCTTGGCAACATGGTTATCAAAGGAAAGCTGACTATCTACTTGGGTCCCTAGATTGGTTCTATAAACTTGCACATTAGGGACCTAAATTTACAATGACAAATAAACAAGATTCATTACAGCGATAGGTTCCTATCTCAACATATTTCCTTCCTACAGAATAAGTTACCACTGCAGGTCAAGTAAAGTGCTACCTTGGTTTCCTTTAAGGCTAGACTTGATGATTGGTATGGCTCTGATCTATTTAGGAGGTGGGCACTATTAAATGTTGAAAAAGGGTGACAAAACTTTTAAGTATGTATACTTAAATGGGTATAAGGCTAGTCATCTTATGGTCCAAAGAGTTATTTCAAAATAGGACAAAGTCCTCTTTACTCATAATAGTCACCCTCAGCAACCTACATGAATCTATTTTCCCGGTGGACTTCACACCATTCTTTTTATTTCTCCAAGCCCATTCGTAAAGATGTACCAAGGACCCCTCCAATATTTAGGAGATATACAGGTAATTTGTTGGTTGAAAGACCAAATAAAACCTCTGAGATCAGAATTTTAGCCTCCAGATTCACACCTAAGCTCCAACATTATCACAAGAAATGTGTGTGTGCGTCTCGTGTGTGTGTGTGTGTGTGTGTGTGTGTGTGTGTGTGTGTGTGTGTGAATTTCTTACACATTCACAAGCAAAGAGTGAAGTTGTCCTCAATCAGGAGGGGGTAGTTTTTTTTTAACAACAAACGTAAAATATTACATGATCACTGTACAATTATAGGTTCCTAGGTTCATAGGTGTTTACTAGGCTAATGGCTACAAGGGCCTTTTTAAGCCTAGCTATGAATCCTGAATCTCTGATAAGTTCTAGTACTCTTGATAAGTGTAAGCAGGGTTTTGGGAGAAGAAACATTTACAAGCGGGGGCATGGGAGATGAACCATTTACCAGCTGCCTGTGTCCATTGGAGACACAGGTGCCAAATCAGGGATAAATTTCCTGTTCCCCATCCAACTGTCCAAGTTACACTTGAATTGGGTTAAAGAGGAACTCTGCTTCACATGGATGGAGAAGCTGTTCCAGAGAAGGGGTAGTTTCTGGGATACATACCTGTCTGTCCAGCAGGTCCTGTCTATATCACAGATGAGGTTTCATAGGTTCATAGGCTCATAAGTGTGTAGTAGGTTATGGCCCTGGAGGCTTTACAAGCCTAGCTCATAGAAATGCCCTGGTATTGTGCCACCCAATGTCAGTTCCTAGTGCCTCTATCAAGTAGAGGCACTGGAGTCATCCTTGGGGTGAACTTTCTATTTCCCATCCACTCAAGATTTCTCTTGAAGAGGGCCAGTGAGGTGCTCTGCTTGACATGTATGGGAAGTCTATTCTAGAGCATGGGCAGTCTCTGGGTTATATACCTGTCCCTCCAGCATGTTCTGTTGATTGTGGTAATGTGGTTGAGGTTTCTGCAGTGTGTTGTGTGGAGGGATTGGGATTTGTTTAGATGTAGCATTTCTAACAGAGCTGGGTCAGACATGGCTTTGTAAGTCAAGCAGAGATCACCTCTTAGTCGATGATATGAGACAGAGAATAGCTGGATTTTTTTAGTCTGTTCATGCAGGACATGTGTTTAAGGCCTAGGATCCTCTTTGTGAGGTTCTTTTCTGGCCTCTCCAGCTGTTGCAGGTGTCTAGTGAGGTACATGCCAAATGGGGCATTATACTCTATGATTGGTCTAATGAGGGAAGAGTAGAGATAAATGAAGACCTCTTTCTTCCTGGATGCAAAACCCTTGGTAATGAGATGTGCCACATAGAAGGACTTTCTGACCACAGTGGCAAAGTGGTGGTCAAAGGAGAGGTTGCTGTCAACCTGTGTCCCCAGATCTCTTATAACGCCTTCTGTGTTCAGTGGGCTCCCCTCAATGTGGTAATTAGTGGGAACTGAGTTTTCCCCAAAGGGAAAGACAACGCATTTTTGGCATTAAGGTTAAGGCCGTGGTTTTGACACCAGTCATTGGTCTCAGTGAAACCTTTCTGTATGATGTCTGCATCACTTGGGGAGTTAATAATGGCTCTCAGCTTGCAGTCATCTGTGAACCTGGTCAGCCAGAGTCCCTCCATGTTGGTCTGGAGTTGGCCTGGTCTTCTGAGAAGTAGATGCCAAGCAGTAGAAGACCCAGGACGGATCCCTGTGGGACTCCACTTGTGACTGGTCGGCAGTCTGACTTGGAGTCTGCTACTTTCACACTGTGAGTTCTATCTGTGAGGCAATTTGCATCCCACCTAATGATATAGGGATTGATGCCAAGTTTGGTGAGTTTATCAATAATTCTTGAGTGAGGAATGGTATCAAAGGCCTTGGCCAGATCAAGGTAGGCTGTATGAACTGCCTTACCCTCATCCACAGCTCTGGTGACTGACTCAAAGATGTCAACAGGTTCAGCAGGCATGATCTACCTTTCACAAAACCAAATTGTGTGGGAACTAGAGTTTGGAGATTCCCTATATCCGTGTTAATTAGGTCTATGATGATGTGCTCCTTAGCCTTGCATATCAGACTCATCAGCCTAATGGGGAAATAATTTCCAGGGTCTGTAGTCGCTCCTTTTTTATGGAGAGGGTTGACTGCAGCAGTGTGCCATTTGGAAAAAACAAAGCCTGAGGTGATGCTGTGAGAGAACAGGGCACACAGATGTGATGCCAGTTGACTTTGTAATTCATGTAGAACACAGCCAGGGATATTGTCATGTCCCATGGAAGCTGTATCTTTGGATTTAGACAATGCCATTTTAATCTGTGCTGCAGTAATGCTGGTTGCCAGGCATTCTTCTGGTATTGAGATTGGTCCTTTGGGGGGGGGGGGGTAAAGATGGCACTGAATCTATCGGCCAGTATGTTGGCAATATCTGTTGGCTCAGTATAGGAGGTACAATTGTGCAGTAACTCAGAGCAAATCTGGGTATTGCTGTGGAGATTATTGATGTAACTATAGAAGGCTTTGTGGTTGTTTTTAGTGTCTGCCACAATTCTGCCTTCATAGCTGGCTTTGGAGGTTTTGATGAGGAATCTCAACTTTTTGCCGAGGCTAATAAGGGAATTTTTCCAGTCATGGGACTTCGTCTTTTTCTGGAACACTTTCTTCCTTCTGTTGTAGAGTTTATTAATGGCAGGGGACCACCAGATTTGCTTCCTTTTTCTGGAGGAGAGCATCTTGGTTCTGTTGGGTATGGCTAGTTCCATGCATTTATGTACATGTTCATACAGTGCATTGGTGTATGATTCGGCAGTCATGCCTCTATTTTCCATTGACATGGGTGCCGTGAGTTAGACACCTCTGTTTTTAGGAGTCCAAAGTCAGCTTTGGAGAAGTTTTTCATGGTGGATACCCTTGCGTGGGGTGTGGGTGAGATGTGGATTTCCATGGTGATTAGTTTGTGGCTGGATCTAACCAGGGAGGAATTGACTATTGTTGTAGAGCAATGGTTGCTCATGTTAGTAATAACCAGGTCAAGGATGTTGCTTCCTCTAGTGGGGTAAGAATGAGCTGGTCCAGGGCATTGGAATTGATGCATTCCAGGAAGCATTGGGCCAGTGTATTGGTGCATGAGTAGTTTTCCCAGTTGATGGAGGGGTAGTTGAAGTCACTTAGTATAAGTTTAAGTCTTTAGAATGGGTAATTCTGGTGCTGTTGCTTTTGGTGATATGCAGGAGGTCCATCAAAGTGGGGTCTGATAATGCCTTGTATGCCAGGAATCACAGATCTGGACTGTCTGAGACATAGTGTGTGTGAATACTTTTTTTCTAATATTTTAGAGAGTGGAGGAAGAATGGCTATGTGTTGGTAAGTGTAGACGTTAGTGGAAGTTCCTCCTTTATGAAGAGGTATGATGTGGGATTTTTTCCAGACAGTAGGGATGCAACTTTTTGTAATTGACTGGTTTACGAGTATAGATACAGGGTATGCTATTTGCATCTGCAGTGATTCTGAAATATTCTGCTGGCAGGTTGTCAACAGTTGGTGTGGTACCTTTTAGCTTTAGGATGTATTTATTGACAGAAGTGGTAGATACCGGTAGGAGGAAGAAATAATTTTGGTGGTGATTAGTACTGTTTGGGGTAATGAGGCTGGTGGGTAGTTTGTTTTTAAGTAGAGAGAGGACAAAGTGTATGAAACGTGTATTGAATTGGGTAGCTATAGCGATTGAGTTACTGGTGGCAGTAAAGTTTATGAAACAAACTTTCCAAGTTGCCATTGCCCACTTGGAAATTGATTTCTTGGTGACTGGCAACACTTCTTTCCTTCTTCAGAGTAAAGGGGATGAGTGTCTTATTTACAAACTCATGCATCTACATCATTTAAAGCCTGTGCTAATATTGCACATTTAGTGTGTGAAGTGATCTCTCTCCTCTGATTTCTCTTCTGGCAAAGGAAAAAAAGGAGATGAATTTCAAGGACAATTTAGAAACAATGTTTCAGAAGAAAAGTCAATTGTTCTTAATAGACACCCAATCCTTGTGAAAAAAAAACAAAAAACAAATATGGTTCACAAATGTGGCTTCTAGATACTTCAAGAAGAAATAAGGGTCACCAAGGAAAGCGCTTTCCAAAAAAATTACTTCAGTACTGATGAAGCAGCAGGCTTAAACTGGAGACTGGCAATTCTACAAGCTTTGAAATTCAAACTCCATGAAAGGGAAGAATTTTTCAAAGGCATGCAGGAGTTGGACAGTGTTGTCTTGCCCCCATGATAGGCAAAAATGGCTGACATTTCCATTTTGGCTGTGAAACAGCTGAGGCCCTATCAATCAAGATGGCCTATAAACTGACAAAATTTACTATGCTGATTTTCACTCACCCAAATAGAGAACTTTTTCTACTTGCAAAGCAAATTTGCCTAGTGGAAGGCTTCTTTGTAGCCTCATTCACTTCGGTCAGCTTTCTCACTTTGGCAGGGTCAGCAGGTCTGGGATAGGAATCAGGTTAGAGAAGGGGCCTGAAAGGCAGAAATCCTACCAGTCATACCCATCACGAAAGGAGGAGAATAGCTTTGGAATTTCTTCCCTGAATTTGGCAATGAGGTGTGGAATATTAAGGGATCACTATTGCTACAAGACTATAAGATGGAGAACATATTCATTGCAAACTGTATTTTGCCTATTACTTTTATAAAAAGAGGAGGAGCACTTCATTTTCCCATGTGGTGAAAACATTGATCTTAGTGTGCCACAAATATGGAAGATCTAATCTAAAGTCAGCTCAAGAATCTTGATTTCTAGTACAGAAATGAAAAAGAATCTCATTGCAACACAAAAAAACATGCTCTCACTGCTCTGGCCATAGTAAGAACTACAACTGTTGGGCTGGCTTGGTTATCATTATTGTAGCTTGGCCAGTGCAGGAGGCAGTAAGACTGTCAGATTATTTTTTGGTTTTCAAGGATACTTCTTCCCATTTTAAGGTTGGATGAGCCTAGAAGATGAAGACAAGGAGGGGCTATAGAGTGTTTTAAAGATCCTTTGCAAAAGTGAGAATTAGCTTCATCTTCAACAGGTCATCTACCATGTTCTGAGATGGGGCACTGAAGAGAAACCACCCTTTGAAAGCGGCATCCAGTACACTCTCAGCCAAGCCATCTGTCCATTGACATGTGTTAGACAGCTTCTATGTGATATGTAATAATCTGGTATGTAATAAAAAATATCTTGTACTGCAGGTTTAAAAAATATGATTTACTGAATCAAAGTTCCATAAACCTACAGTACAAGATATTCAGTTTATTACACAAACCAGACCCCCATGCATTGCTTATCAAATTTTTGATTTTTAAGTTTAAATTACTGTTTACACTGATTTCAGCTGTCTGCAGTAATTGTGTAAAGAGCCTACTTAACTGAGTTTTAGTTAGTTTATGTAGGTTTATATAATATGAATATTTGTGAGTGGTTTTCTGCTCCACTTCTAAGGTAATTTTAGATGTTTACTTAGGTAGGGTTAGTTAATTTAGTAATTTATTTTAGTAGAGTAAAGAAGGTCATATTAGGATTTTGTTAGTTTTATAGTTTAGTTATGCTTTTAGTTTAATCTTACTTTGTGTAGCTAGAATCAAATAATCTATTTAGGCAATAATGCTTTTTGTTTCATTGCCTAGTTTTATTGTTCATTCTTTTAACATTTTTCATTTAATATAAATGGATTTCCTTTGCAGGGGATTGATTTTTGTGGGCAGTGTTATTTTCTTAGAGAAGTTATGATTGTAATTGTATATGTGTGTGCAGTGAGTGTAGTTTGTTCTTTCTTTCTTATTTTGTTTTTACACTGAAGTATAAGAGAGCTGTGTTCTATGTTTTTCAAAAATGTTTCCATTTTATTTTAGATTTTTTTTCCTTTTCAGTTTTGGGTCATTTTAGGCAGGCTATGATGTTTCATTGTTGTCTGTCTTTTGCACATGCAGATCTATAGAGTTATTTTTTCTTATTATTTTTTAACAAGGTGTCTAAATGTAATGGAGATTTTAGAAGGACTGCTGATGCATCAAGGACAGAAATAAATACTTGATAATGCAAAAGATGTAGATAAATTTATTTATTTTTTCAAAACAGGTTTATTGTTTTAACATACAAGAGAAATATCATAACAATTTTATACAAGTAATTAAAAATAGATATGATTATAACATTCAAAAAAACAACTAAAGTATTTACAAAGACATCCACTACAATCAGATCAATTAATTAAACTAAAATACCATGCTATTGAAATTAGGATTTTTTTTAACAAATTTTGTAAATTATCCCATACAATATAATAAGATGTTTTTCTAGTTGTTCTTGACCTAATTGTGTTTATTTCCATATGGCACACTATATTCATAACATTTTTAAATTCATTGAACGAAGGAGGTGTATCTGAAATCCAATTTCTGGTTATTATTTTCCTAGCCACTGCTAGAATAGACCATAACAAGGGAAGCTTAACCTTTTTAACACTTTGAGGTACAGGTGTGTTGAATAATATAAGAGATTTAGAAATAATGAAATTATCTGTAAAAAGAGCCTGCAAAAATTCGTTAACTGACTTCCAGTATTCTTTCAATTTTATACAGTCATAAAACATATGAGCCCAGTCAGCATTAATTTCTACATTACATCTCTTACATAGATTATCTTTATTATTTATTTTATTCATCATCAAAGGTGTATAAAAAGATCTATGTGAAAATTTCCATGTATAAAGTCTCCAGACAATGGAAGACATAGTTCTATAGGCAGATTCCAATATATATTGTTTATCTTGTTGATTTGGTGGGTCCCCATTAATAGAAGTGAAATAATTCCAGTATGTATCTACACTGTAAAAAGTTTCTTGTCTGATAATTTTATGTATGTATGAAAGTTTACCTTTATCAGAAACTTTATGTTGTAAATTTAATATCAAGTAATCAATCAGTGTTGGAATAGATTCTTTAACTGTTATAGACATTAGATCTATTCTATCAATGAGATGTTGTCTAAAGGTCTGAACCTCTAACCAGCAAGTTTCTCTTAGATCAAATTCTTGTTTTAAGAAATCTAGATTTTTAACTTTATTATCAGATATCAACTGATACCAGTACTTTAGATCATTATCTATAGCTAAATGAGTTCCTTCAGAAGTAGATGACAAAAGCATACCCTGAGTATACATTATAGGGAATACAATAAAATTCCATTCCCTATACTTAGGGTGCATGAATATAAAGTTACGATAGTTAATAATAATATTTAATGGATAACAAACCATATGTTTAGGTGTAATAGGTGAAGTACAGAATTCCTTTAGTAACCATAACATGGAGTTATTTACAATCATATTTTTATGTGTTAAGGAGATTTTCATGAAGTGCATACTAATTAGCTCCCAATAATCTTTCCATTTTGCGACATATGACTGATCTATTAATAAAGTAATAACTTTTACAATAGAAGAGATAGTATATAAATTAAAGTCTGGAAAAGAAATACCCCCTTGAGACCAGCTATTAGTATATTTCTTTAATGCAATCCTAGGTCTATTAGGTGCCCATAGGAAATTTAACATTAGTGTATTCAGTTTCTTGATAATTATTTTTATAGGTGGAAGTATTATTGATTGTATTAAGTATAAAATCTTGGGGAATATTATCATTTTAATAATTGTAAGTCTCTCCTCCATAGTAAAAACATATTATTCCAGGTATTAAAAGATTTTGTATATTAAGAAAACAGGTATTATAATTATTATATATAATAGATTTAATATCTTTAGATAGTATTATACCTAAATAAGTTATCTGACCTGAATTGGGTACATATTTAGTAAAATCACTAATGAGAATATTTTTTCGTGTATATATAGGTAGTATTTTAGTTTTTTCTTCATTGAATATTAAACCAGAAATAATTTTTAAATTCATCATTTTATCAAATAGAGACTGCATAGAAGAATTAGATCCTGCTGATGTAATTAGAACATCATCTGCAAAAAGTTGAATTTTGGATGTTGTATTTTTATCTATTTCAAAACCCTCTATGTCAGTACTGTTTCTGATCAAAATAGCCCAAGGCTCCATTACTAAAGTGAATAATAGTGGAGAAAGTGGACATCCTTGTTTTGTACCTTTAAGAATGGGTATTTTTTGTGAAACATGATGTAGATAAATTTCTGATGGTATATGAAAAGAGAAGATAATTTAAAAAAATGTCTACACAGTATACTACAAAGACATGATTTTATCACATCTTTTCTCTAAGATCTATATCTATATCTCTATCTCTGTCCTTATCAAGCTATCGACATATCACACACACACACACACACACACACACACACACACACACACACACACACACACACACGCAGACACACTTGTATATTTGAGATGCTGCAATTCTGTTGTATTCCATGCAGTTAGCATCTAGAAAGGACTATATACAATTGACATGTTCTGAAGACTTTACACAAATTTGTAACTGTGTTACTTATATGGGCATGGTCATGTGTCTGTACTTTCCATAAGACATTTCCAAAATTCATTTAAAAAGTGCTACTGTCAGTTCTTTACAGTGTAACTAATATGAATAGTGTTTTTATAATGCTGGACCTAAATATTCACTATGGTTTTCTGTATAAAAAGTGAGAGTCTTAAACTATTTTTAAATGCACTGGCAACTGACTTATGAAAACTTTATCATTAAAATTTAGAATGCCACTACTTCATTGTCTATGAAGTTAGGTGTATAACCTAAGGCAATTGGTATAAGTTTCTGAACATTTTATGACAACATACGAAACAGTTTTGTGAAAATGGTCATTTATATACAGGGAGCAAAAATGAACCAAATCAGTCAGTATTAGGTGTGACCTTCTGGAAACTGATTATTTTAATGGCATTAAGTATATGCACTGAATGTGAGATACAAGAACTGATCCACTGTTAGGAGAGAGTTTGACAGAGTATGTCAAGAAATCCCGAATGACAGCCGATTCCCTTTAATTTTTTCAGTAATAAATGCCACGTGTCTTGCCTTCTAGTGCACAATGACACTTTGGAATACAATGAAACCCAATATTACTCGACTCATATGACAGTCGTAGCATTTCCCTAGCCAATCATAATGGCAATCAATGCCACTCCTACTTTACTTTTAGTGACTTGAGTCTTGCGGCTACAGTTCCATTTGGTTGACCATTGGAATCCTCATCTGTCCTTACCCAAACTGAGCTAGTTTGTTTTTAAATTTTCCATCTTTCTCACCCTGAAGTAGCAATTGTATTTTTTTCTTTTTTATTATCTGTCCCATGCAGTGAGGATCTAAGCCCTATGCCTGCAGCATTGCAATAACAGCCAGTCAGTAACCACTGGATCACTACCAAAGCAATCTTCATGATGGTGTTCACTGAACCCCACTAACCCCATACTCTTCTTATGATGTTCAGAATATTCTGTCCAGTCCTTTGTACCCTGCCTTGAATGTTGTTAACTCCTGCAGCTAATCTGTTGTCATTAGTCCACAGGCAAAACAGGAATACTGCAGAAGAATTTGTGCACCTAATACCAGATAAAATGTTTCTAGTGGTGGCCCACAGAGTTCTTCCTCAGGCCACTTCCTTTTGGGCAATTCTTCTCAGACATAAAAGTAAGAAATGGAATATAGATACTCAGATAAACTGATGATTACAAACTGGATAATATAATTGCTTCAAAAAAGATGCCAAACTTCTCCAAGATGGCCTACAAAAATACCTCCCTGTTACAGTAGTGAAGGCTCATCTTTTAATGTCATCAGCTTTAGCATCATGAGATTTAATGCAAATGCCATAGATTATGATTACAAAATAAATGGTCAAATCATTAGCAAAGATGTAGGGAAAGTCCTGGACAATATTTAACAGCTTGACCAGTATTATCTGCCAAAATTCAAAAAGCATATTCTATAGCTCATCTAATTCTAAACCAGCATATCTTGTCATTCCAGGGAGATCACTGTACCATTTTATACCTCAGTGGTACAATCTATTACTGAATACCAATTTGCATTTTATGACTTTCAAATAATCCATTGGGTACAATGATTCTGTAATAGAAAGCTTACAGGAAACTGTAAGCTAATTAAAATGACTTCAAGATCTGTTATTATGTTCTGTCTTTATAGGTTACTAATAATGATCTCTCTGTGGTATGTTAAGGAATGTCTTACCTTGTTTTCTTTGAAGGTTTATGTCTTTACTAAGCTGGGCTACTTTTTTTGCTGCATTTCCTTGTCACATACTGCTACTAGATTGAACAGCTCTATCTGGATTTGCCCTTGCTACACTATGTGCCACAAATGGGTGCATTGCACCATGTATACAGCATGTGTCTATATTACATAATCGAACTTTAAAAGTTTGAATGTCATATGATTGACACCATATGATCGAACTTTTAAAGGTTCAAAAATGTAATAAAAAAAATAAACCAAAGAAAAAACCTACCTGAACAGTTTAAGCAGGGGGGCAAGCCCCCCTGCACCACTCACACCACCCGCTCTTTAAATATACCAACTCTGAGATCATACTACAGTGCAGAAAAGGGAAATCTTCCCATTCCGCACTGTAGGGAGATCTCCTTTGAAATATTAAAACTTTTCAAAGTTTGATCATATGGTGTCGACCATATGATGTTTGAACTTTTAAGAGTTTGACAACGTGATATAGACCCATACAGCACTGGTTTGTTTGTATATACACAACTGGTTTGTCTTAAAGTGCTTATAACTGTTATCCAACATTCCATGTACTCATCTTGGTCCCATGCCTAATTTTCCTGGTTGCTAAATGCTGCTACTGTTAATGTAAATTTGCTCTAAGCTGTACTGAGCTGCAGACTGGTTCTGTTGTTTGTTTATCGGAGCACCTCATTGCTCCCAGCTCAGCTACTCTGTCTTGTGCACTGCTGCTGTTGCTGTGTTAGTTTATAAAAAAGAAGTGTTATCATCAACAGCTTATTGATAACTTAATTTCCCTTTATCTTCAGGCTAGTTACTGATGACAACTATATTTGGATGCATTCAGACATGTGGCAACTGAGTTTGATAAATCCTAGAAGCAACCATTGTTTGGCATTCAGTCCCATTCACTTTTTGAAGAATGTGTTTTGTGGCATCCTAGAAGTGAACACAGCCTACTCTTTGAAGTGTGTCTTTTGTAGTACCTGAGTCAGTCTCTCTTCATTGTGTGTGTGGCAGTCAAGTCTTGAAGTAAATCATGTGCACTATCCGAACCAGCCTTCAATTATACTATTAGTGTCATTTGAACCTGCTATTCTAGGATATACTGTGCAATTTTCTACCTGTTTACATTAAGGCTTTTTAAGTGGGGGTGGACCGGTCCACCACTTCAACATGTTTGCATTAACATTCCACAGATGCATATTATAAGCACATTATTTGATCTGCCCATTTACTATGAGAATGTGGATTGTACTTATTCAGGCTGGTTATTTGGTCAACTAGAAAGCAACTACCAGAAAGGGAGGAAATCTGCTATTGGGCCTACCTTCCCTTCATTTTACGACTGATAAGGATATACATATAGGGATAACAATAGTTTGTCTGTCTTTATTAAGATACATATTTAAAGTAAGGTACATATGTAAAGCATGTGACCTGGCAAACCCAGTTTAGCCAAACAGTCACTAGGAATAAAAAAATGGACCCCTCGGGGAGTTGGTGAATATGAATGGAAAGGGTGCTGGAGCACATTTCTTAAAGCTGTGCAAACCCCTGTCTTTCTATACTGAAACAAAACCAGGACTGGTAGACACAGTTATCAATTCAATGTGCAGGATATCTTTTTCCTTAAAGCATATTATAGTTCCTGGCTGGCAGCATGGATAGTGCATGATGACGCTAGGTGGAATAAATTGTATAACTATGTAATAAAATAAAACAAATGTTGCAAATTTGTTTCATTTCTGTTAGAAAGTAAGGTGGTGACTGCGATATGTGCACATTTCAAAAGTATTACTATGAAAAGAAGTTAAAATGATAATTTGGGAAGACATAATGTATTAGAATCTATTTATACATGGAAGGTACTACATGCATAATGTTGTAGAATGTTGGGGGAGAAGGGTTGTGCTATAGTGGGGTAAAGAGTAATGTTAAAATATATGATTGTGTTTTGATACCAAGGCCATTTAATTTTCATAATGGATATGGTATGATATCTAAATCAATGCCTGTTATTATAATTCATATTCATAACTGGATAATAAAGACATTTATTTTGAAAAAAAAAAATGTTTCTGCCTGTTCAACCCTCAGTCTATTGCGATAATGTGGAATTTCTGTAGGGATGTTTTACTGTTGTAATTGTGAACTGTACCAAATTATAGTTGTGTTTCACTCTCAGATCTGCAAGCATGGTAAACCACAGGCCAACTAGCATTGCCTGCACTTCAGGGAAATAGTTTGCAAACAGTTGAGGGCCCAGCACAGATCTTTGTGGTATTCTAATGGTAATTGGATAGTGGTGGAGGTGCAGTCCCCAACTTTGAGAGTGTGTGTTATGTCAGTGAGCCAGTTGTCTATCCTTGTACTACTGTATGCCTTAATTCCCACGTAGGAGAGCTTCACTATGACACAGGAATAAGGGACAGTGTCAAAGGCCTTGCAAAAGTCAACATAAGTGGTATGTCCTGTTATCCCTCATCCAGGTCTGTTGAGTCAGTATCCAAGAAGTCTACAAGGTTCAATAAGCAAGATCTACCCTTGACAAAGCAAAATGGGTTGGGTCAAGTGTGTTGAAGGTCACTTAGGTCTCTATGGATATAGTCCATGCTGAATCTTTCCCTAGCCTTGCATATAAGTGTTTTTAGGCATATGGGTCAATAGTTGTAGTTATGCATGTTACCAGATTTAAAGTGCATTGCATAGCACACAAAAAGAAGTTATATTCTTACCATAACGTTCCATGTGTATTGTCCATCTCGACCTTTATTCTCACTGAAGGGTTGGATCCGATGAGTCGGATCCATCTCGGCCATTCCAATAGCTTGAAGTCTTCAGCAAAGCTAGTGGGCCTCCTTGCCTACCCATAATCCAATTACCCAGCTGCCTTAGATCTTGTTTGCCCATCCAGAAAGTAAGTAATCTGTATACTAAGTATAGACACTTTCTAGGACAATACCAATGTCTCTGAGGCTATGGATATTCCAAAACCAATGTCCACTTGGTCTTTCAGGAATTCAGGAAGGGGGCTTGGAGGGTGGGTTGTGAAAATAAAGGTTGAGATGGACAACACACATGGAACGTTATGGTAAGAACATAACATCTTTATGTGTTGTTGTCAATCTCGCCTTTATTCTCACTGATGGGACTGCATCCCAAGCAGCATAATCCCTGGGTGTCTCATGGAAAAATATTCCTCAGAACCATAGGAAGCCCTATTCCTGGAGGACAAATCCACTTTGTAATGAGTAATAAAGGTATGTGGCTTAGCCCATGTTGCTGCAGCACAGATACTGTCCCATGATATTCTTGCTTGAAAGGCTGCTGAGGATGCAACTGATCTAATGGAGTGTGCTTTGACAGAAAATGAAAAAGGTTTGTTTTTTGAGGAGTACATATAAAATATGCAAAGGGTGAGCCATCTGAACAATGTGACTTTCAAGACCAGTAATCCTTTTCTGGTCTCAGAATAAGATATAAAAAAATGATCTGATTTCCTAAATTAAGAAGTCCTGTGCACATAGAATTGCAATTGTCTATGAACATTCAGAAAATGTAGAGTACTTGCCTTTGTTTTGATAATTAGGGAAGAAAACAAACAACTCAATGGTTTAGTTTAGGTTACTTTCTGACATGACCTTGGAGAGAAAGGAGGGATTGTTATGTAATGATACTGTATCCCTGTGAAATATTAAATATGGGTGTTTGGATGAAAGAGCTTGTAGTTCTGATGCTCTTCTAGATGAGGTGATAGCTACAAAGAAAAGTGTTCTCCAACACAAGAATTTTAAATTGCATTTTGCTGAAGGTTCAAAGGGGAGATGAATGATATTAGTTAAAATGAAGTTAAGATCCCATGGTGAAGTTGGATTCTTATAAGGAGGTCTAATCATTGTTGCTGCCTTTAAAAATACTTTGCAAATTCTGTGTGACATAAGAGAGAACCCATTTTCTCCTTCATGGTAATCTGAAATTGCAGCTAATTGGACTTTAACAATAGATGCAACCGTATCTTCATGTAATAGTTTTGCTAGGAATTCCAATATAGAATGAATGGGTGCAGAAAAAGGGTCTACATGGTTATCCGTATCCCAGATAACAAATCTATTCCACTTACTCTTGTATATCTTACATGTGGAAGTTTTATGGGAAGATGGTAGAATATGTTTTACTGGTGATGACAAGAGGGGTACCTGGCAATCAAGGGAACTGGAGCAGCCAAGCTGTCAACCTGAGGTTGTGAAGGTCAGGATGTACCTTTCCCAATGGATGTGTCAGCAATTCTGGGGCTAGGTCCAGAATTCATGGTTTGTCCCAGAGATGAGGCAAACAGATTAAGTGAGGCCAATAGGGAGCAATGAGGATTATTGTGGTCTCCAACAGACTTGCTTTCTGTAGTAGTTTGGGAATCAAATGGAATTGGAGGAAAGGTATATAGGAGTCCTGGAGGCCACTTGTGAACAAGTGCATGCCTTGGTGACTCCCCCTTTGGAGGGATTAAGGCAAAGTAGTTGCTGCATTCAGCATTGGTGAATGATTCAAACAGATCACACCAAGGCTGGCCCCATTTCCAGAAAATGTATTCCTCTACTATTTGATTGAGGGACCACTAGAGAGGCCATGATACGTCCCTGCTCATCTTGTCCGCAATCACATTGGATTTCCCTGGGATATGCATTGCAACTAGGGTTACCACCTGTTCCACTTTGCGAGGGACAGTCCCTCTTTGGGCAGTTGTGTCCTGACAAAAAAATTGTAAAAATGGCAAATGTCCGGAGATTTTAGGACAAAATTATTTCCTATATTTTACGTGATAGTTGCATAAAACTGTTATTCTGTATCTAAAATACCTAAATGTTAAAAGAAACAGAATAAGCAACTAAAATGCTACAGGAATAAGCTTTTATTTAGGCAAAAAAGTAAAGTTCTAACTTTTGTACTGACCGTGGGTATGTGTCGGCCTGTAAAATCTGATGTTTGTACCAAAAATGTCCCACTTTGGCCATTTGAAAAGGTGGCAACCCTAGTTGCAACTAGAAAGTGATTGGAGGATGATGCCCATTGCCAAATCCCTTATAGCTTCTCAACAAAGGGGATATGATCTGGTTCCTCCTTGTTTATTTATGTACCAGACTACTGACATATTATCTGATTGAATTGCTATGTTTCCTAGAGAGAAAGAGTCTTGAAATGCTTGCAACACTAACAGCACTGCTGTCATCTCTAAGATATTTATATGCAAGTGAGTCTCGTGTTCTTGCCAGGTTCCTTGAACAGTCTTTCTCAGATAATGCCCCCCCTTCACTCTATCTGGAAAGCATCCGTGGTTACCATAGCTTGGGGTTGATAGAAAACAAAGGGGCGGACCTGAGATACTGCTGGAGAGTGAATCCACCACCTGAGATCCTTTTTGCAACATGTGGCTATAAGAATCCTGTGAGACACTGGAAGGTTTAGAATCGACCATTATGTGGAAACAACCATTGCAGAATCCTCATGTGTAGATGTGCTAGAGGGATGAGTAATATCTGCACCTATAAAGGTTATATTTTGAGATGGCTCTAAAGAGGATTTGTCATAATTTATGGTAATTCCTAGTTTGGAGCAAAGATGAAGCACACAATCTTTGGCTTGTAGCAGCAGAAGCCTGGTCAGGGCAGTTATGAGCCAGTCATCCAAATATGTAAACACCTTGAATCCCTGGCATCTGAGGTGCACCGCCACTACTGCTATGCATTTGGTGAACACTCTGGGAGCTGTAGTGAGTCCAAAGCACAGAGCTCAAAATTGGAAATGACTGGCTCCCAGACAGAAATGCAGGTACCTCCTGGATCATTTTGCCATCTTGATATGGTAGTATGCATCTTGAAGGTCTATAGAGTATATCCAATTGTCTCTTTCCAAGAATGGAATTATAGACTGCAGTATTACCATCCAGAACTTGGTTTTCTTCACTGATTTGTTCATTTTGCTGAGATCCAATATTGGTTTCCAGTCCCTTGTTTTCTTTGGAACTAATAAGACTCTTGAGTAAGTTTCAGATCCTCTCTGGCTTGTGGGGACTTCTTGCATGACTCTTTTTCTTAGCAACATTTGAATCTCTAATGTTACTTGCTCCTGCTGACAGGGTGGAATGTCTGGAATTGCCTTGTTTGGGGGAGTGGGGAAGGAAAAGGAAATTATACAACCCCTGGCTATTAAGTCTTGCACTCATTTTCCATTGATGATGATTTGCCAGGTTTCAAGGTGCAAACACAAATGACCCCTGACTGTCTCCAGAGGTGAACAGTAGAACAATCTTTCAGGAGTGCTGAGTGGGTCTACTAGAGAAAGATTCCCTAGAACCCTGATTCTTTGGACCCCATCTGCTGTGAGGGCAGCGTCTTCTGTTATTGTTTTTCCCTCTGCCTCTAAGGGAACTACCACCCCTATGTGTCCTGGTAAGACCACTGAGATTTCCTCAACTACATTTTCCCACTATCCCTTTGACCCTTTGGATATGGTCGAATGTGAGTGTAAAAACACACTCCAATGGCAGACACCTTCCCGTTCACACTAAGTTAGCATTTCTTTGACTTTAGGCCCAAAAGGAAAAGAGCCATCGAAGGGAGCATTAACAAAGGAAGACTTAAAGGGCTCCATAAAATCTCAAAGATGCATCCAAGCCTGTCTCCTTATGGAGATACCTGATCCTGCTGCCCCACTCGCTCCATCTTCTGCATCTGAAATGGGTTTCATGGACAAGTTAGCAAATAAATTGAGAGTAGCTAGCTAAGCATTGATCTTATCCACTACCGCATCAGCTACAGCTCCTTGGAGAGAGCCTGATAATTCTTTAAACAGGTCTCTCTCTCTCTCTGTAGTCTGGTGAAGTGAGTAAGATAATTCAGCAATCTCAAAGTAAAAGCCGCTGAAGAAAAGACATGCTGCCCGTATCTATTCATAGTCCTAGAATTCTAATTAGGAGGATGGATAGCAGAACTTGTCTCAGAATTTTCCCTCTTTGTGGCTGCCACCACAACCATGGCATCCACTGCTACATCTTTTGTGAGGAAAGACTGATCCTTGGGGGCTGTGATGTACTTATTTGGCCTCCTAAGAGTAGGCTCTATGGAATCTGGGGTCTCCCATGCCTTCTAAAATATTGATTACACTAGCTAGTCTAAAGGCATAACCACCCAGGAAGATGAAAATCAGGATGCAAAGGCCTTCAGGTATACCAACTCCTCAGTAGAAGGGGATGGAGACTGCCAACTGCCTCTCTGTTTTAGGATTTCTGGGATGTCTCCAAAGGAGACACCTTCAGGAGGCCATTATTGGAACCCTTCTGCTTCATCGAAGTCAGTATCTGAGGTGACTGACTCCTGCGGAGAGTTAAGATGGTTACTCTTGCATGTCCTTTTCTAAGGGACTTCTTCAGTGGGATATTCTGGAGAAGCTTCGGAAGTGGGTGGTCCCTTGGGGAACATCCTGAGGTCTTGCATCCCTGTGGTCCAGTGGATGAGGGTGGAGAGGGAAAGACACCTGTGTTGAAGAGGGAGGAAGCTCTGATGGGGACTGTGTCTGACACTGACGGGCAGTCATCACCATCCTCAAAACCTAAAAAGCCGGTCATCCCTGCTTCAAGGAACTCCCTGAAACTAATAACAAGGATGTCGGACCCAAGAGAGCTCTCGGCACTGGTGTTAAAAGTTCTAAGGAAATAGTAGGAGCTGAACCCATCCAGACTGAGGCCCCCAGAGACAGCTTTGAATTGAAGTGGTCCGAATCTGCTCCATGGACCCTGGTGGTGAGTGTCAGCTTCCAGGGGTTTCCTGCTTCAAATGGGTGAAAATACTCTGGGAAGATATCGGGTCCAAAGAACCTATAGGTAGTCTTGGAACCAAAACAGGCACTAGTTGGATATCAGAGACTTCTGGCTCTGGGACAAAAGGATGGCTCAGAGGAGTAGTTGACGCCACAAGGGTAACATGAGCCTGATCTGATTCCTTTGGGTTCGGATCCAAAATAAGCTTGGCCAAGGCAGGTGTCTTGAGGAGTCTCTGCACCACTCTGTCCACATCATCATCTGAAAGACTCCTGGTAGACCTTGTGGACAGTGTTTGAAACCTAAATCTACCAAGAAAAGTGGATGGGAGCAGAGTTGAAATCAGCTCCAGGGACAGAGACCTGCTCCAACAGCGGAACTCAGAAACTAGTAGGGACTTCGGAGCTGACTACTTGGATAACTTTAGATCTGATGGTTTAGTATGATCTGAAGAGGTCTCTGGGTAGTAGTTGTCTGCTCCAAAGGAGCTGTTGGAGCAGAAAGCTTTGGCTGTTTAGGTCTCAGCTCCGAAGAGGATTTTGGAGCAGAAGATGACTGTTTCCCTGACTTCTTCAATTTGTCAGCTTTAGGAGAAGAGGGATCCAACATGATAGCCTCAGAGAAGGGGGTTTTAATTAAACCCTTCAAAATAAGTTTATTTTTTCATTATAGTAATGCCCTAGCATCAAAGGCATGGTGAATGGTGCAGGATTCTTACAGATGAAGAGGCTGCAAACTCTAAATGCACAAAGTGTGCGAATCACTGAGAGACATCTTCTTGCTGCATTTTCCACATGTTTTAAAGCCTAAAGGCTTATCTTCCTTTTGTGACATTATAGGAAGTAGCCCACAAAACAGCCCTTAATTATAAAAGGTTAAGTTCAATCCTGCTTTTCAAAACAACAACAGCAAAACAATGACAATAACCACAACAACTAAAAGGTAAGGAAGTTCTCTAACTTAAATGGAATTCAAGATGGGAGGGGAAAGTTCTCTAACTTAAATGGACTTTAACAGATAAGTTGACCATTCTCTAACTTAAATGAATGGTAACCAACAGGAGAAAGAATACAATTATATTAAATCCAACAAAAGGGAAGGGGAAGGTAAAGAAAGTACTTTACGGTCAGGAAAGGGCACCAAAAATATCAGAAAACTAATGTACAATAACTACTAATGTAAACTATAATGAAATTAAAGCTAAATACAAAAAAATATAATAAACTTAGCCCCGAGCTTGCTTGAAGACCCTTCTCACAATGTGGCAAATGAAATCTAGGGAAGCTGGGGAATTGCATTATTTGGGTAAGGAAGGAGGCCCACGAGCTTTGCTGAAGACTTCAAGATATTGGAATGGCTAAGACAGAATCAACTCATCAGATATGACCCATCAGTGAGAATAAAGGCAAAACTGACAACACATCATTTGATATTACATTTTGCACTGTGGTTGATATATGTGGGGAGAAAGTTCTGAGACACCAGAGTTGCAGTGCTTGGGGGGAAGGTAGCAATAGATGGATGTATTGTAAATATGTGACATGTTGTTAGCTAGGGCCCTTGGTTTGTAATGTTTACACATATAATTTCATGTCATACAGAGGGAATGGACAGTAAACAGCAGTAATATAGCATAGTATCTACATTTCCATAGCACAGTGAGCAGCGGGTTTGAGCGATGGTTAGCAAAGTGTATAAGCATACAAGGTACATGTTTGTGTGTAGCTAAGCAGTGTGCAAATATAAGCTACATTGCTAAAGTCTGACAGTTAGTACTGAGTCTATGAAATACACCTGTTGCTTACCTTACTCTGTGGCAGTACGTGTTAATGCATCAATGCATTCCTTGTTGGGGCCAGATGCTACTGAGTTTGAATATAGGTGTTTCTAATACTTTTAAATACATTTCTGCCATATCTAATACTTTTAAATATGTGCAGTGAGACATTACATAATTGCAGTTGCAATTTCAAGGTTATTGGATGTACAGGCAGTTGTGTATGTTTGTTAGGCAAATGTGAAGGCCATGTCAGTCCAGAGAGCAGAAGTATACTTACAAGACTATAGTAAACAGTATACCCACAGTCACACATCTGATAATAAATGTGATAATACATAGATATATACAGAAATAACTGACACAATACTAATGTGTTGCCCTCATACATAAAATTCATATCAACTCCATTATGTCAAGTGTTATAAGCAAAAGGGACTATAATGGGAAGTGGAACAACAGTACAAATGCATGGAATATGCTGTATTTGAACACAGGACCATGTGTATGACAGTCCCACACTTACACCTGTTGCCACAAGAAGGTTGAGAAAACAGTTGTCTATGTTGCAGTTCATTGCTATAAACAGCAATGTCACAACAGTAAAACAGAGGTTGCACACCCTATACTAGAACCCAGGACCATCTGTACTCCATCCCTACATTGATATCTTTTGCCATAGGACTCGTTGCATAACATCCCCTATTTTACTAGTCATTCTCAAGGTTTCACTGTTAACAGTAGCAGAACATCACTTAGCAATGCTGAATAGTTTTAACTGAATGCATCCAGTTTCTATTTCTGACTGTCCGGGTCCTGTCTGCTTCCTGGATGGACCAGTTGTTTAATTTGCTCATTGCCACACTTCATGCAAACCAGATGAGCATAGCCAAATCTGACATTCATTTTTCTTGGTCTGCCATGTTTGCATTGTGTAGCATCACACAAGCACTGGCCAATAAAAAAAGAAAAGGAAAAAAAAAGAGAGGAAAAGGGAGAGGTAGTTGAAATAAGGAAAAGCAATTTGTGATATACACACTAGACAATGTTAATAAACATGAGATTGTTCTACATATGTCTGGATTTGACTCCAGTGCACCTTCAGAACACAGGATGGATGCATTAACTCTCTTTGCCACACAAAGCTTTGCAGCAAAAAAAAAAAAAATCAATATGTACACAACTAACTGCAACAGCATCTACACTGATGTCAAACCATGTAAGTGTTATTTGTACATGTATTCATTTTGGATGTAATACACCTAGTACACCTAGTGATCATACAACCTGTCATGATTATTTCGTGCAAATATGCAACTCTGCCTTACATTTCTGTGTTCTTCATTTATCTAAGCAGTAATCTGAGACATGCAGTGTGTAAACCTTTCTATATCATTGGCCTTAACATATATGAGGATATTAGGTGGGAATAATATCACATGCAGTTGCCAACAAATGAAGGGCAGGTTGGATATTAAGGAACATAACCTGTGACTTGTCTGGTGCTTCCTTACATTTCCAACCTTACCTCTAACAATTTGTAGCTCTAACCTGACACACCCAGTAGTAGTTAGGCAGTCTGCAGTGTTGTGGTGTTTTCCTTTTCCTAACCACTAATCATTCACAGTTGTAATCCATTAAAAAACACTGACAGATTCCCGGTATTTAAGAAAAATATGAAGCAAAGGATTTTATACTTTTATCTGTAAGCATTAGTTACAAGTGTACTGATGGCATGGGCATGTTTGTCAAGCCATTTCAGAGTTATACATGATTGCCAATAAATGAAAATGGAATGCTATGTGGTAAATATGTACAAATGTTTCAGAGATCATCCCTTTGTAGCATTTTTAGCATTTCAAAGATGGTTTGTCAGCAAAATATGTCATTTTCCTATTCTTTTTGGAAGGGGAGCAAAGGTGATTTACTGTTATGGCACAAACAAGGATAGACTGTTTTTTTGTGGGGAGAGCAAAGGTGTGTTACTATTATGGCACAGACAAGGAAATGTTGCTCTTCTTACTCTCCCTGTTTTGCATCCTGCCTGCTGTTCATATTTCACATCTGTAGACTGTTGTATGTTTCTATAGGTGCTAATACTGACTGGCTACCTTTTCTGTTTTATCTGTTATCAATTATTCAGTAATTGTGTGATATTTATGTCTATTATCCTTCTGTTGTCTTTTAGAACTCCTAGGAGTATGCCACTCAGGTGTGTCAATCCTCAGAGACCCCCCTTCACCAAAGCTCTGAACCAGGTCATAGTGGATGCATTTAGGCAACATGGCACTTTTCTGCTGAAAAGCAGATGGGAGATATGGCATGTAGGATGCAAATTTGGTGACAGTTGCTGATCTGAATGCTGTGGGTGGTCATGGCAGGAAATATGAGCAGGTGTGCTACAGGGCCACTGACATGATCACATCTGCATGGAGGACAGCAGCTGCAATGGGCCGTGATCAGATGGGTACCATGGGAGGGCCTGCTAGGAAACTACCATTAACACCCAATGAAGAGTTCCTGGCCAATATCAGGGATCCAGACATCTCAAAGGAGAGTGTAGTACAGCATTTCCTGGATGTGGGACCAACAGTGTTAGAGACAGCAAGCACATCCCAGGAGGAGCTTCCAGGTAAGTACAGCATGTTCTGGATATGGGAGCAACAGTGTCAGAGACAGCAAGCACATCCTAGGAGGAGCTTCTAGGTAGGCATTGGTATCTCAACAGCTGAAAATTGTTTGTATAGTAAAACAATTGAAATCAATACATTACTTCTGTGTCACATGTATTTTTTGCAGGGGATTAAAGATTGCTACAGTTATTAGCTTAGGTTTGAGTTGACAGCCACATTCTTGTTGAAAGTAAACTTAATGGACATTGAAGGGGTATATCTATTACCACCTGTGTTACTTTTAATTGTGATGATGTTGCCCTTACCACTTGCTTAACTTCTTCCAGGCCCATCTGGATTGCAGAGGAGACTCTCATCTGCAGATGATGCCCATGTAGACTCCTTTTGATAGTTGTATTCCAAAAGTTTTGGAAATTACAGGGAAAAACCAGCACAGAGTCTACACGGATGCTGTATAGGTTGATGAATAGCTCCACCATGTTGGATTGATTGATTAGCATGCAATTCAGCTGCTTATGTTGTAACTAGCATGCCACAGTGTTTACCTTGTTTGTGCAGGGGTGTGTCTCTGCACGACATTTACTGAATCTAAAACTGCAGCTGTGTGCTCGTTGAGGAGCGACATGCACATGGTGAAAAATGACCGTGTAGGCTTTATTGAATCCCACTGACAATGTTACTGAAAGTGAAAAAGATCTGTATTGATAATGCATGTTATAAGCAAAATAAAGTTGGTTGAGATGATGAGGCTATAAAAAGGTAAGAGAAATATAAAGATGACATAGCTGGTTCAGTTACATGCACAGAGACAATCCATGAAGCCCACTCAGATGCAAAAAAAAATATGCTATGGTTAGCAAGAATACTAAGTTCCCAACACTGAAGATGCAATAAAGAATTGTTTACCAGGCCAAACTAGCATCCAGCAAAGAGAAAGTGTTCACATCCAGTTCATATACTATTTTAGTCATCTTTGGAAGTACACTTTATTAATAAAATAGCAAAACTAATGGGCCAAAAGAACACAAGCAATTTGTTGTAAGAATAGTTGTGTAGCAGTGCCAGATAGCAATGACAATAAACTGTGGATAGCAAAAAAAGATTAACAACTTACTAGGTTGAAATGAAGTAAAGACTAAGACACAAGAATGATATAGTTTACTTGCTCCCTTAAGGTTCATAGGTTCATACTAGGCTATCTGCCCTAGAGCATTTATAAGCCTAGCCAGAGTGTGCTTGGCTTTCGCCACCCATTTTAAATTAATTTTGCTATGCCCTTTTTCGAGGGTCTAATAGTGACACAGAAGTGATACCCGGGGTAAACCTACGATCTCCCATCCACTCATCAAGATTTCTCTTGAAGAGAGTCAATGAGGGACTCTGCCTAACCTGGACTGGAATTATATTCCAGCGTGAAGGGAGCCTCTGGGTTATGAATCTGTCCCTCCAGCATGTCCCATTTATTTCAGTGCTGAGGTTCAGGTCTCTCGAGTGTGTAGCTCTATGGGATTTGGATTTTCTGAGGTGCAGCATGTCCATTAATTCTGGGTTGGACATGGCTTTATACATCAGGCACAGATCGCCTCTGAGCAGGCGGTATGCCACTGAGTAGAGCTGGAGTTTCTTTAACCGGGCAGCATATGGCATCTGTTTGAGCCCTTTGATCCTCTTGGTGAGGTACTTTTGGGGTCTTTCCAGTTGCTGCAGGTGTCTGGTAAGGTACATCCCAAAAGGGGCATTGTACTCAATTATGAGCCTGATGAGGGATGAGTAAAGAGGCACGATGACCTCCCCTGATCTAGGTGTGAATCCCTTCATGATTAGGTGGGCTATATAAAAATTTTTTCTAACCACTTTGGCCATGTGGTTGTCAAATGAGAGATTGCTATCAACTTGGGTCCCCAGGTCCCTAATTACTTCTTCTGTACTTAATGGATTACCACCTATGTGGTAATTTGTGGGCACTTTGTTTTTGCCAAAGGGGATGACTATACACTTTTTGGCATTTAGCTTGAGGCCATGGCTCTGGCACCAGTTGTCTGTTTCTATGAGGCCCTTTTGGAGGATGCTTGTGTCAGCTGAAGAGTCGATTATGGCACCCAGTTTGCAGTCATCTGCGTACTTGGTCAGCCACAGTCCTTCCGTGTTGGCCTGTACCTCCGAGAAATATATACCGAACAAGAGAGGTGCCAGGACTGAGCCTTGTGGGACGCCACTTGTATGGCTAAATATTATAAGAATTACATTTAGTAGGTAAAAGAAGCTCTAACTTTTTCTATGGGTCTTTGCTTGGAAATGTCATGTATGAACAGAGTTGTCAGAATCTGTAGGCTTACTCTGATAAGGTCTTGTATCTAATCCAAACATTTATTTAGGCTTACTCAGATAAGGTCTTGTATCTAATCCAAACATTTATTTAATTCAAGAGTCCATTTGAGAATATCAGGAAGTTGTCACCTGGAGGCAATGTGTGAATGCATTATTGCTGCTAACTGTAAAAAAAAAAAAAACACAACTTGAACCTTACCCTCCCACCCCGAGCCATTAAAACCACCAGAGCAAAGGGCATTAAACCAAGCAGGTCAGATAGTATCTTAGGATCATAGGATCATATGAGATTACTAGGCTATCAAACCAGAGGTCATTTTATGTCTAGCAGTTTCAAACCCTTAGAAGTATTAGTCAATAATCAATATTGCATTTAGTGATGACTGCCCATGTCCAATAATGTTATAGGCGCTATCCATCCCCGCTTAGAATTTATGGTGCCACATCCACTTGTCCAGGTTCCTCTTGAACAATGTCATAGAGGTGCTCTTTTTTACAACTGAAAGTCTGTTCCAAAGATGTTGCAGTCACTGGGAGATAAGTCTGTCCCACCAGTAAGTCCTATTTAAGTCCCAGGTCATATTTAAGTCTCTGGAACTGGTAGCCCTAGACCCATATGATTTACAGATATGCAGTAAGTTCATTAGGTTTGGATCTTGGGATGCTCTGAAGGCCAGGCATAAGTCTCCCCTAAGAAGTTTATATGATATGGAGTATAGTGACAGGGACTTTAGTCGGTCTGTGTAAGGCACATGCTGGAGGTCCTTGATCTTCTTTGTTAGAAACTTCTGAGGTCTTTCTAATTGCTGCAGGTGCTTAGTACTGTACATACCAAATGGGGCATTATACTCAATTATGGGCCAGATAAGTTCCGAGTATAGGTGGATTATAACCTCTTTTGCTCTCAAGGTGATGCATTTACTAATCAAGTGAGGTATGTGGAAACTTTCCTTACAATGGCAAAGATGTGGTGGTCGAAGTTAAGGTCGAGGTCAGCCTGTGATCCAGGTCCCTTACCACTTCATGGGTACTTAGAGTATTGTTGTTGATTTGATAGTGTGAAGGGACATTGTGCTGAAGGAAATGGTGATGCATTTATTTGCATTCAGTTTGAGACCGTGACAAATACACCTGCTGTTGGTCGGTGTGAAACCCTCCTGGAGTGCATTGAAATAATTTGGGGATTCAATGATTGCACCTAGTTCGCAGTTGTCTGCAAACTCGGTCAGCCACAACCCTTTAGTTTTGACCAAAACTTCTGAGAAGTATATACCAAACACTAGGGGGCCCAGCACTGATCCCTGTGGTACCCCTCTGGTAACAAGTCTGCTGGTTGATCTGGAGTCACCCACTTTGATAGTGTATGCCCAGTTTGTGAACCAGATGGCAACTCATCTTACAACAAAGGGGTTTACACTCAGTTTGCTAAGTTTATTGGTGATGCCTGAATGTATAACTGTGCTAAAAGCCTTTGCCAAGTCAAGGTGTGCTTATGCACAGATTTGCCCTCATCAGTGGCCTTGGTCACACTTTCAAAAAAATCCACCAAATTTAACAGGCAGGACCAGCCCTTCACAAAGCCGAATTGGGTAGGATCCACTGTTTGGAGGTCACTTATGTCCTTATTTATAAGATCCATAATGATACGTACCTTGGCCTTACATATGAGGCTGGTCAGGCTTATGGGTCTGTAATCGGTCTGTTGTTAGGCCACTTTTGTGGAGGGGAATAATTGTAGCTGTTCTCCATTCTGCAGGAACAAAGCCTGTGGTTAGGCTATGATTAAAAAGGGTACTTAGTGAGATGCTAGTTCATGTTTTAGCCTGTTTAGATGACAGCCTGAGATGTTGTCTGGTCCCATAGAGGTCATGTTCTTTGCCTTGGACAGGGCTTTGAGGACCTGCTCTTCAGATATGTAAGGTGGGGAGGGGGAGTTTGGAGGAGGGTTTGTTGTAATTTAGGAGGGGATAAGGGAGTGAAATGTTCACCAAACCTATCCACTAGCAGGTTCGCTATCTCTGTGGGGTCAGTGTATGTGATACCATTGGCCACCAGTTCTGCACATGCTTGGTCCTAGCCTTTAGGTTATGCACGTAGCTGCAAAAGGCTTTATGGTTATCCTTGGCAGTACTTGCTAGGTTTCTGTCAAAGGAGCTCTTGGAGGATTTGACAAGTTGTCTTATTTGCCTGTTAAGGCTGAGGAGAGTGCTTTTCCATTGTTGGGCCCTTGTCTTTGTTTTCTCAGACAGCAAGTTTTTGCATTTATTGTCAAATTTGCTGATGATGGAAGTCCACCATGGTAGCCTGATTTTACTTGGGGCTCTGGCTTTGATTCTGTCTGGTACAGCTGAGTTTATACAATTATGCAAGTGATTGTACAGGGCTTTAGTGTAAGCTTCGGTGTAGTTACCACTTTCAGGCAAGTGATTGTACAGGGTTTTAGTGTAAGCTTAAGCATAGTTACCACTTTCAGCTTGGGGTGGGGCTTGGAATGCATTTATACCTTCACCTAGGAGGGTGTAGTTTGCCTTGGTGAAGTTGTTTAGTCTGATTTTACCCTTTATGAGTTCTGGTGTTAGTGTCAGTTCAAAGGTGACTGATTTGTGGTCAGTTTTAACTAACGAGGGTCAAACAGCTGCAGCAGAACACCTGTATGACATGTTTGTGAGGACCAGATCTAGAATCTTTGTTCCTCTTCTCAGGGTATGTACAATTTGCTCCAGGGCATTTGAATTCACAAATTCAAGGACCTTTTGTGCTTCCGAGTTTGAGGTAGAGTAGGTTTCCCAATTAATGTTAGGATAATTGAAATCCCCCATAACCAGTGTGTTCTGTAAAATTTGGATTGTCTTCAGTTTGGTTAAGTAGGCTTCATGGGTGTTGTGACCCATGGAGGGGATCTATAATTGGCTAGGACTTGAATGGGGGTCTTACCCACTGTAACCTGGACATGGAGAAACTCCATAGAGTTGTCCAGTCAAACTAGACAGAAGGTGAATTTATCTCTAATATAGATTGAAACACCACTTCCTTTGGTTTTCACACATTCATTTTGCAGTCTAACAGTGCAGATGGCATTGTAGCCTTGCAGGGCTGGGGTACTCTCCAGGTTTCTGTGACTGCACAGACATCTACATCTTCTAGTGATAGAAGTGTTTCCAGGGAGTGCAGTTTTTGGTTTAAGCTCCCAGCATTTAGCAGCATAACCCTTATTTTGTTCTGATTGGTTAATTTCACATCAGTAATGTTGTTTTCAAGACTTTGCCTAAAATAGGCACTATGGAGGAGACAAGAGCTTTTGCCAGCAGCCAAAAGCCTAGGGGTGCCAGGTGCAAACCGTCTCTGGCAAAGCCATGAGGTTTGTCGACCATGGCTTCCCAGGCAGACAGGAACTGGATCCCCTTGAAATGACACCAAAATCAGCCAGGTATTGAAATCAATTATTTTTTGTTTATACTGTGGCATCATTCTAGGTAAGGGTAATATGCTGCTCAAGGCTAGGGACATACCTGCCTGGGACATATACTCAGAGAGCTCGACCATGTCTCTCTTCATATAGTCCAGCGAGGTATGTCTCAAGTCACTCATGCAAACATTAACTATGACAAAGTCATAACGGTACTTGTTGCTGAGAGACCTGAGTGCATGCATGATTTTCTGAATCCTGGCACATGCAAGCAGCTGACCATGACTTTCTCCTTGTCCAAACTGGTGAGTGGGACATCTGTGTGTCTCACTAATGAGTCTCCAATGACAAGAAAACTTGTTTTTTGAGTGTTACAACTTACAGGCTTGGTGGGTGAGACACTGGTGTTGCTATGTGTTATAGGGTGCTGTGAAGACTGTGCTAGGTGTAGCAGACTTGTGTTTTGGGGGTCTCTGGTGTTTTGGTAAGTTTTTTGAGAGACCCTCTATGTATGTGGATTTACATGTTTGATGCGTACTATATGAGTGAGTAGTGGTATGTGTATGAGTAGTGGTACTATGTGAATATGTAGTGGTTGGTGAGATGACAACCTTCTCCATGTTACTGTTTTGAGTGAGAGAGCGCATGGATTCCATTTTCTTGGTGTAAATACATCTCTTGCACTGTGTACTAGATTGTGCTATTGTGGTTGTCTGTGTACATGAGGCAATTGCTACACTGCCTCAAGAAACCAAAGTCAAAAAGGTTGGCAGGAGAAAGAAGGGTAGACCAACTATCCATAATGCTAGATTGAAGACTGTTGTCACTAGGGGTGGCTTTTTAGAAACAATCAAGGAGGAGCTTGGCGAAAGGATATTTCTGCCTGGTGAGAGTTTGTCTGAGGATAACCACTTTGCTGCATCTGCAGAACCTATGAATTAGGAACAGAACCCTGAACCCATACCCTAAGCAAATAAGCTCCTCAACGAACCCCTTACAACTGCTTCTCTCCAGTGTCCAGTGACCTTGGACAAAAAATGTCTGAATTACAGAAAGGTTAGATAAATAAACGAATGTAGTGCTGATAGATGAACATTCTAGATTTCCAGTTGAGATGCCTGCAGCATTTCTAGTAGCCATTTTTGCAGTGCTTGTCTTATACAAAAAGGTTTGCAATGTCTGAAATATCAGTCAGTGTAAAATTTGAAAATATTATCATGTTAACAGGTCAGAGTTAAAGAAGTACTCTGGCACATAAGGAATAGCACAGACATGTGACTCCATTATGACCATGGCAAATTGCATTAAAAAGAGATTCATGGCTAAGAACAGGAAAGCAATAAGGTCTGGAAATGTAAAAGGAATGCCATGAAGAAAATGGCTGAGCAGCATGAAATGGTGAATACATTTCTTAGATAAACTGTAGCAAATACCAGCCATCCTAATCCTGTATATATGAATTTTTAAGAATATCATGCCATATGTACGTGATATAAGGGAGAAGCCTCGTGCCTTTAAAGGTAAAGTATGCTTTGAATAGAAGTGCAGATTCAAAGAAACAGTAAGGGGAATACTCCAGCAGGGTAGGAAGAGCATGTACTGATAAAATGTATGAGTCATAACAAGCATTTACCATTACTTAACCTTTAGCTTTATTTAATGAAAGAATATTAAGGTTCCCTTTACAACATCAGACATGCGACTTAATAAGGGTTCTATTATGAAATATTGAATGGTAAAACCTCAAGCATTTGGAATGCTGAAAACTAATGCCAAAAATAAAGTGTTTTTATTTAATTATTTATTAATTTTTATTGTAGGAATCAAGTACCCCATACCCCTAAACTCATATACCAATTCCAGGGTCACACCAACTTGAGGAAGGGTGAAATCTCACTAAAGAAGGGAATCACTGATGGTGTGTACTTTGAAATTGCACCAGCAATGATCTGATCTCTTATAGAAAACATCAGTCTGTGTTGTATTCCTTAGCATCTTGCATTTTGGGCTACTGACGCTTGAGGATTTTCACCTCTGTCACCCATAGAGATGTGCTTTATAAGATTGCTCATTTTTAAATCCTAATTCTGATGACTTTGTTGACCTTTTTTTTTTCCTTTATAACAAGTATTGAGTGACAGTTTGCTCATTAGCAATTGCTCACATGGAAATAAATCTGCTTGTCATAGATTATTGCCCATAAGATTGCAAAAGCCAAATGGAAGAGACCTGTTTACCTAACAAATTCTGTCTATGATGAAATAACAATATTTTCAGTGTGCATGTTGTTTGAAATGTTAGGCAAAACGATAATCAGATTTATTATTTATAAATGTTCTAAAACATTGCTAAGTCATACATTATTTAAAAATTTCAAAACATTTGCCAAGATTTATTTTAAAATGTTTTTAAATGTGAGTCTCATTTGAAATTAAGCACATTTTAATTTTTTTGTTAAGTTATCTATTTCAAAAATTAAAAAAAATACATTGTTCATAGTGAGGCTGCTGAAAAATTCCATAAGTGTTTGCAAGGTAACCCTGTAAGTTTTTAGTGACAATTATTGCAACAAGGAGGTTGTTTTAAATGTGAAAAGGGGGGAGAGGAGTTGATATGACTTTTAAAAGCCGACTGGATAATGCTAAGTCCAAAAATAAATTTTGCTTTTTATATAGATCAGTCTAAAATTCAAAAACTGCAAACTTGTAGAGGAATGACATGGCCTGTGATATTCTAAGACTTTCTCCATCCTCTAACAAAACACTAAACTTCTTTTCCTAGATGTATGATTTCATTGTCATTGGAAGTGCAATGTTCTCTATGACATACAATTGCAGTGATAAAACTATTAAAAGTGACACAAATCTCTGACCTCTGACTAATCTAGGAAGTAAAATACCTAGATAACAAGCCCTTTGAATTATGCATTAGCGTCACTGATATACAGTCACTACTGGTTTGTTTAGAAGTGTCTCATTGTCTAGAATTTAGAAATCACTGTAAAAGAATTAATTCTGAAATGTGTCAGTTTTACTTTTCTACCAATGCAGTCAATAGCTCTGTAAGTAAAATAAATGATTATCTTTCATTTTCAATGCAACTTCAGTAATACCATTTTGTATTAGGGATAAAAGTCTACCTTTTAAAGTGACATCCCTACTGCAACTTTTATAAAGTGAGTTGGTGTTGTTTGTGTGAATGAAATTACTCTGCCTTGTCAGGTTAATAAAATATATCTCTATACACAATGTGAACCGCTGACATTTCTCTAGGGAATATTTCTTCACTGGAATATGTTTGCAGTTGAAATCGCATGGTCCCTATGAGTTAATTCATCAGCTCATTGCTTTGTAAATGACAATTGACAGGCATAGTATCACTGAAAGAAGGGAAACTTGGTTTAAGTTTCTAATGACCTGCTGCATATATGGTAGCATAAAATGGCTGCGAATGCCACAAATGCAAATCCTACTGATTATTGGATGCTCATCCCTTTCCCTGAAATTCAGTGACTGTTAAATTGGTTATATTAAGGAAGATGTGCATGGGTGAAGCTCCTTGCATGAGATGTGTTGAAAGATTTGCCCATTCCATGTAAAAACTGCTGTTTCAGTTCTACGTTGAGTCCTTATTTGTTTTCACTCCTATCATGGAATCTTTCATCTCCTCTTTTTGAGTTTGTCTTGTGATCTCAGTTTTTTTTTTAATCTTAGTCATTACAGCTGGCATGATGGAGCAGCAATATATGTAGACTATACCACTCTCTAGCCAAATGATTTCCTAACTGCAAATATTGTATTATTCAAGTGTCAGTCTTTATATGAACTTATTCAAGAATAATTCATTATGCCGTTACTATTGTGAAGACAAACAAACAAAAACATTTATTTATACCTTATCTGCCACATATGTTTTTGCCAACTGACAGGAGTAATGTATTACTTAATGGTGCATTTGTTTAAAGCACTATTTGTATACTTGTGTATTCCCTACATGTATTTGTTATTGTTTTGCCATCATTCTAGTGTGACTCTGGCTTCTCTCTTTCTACATATTTTTGCCATAATAGTTGCTCTTTCTGTCTTCATTACAAAACAATTACTTGCTTGTTTTTTTTTTGTCCTCATTTATTGTATTTATTCACCCATATTACTTTTGTTCATATATTTTACAAATCAACCAGGCTGTATTGTAACAACATATGGTGGGCTAATTAAATATGTCATGCTGCCTCTGAATTTCAGTAAGGGTGGCTAGCCTGGGAAGGTTAGCAGAATGAGTTACACTTCATGACTGTTATACGAAACCAAATCAATATAGTTTCTTGAAAATAAGGAAAATCAGTTCCATTCTGTTGATTTTGTAACCTTAACATGTTTACTGAGTAGAAGAAAGTTTGCATCATTTTACACAGGGTGAGCAGAAGAAAAAAAGTGTCAGTTCATTGGTAGTACTTTTACATGATCCAGTGTATATCAAGCCATAGTGACACACGACTGATATTGAAGATGTTGATCTTAATTTAAACATGTCAAAGGAGAGGTAACAAGACAAATGATTACAGGATAACATTTAGAAAGGCCTGGCAGTAAGCTGCTCTCTGCATTTTGAATTAAAGATACATGGGAAAACAGACCTTCACAGACAATTAAGTGGATTATATTAAGATAATAAATTTTATGCTAGGTCAAAGAATCTAGATGGACTTGTCATGTCAGTTTTTTTTTTTTTTTTGAGATATGTGGTTGGTGGACAGCATCAGAAGTAGAGTGTCAATCAGTGATGTTGGTGACAATTACACATTAAGGATTTGCATGTCAAAATATCAGCTATGGTAAGATATGACTGAGCATGTGATAGACAGTCCTTCTAAATCAGGAGGGATTGGTTTCTGTAGAAGTCCCACTGCAGGATCAGAGGAGATGTCTCAGACCAGTAAAATGGCAATATCATCACCCTGTCTGTGGGGAAGAGATGCGCCTTTATAGCTGTTGCATGATATGTCACCAGCTGCCATGAATCCAATCTGCATGAACCAAATGAAAACAGCCCTATGAGGCATTCCTCTCAAGGATATTCAAAGATATATATATATATATATATATATATATATATATATATATATATATATATATAGATATATACGGGTTCACTTTATAATCTCGAAATTCTGAAATACCGAATTTCAGAATATCGAGATCATAAAGCCGAAACACCACAATACCGAATGCCCATAACCGCGAAATTCAAAATCCCGACACTTACATACACACACTCACATAAACACAACTGCCCCCCACACACAAACAAAACTAATCTACACTAGACCGCACAATCACACACACAAAGGCAACTCACATCCACACATTTCACAACCCCTTGCACACACACATCACAACCAAAACACACACTAACATACACTACAGCACATAATTTACAGACTCATACAAACTTACCTGCACTTACATCCATTCATACACCGCAACACTAGAAGCTCCGAACTTCAGGATTTCGAATTTTGCGTTTCTGGTGTTTCGTGATTCCGAGCATTCGGGATTAGAATCTCAGTAAACTGAAATTTGGTATTTCAGTTTTTCGAGATTCTAAAGGGAACCCATATATACACACACAAACACATATATGCACACACACACACACACACACACACACACACACACACACACACACACACACACACACACACACACACACACGTGTATATATTCAGTGAAAACTCTTTCGTTAAAGTGTGTTCAGTGATAGTGGATTCAGACTGTTGAACTTTTGTTCAACAGTCCTAGATATATATGTGTGTGTGTGTGTGTGTGTGTGTGTGTGTGTGTGTGTGTGTGTGTGTGTGTGTGTGTGTGAGTTTGTCTGTGTGTGTGTGTGTGTGTGTGTGTGTGTCTGTGTGTGTGTGTGTGTGTGTGCATTTCAGATACATGTGTTTTTTTTTTAATATATATTTTTACAATTTTTTCGGTAATGGCTCTGGTTCCAGGCTCACTGGCATTATAGAACCAAATGAAAACAGTCCTATAAGGCATTCCTCTCAAGCATATCCAAAGGCATACATCTCTCTCTTTCTCTCTCTCTCTCTATATATATATATATATATATATATATATAGATATAGATATAGATATAGATATAGATATAGATATACACACACAAAAATATATATGTATGTATATATTTGTGTGCACGTGTATATATATTTTAGATTCAGAAGTGTTTTTTTTCTATCCCTTTACAGTTTGCTCAGTTATGGCATTGATTCTAGGCTCGTTGGCACAGCAGACTCATTAGTCTGTACAAAATTCTCTTATGCAGAGTCAGAAAACAAGTTAGGTACAGAAAGTGACTCTTGCTTTTCATCTGGCACAGTCTGACTCTGAGGAATTTGGATTCAGTCTTGTCCCGAGATGCAGTATCCCTAACCACTGCAAATCTACACTTTATCTGGTCCGGGTGACTCCTACTGAAAAGCACTGAATCATACCTCAAAACTGATAGAGAAATTAACTTCTCCCACTTGTATCCCAGATATACACTGACTCTATGTCATTGAATGACCTGTCCCTCACATGCTTGACATGCTGTAATTCTTACAAGTATTGTTGCCCCTGAAACAGTCTCACTATAGTTTTGCAGTCAGTGTCACATTTTGTAAATTCATAAGATTCTCATTTTCAGTCTGCCCAGTAAACCACAAATCATCTAAGTGCACAAGTACATTTGAATCCTGTAATGACTTTTCCATTGTTATTTGAATAATGACAGCACAAACCTCACACTGAATAGTAATTACAAGTACATGAACAAATCTCTGTATAGGTAATTGCATATTTTTTGAATAATCCAGTGATAAGGGTTTCAAAGCTGAGACTAGATCAAATTTAGAACCCCTTAACATGGTCATCATCTCTTCCATTTAAGGTAAGGATGAATACCCTTCGGATGGATGAAGACTGAACTTTTAAGCTTCGTTTGCCTGAGGTTTAACCTACCAACAATCGGAGTTCCTCCATTAGAAATCATTGTCAGGAAATTCTACCAACAGTGAAGTGCTTTCTGGGTGTTGGCATGGCCATATATATTATATATATATATATATATATATATATATATATATATATATATATATATATATATGCATGCATGTTTGTGAATTTCCTCGGTGCATTCAGTTTGCCCACTCATAGTGGAAGTGCTTCTTACAGCGTGATTAACATTCAGTTTTTAATTACAATAGACCTGCATACCAATCTTCTCATCCATTGTGCTTCGATGGAATAACCAGACTTTCTCTTTCAAATGTTTAAGGCTTTTTATTCACTCTTTCCTTCACTGAAAATGGTAACAGTCTACTTTTGCAAAACCTGGGAGTGACATTCTGATTCATCATAATGACGGCTGTTAATACTGCACAGTGTAAGTGTTGCATGTTGTGCTCAGAATACTTCCTCATACAAATACAATGATTCTTGCCTTCAAGCTGATTTTGTTTTGTTTTGTTCCTGCAGCCACTGCCTCACTCGCAATGCTGGAGCCCTTCACCTTTTATTCCAAAGGTGTACCACTGCCATTATTTAATCCAGTTTAAAATTTTGATTTATGCTATGTTTAACTTTTGCAATAGTAACCTCAAAGCATTTCCTAGGAAAAAGTGTGTGAAGCTTTCATTCAGGTATAATGGAAATTGCTGCACCAGTATCATTCTCCATGTCTAATTTTTATATTTTATAAGAAAACTAGACCTAGTCAATTCTTTTCTTTTCTGACAACTAAACAAAACATTTTTCACTTGGTGTCATTTTCACATATGTATTCAAATCTTCAAATATATTTAATATTTTTCTATGAAATTACTATTTTAAGAAATCTAGGCTCAAGAAAGTCTTTCTCTTTGTGCAAAACTTATCAAAAATCTATGTAATCTAGTATCATTTCCACATGCATGTTCAGTTTTCCAAATATATTTACTTTTTTATGATAACTACTAATGTTATTCCCATCTTGCAAATATACTTTATTGCAATGCTTGTTTTATATATTTAATATTTCTATAACTGTGGCATTTAGCTTGCTTTTAATTACTAGAAGTCATGCATCTCTGTCTGCAGTGCCCGTACCTAAAGCTATCTTGAAAAGATTAAAAAAATGCTAAATTTCATTTAGAAAACAGTTTTCTCTGATAACTTTCAGTACAAGTACAACTGGTGATTCTATCTCTAAGTGCTTTAGCTAAAAAAAAAAACACTGTTCACCAACAGGATACTCATAACAGTTCACTGTACCTACCCAGGCATGTCCAAAGGGCAGTTTCAGGTGTACTCTCCAGTCCAACTGGTGAATCTGGGCATTTTGAGGCAATGTTACACCTGCCTCATGTACACAGACAACCCTCTCCTCCTACCACTAAACCCTAATACATGCGAGAAATGCAATTATACAGTCAAACTGGAGGCTAAGCTCTCTCAACCCAAGACTGGACCAGACGGTCAAGAAGAGAAGGGAACTACTTGCATCACACCACCAGTCTCACATAGACCCATGAAACCAGCACCGGCAAAAAACACACATAAATGCACAAAAACATACTCGGAGGCTCTAAATAAAAATCTGCAAAAACAACAGAGACCGCCAAAGCAGACACCCAAGCAGCCTCCACCCCCCAACACAGACCATGAAACACATACTTCATAAAACCAGTGTGCCACGCAATCACAGCCCTTAAGGCAAAATAACATACCCAACACACTAGTAATACGTGACTCTATAGTCAGGCACACTGATGTCCCACTCACTAGGCTGAACAAGGAGAAGGTTACTGATAGCTGCCTGTCAGGTGCCAGGATCCGCCACATAACACAAGCACTCAGGCCACTCCAGAACAAATACAAATACAACTCTGTCATTGTCCATGTTGGTGTGAATGACCTGAGCTGTACCTCCCTGGACTACATGAAAAGAGACATGGAAGAGCTCTCTGATCACATAGCCCAGGCCGGTACGACCTTGACCTTGAGTAGCATCTTGCCCTCACCAAGAAGGATACCGCAGTAAAAAGAAAAAAATTATCAATTTCAACAATTGGCTAATCTTCTGGTGTCATTCAAAGGGGATCCAGTGTCTGTCAGGCTGGGATGACATGCTCGACAAGCCATACTGCTTCACTAGAGACGGTTTGCACCTGTCACTCTTAGGCTTTCGAATACTGGCCAAGGCTCTTGCCACCCCCATAGTGCCTTTTTTAGGCAAGGCTCAAAAGACAAACCCACCACCTTAAATAGCACAAGTAACAAAAAAACCTGAGGGTAATGCTGCTCAATGCCAGAAGTCTAAACCTCAAAATGCACACACTCAAGGCACTCCTCAGTATTGAGAAAATCAACATATGCACAGTAACAGAAATTTGGTTTAAGGCTCCAGAGAGCACCCCAGCACTAACAGGCTACAACTCATACCATACATTTTGGCCACAAAACCCGGACCGAAATACAAAAGGCGGGGGCATATCCATATTCATCAAGGATACCCAACCTCCAGGTTAGTGGCACAGCATGATGCATCAGAGATCATCCACGTGCAACTAACAACAGGCAAAACTGCAATTCAAATTGTAGTGTGCTACAGATCCAGTCTGCATTTCTGGAAACACTGAGAAACATAAAAGTCCTACCAAACACCCTGATATTGGGTGATTTCAATTACCCAAACATTAAGTGGGAGAACTACTCAAGTACTAACTCCCTTGCCCAACATTTCCTAGAATTTATAAACTCAAATGCCCTGGATCAACTGGTCAACACCCCCACCAGAGGTGATAACATATTGGACCTGGTCATCACCAACATGGGTGATCGGTGTTCCACACCAGAGGTCAACCCCTCACTGGTTAGATCTGACCATAAACTAATCACTTTGGATATCCACATTCTGCCCCCACCCCCAGTCAAAGAAACCACCATGAAAAACTTTTCAAAAGCAAAATTCATGTTACTTAAGATCGAGGTGGAAAGTTTCAAAGCCTCCATGCTAAAGGATAACGCTGCTCTAGCTGCAAAATCCTTTACTAATGCACTCTATGGGCACCTACAAGAATGCATATATCATGCTATCCCAAGCAAAACCAAGACTCACTTCTCCAAGAAAAGGAAACCAGTCTGGTGGACTCCTGCCATAAACAAGCTATACAATAGAAGGAGGAAACTAGTACAGAAAAGAGTAAAATCCCAAGAAGGTAAGACATCTCTGATCAGTATCAACAAGAAACTACGATCCCTCATAAAATCATCCAAGGCTAGCTACTATAAGGCATTCTTTAGCTATGTCAAGAATTTAAGTGGCAATTTTCAGATCTGCTCAGAGTTAGTGCAGAATGGCACAAAATACACTGAATCGACCGATATCGCCAACATCCTGGCAGACAGGTTCAGTGCAAACTTCACCCCCCTCTAACGCCCAAAAGTGCCCATAACCATAACAGAAGAATGTAGTGCCCCTCAAATCACAGATACTCAGGTTAAAACAGCCCTCTCCAAAGCCAAAAACACAGCATCAGTGGGACCGGATGGTGTCCCAGACTGCGTCCCACACAAGCTCAAAGATGAACTAACCGCTCACCTAAACACACTGTTCAAACTCAGCCTCTCCACAGGCTACATGCTCATAGAGTGGTGCACAGCAACATTTTTTCCACTCCACAAAGGTGGAGCCACAACAGACCCCTGAAACTATTGCCCTATAAGCCTGACTAGATTGGTCTGCAAGGCTGTGGAGCGCATCATCATGGATCTCATTAACAGAGACATTGGGAACCTCCAAACACTGAACCCTACCCACTTCAGCTTTGTTAAGGTCAGATCATGCCTCCTAAACTTGGTGGTCTTCTTTGAGACAGTTACCAAGGCTATAGACGAGGGAAAGGTGGTCCACACAGCATACCTAGACCTCGTAAAGGCCTTCAATACCATTTCTCATTCTAGTATTATAGACAAGCTCACCAGCCTAAATATAAACCCCTACATCATGAGATGGGTTGCCACCTGGATCATGGACAGAACCCACATGGCAAACGTTGTGGGAGCTAGATCTGATTCTAAACAGGTTAAAAGTGGTGTTCACCAGGGCTCAGTCCTAGGACCCCTTCTGTTCGACATATACTTCTCAGAGGTACAGGCAAGCACAGGAGGTCTATGGCTGACCAAGTTTGCAGATGACTGCAAACTAGGGGTTATAACTGACTCTCCGGCTTACACAGACATCCTCCAAAAGGGTCTCACGGAGACAGATACCTGGTGTCAAAACCATAGCCTCAAGCTAAATACCAAAAAGTGCATAGTCATCCCCTTTGGAAAAAACAAAGTACCCACAAATTACCACATAGGTGGTAGTCCCCTAAATATGGAAGACGCAATAAGTGATCTGGGGACCTAAGAAAATGGTAATCTCTCCTTTGAAAATCGCATTGCCAAAGTGGTTAGAAAATCCTTCCATGTGGTCCACCTAATCACAAAAGGGTTTGCATCCAGATCAAAAGAGGTCATTGTGCCCCTCTATGCATCACTCATCAGACCCATCATCGAGTACAATGCCCCATTTGGGATGTACCTTACAAGATACCTGCAACAGCTGGAAAGACCACAGAAGTACCTCACCAAGAAGATCACTGGCCTCAAACCGATACCCTATGCAGCTCGACTGAAGAAACTCCAGCTGCACTTGGTTGCATACCTCCTACTCAGAGGTGATCTATGCCTGACATAGGTTCATAGGTTCATAGGTAGGTACTAGGCTATTGGCCCTAGGGCCTATATAAGCCTAGCCAAAGGTACCCTGGCTTTCGCCACCTAAGAAAATTATTTTCCTGTGCCACTGTCAAGCAGAGCCACAGAAGTGATCCCCCGGGTGAATTTCCTATCTCCCATCCAATCATCAAGATTTTTCTTGAACAGTGCTAATGAGGAGCTTTGATTGATATAGATAGGTAGTTTGTTCCAGAGTATGGGAAGTCTCTGGGACAGGAATCTATCCCTCCAGCATGTTCTGTTTATTGTGGTGACAAGGTTTAGGTCCCTAGAGCGTGTAGCTCGTAGGGATTTGGATTTCTTTAAGTGGAGCATACAAGGCCATGTCCAATCCAGAATTGATGGACATGCTCCACCTAAAGAAAACCATATCCCCTCGAGCCACACGCTCTAGGGGTCTAAACCTCACCACAACAATAAATAGAACATGCTGGAGGGATAGATTCCTGTCCCAGAGATTTCCCATGCTCTGGAACAAGATTCCAATCTACATTAGGCAGAGCTCCTCACTAACACTCTTCAAGAGAAACCTCAACGAGTGGATGGGAACTAGAAAGTTTACCCCAGGGATCACTTCAATGGCTCTGCTGGACAGAGGTACAGGGAACTAATCTAAGGGGGCAGCGAAAGCCAACACAATTCCAGCTAGGCTTATAAATGCCTTCGGGCAGATAGCCTAGTACCTACCTATGAACCTAGCTGAGATAAGTAAAATGATTTTTTTCTGAAATTACCAGTGAGGTAGGCTCAGAATGGTCTGTCAGCTGTTTACAATCTGATCATAGATCTATGTTTATGTTATTGCTTCTGAACTAATTTCTGAAGTAATCCATATGTCAATGTACACATAACATGGATAATGTTGCTGTATGCGTCTATGAATGAATGAATGCTATCACTCCTAAAATTTGCTAAATTCTTTCTCAAGTCATTAGATCTTCCTAAGCCACAAACAATTGCATTAGTCCTTTTTTCTTAGTATATACTTCAAAGAAACTGAAATAGGACCCAGACTACTCTGGAAAATAGTTTACTGCTACCAACAGACTGAGCCTAGAATGAGCAGACTGACTGCTATGCACATGTACAGTCCAGTCACTTTATACAGGTGTATATGGACTCATTGTCATAGAAGTATTTACACAGCTCTATATACCATAGAAACCAATGACTTCTAAGCACCATTAATATGGCAAAACCCCACATAATCAGTTTAGCTTTAGGCACCAAGCCCTTTGAGCATTACTAGATACCCAAGTTCCTTAATACTTTTTGTAGCTAAAGGTCAGGTATGATTTATTTTACCATTACAGATATTCATATTATAGTGGGAGGCCAATGCATTTAAATGTTGCCAATGAATAGGTTTTCTGAAAAGATGGTGGATTGTCTAACATCTCTCAGCGATGAAGATATTGCAGAATGTTAACAATGACTAAGTTAAATGTTTAGCATGTTCTCCATGATTTAGTGATCTTTCATACAATGCAAAGGCCAGGAGATGCATGGACGCATGTATATGAGAATATAATTTACTTGTTTGCACTGAAAAGAATTACATCCCTTTAGAGATTATGATAAATTATTAAATTTCAATCTGCTTCTTTTTGTGTTAGTTCATGAAGGTGCTAAACAATTATGTGAAGCATTAATGAGGAAAGAAATCATGACATTATAGCTAACACATGAATATAAAGATATCACATAAAAAGGGAAGCAAATCGAAGAATTAATACAATGAAATCTAAAGCTTATTTTCTAGTCAGAATGTTTACTTTCTTTGAATTTATAACAAGGGAAAACCCCACAGAGCATTAATACTTTTGAAAATTACACACAACTTTACCTATGTTTCACTTGATGCAAGCCATTTAACAAACGATAATGCACTCCAGGGTGGGTATTACTGGGGGAAATGACACCCTTCCCAGGGATGTTATAAGGCCCAATGCCTTTATACCCCTGGAAGGGTATTATTTACCTAACAACACCCATCCTGGAGGGTATTATTGTACTTAGAAAATTAGATATTTGTTAAAATGTTTCATGTTTGCTTTTTTATTAGAATATACAACATTTTGCATGTTTTATGCAAAATAATTTCTCTGCCTAATGCTTCAAAGTTACTGTAGCATATGTAATTGTTGTTTAATAAAATATTTTTGCATCCAAAATATTTTATGTAGGTATCTAATATCAACACAGACACACACACACACACACACACACACACACACACACACACACACACACACACACACACACACACACACACACACACTCAATAGAACTGAACTGTTTTGTTTTTTCACCTCAATAAAAGCAACTTTTTTAAAGAGTGATGTTTATGTAAAACAGAAAGTACTTTTAACTGCTACTGCAGTCTTTTGATAGCAAAGTTTTTTTAATACCTTTTTTTATTATTTTATGCTTGTTAAAAGCAAAGCCACATTTAGTGAGTATAAACAAAAGGTGTCCATTTGCTTTTATTCTGTCCGGCTTCATGAAAGCTTAATATACTGCCTTGAAGTGACAGACTTACTTTTTATCTGGCTTTACATATACATTAACAACCTGTTGGAGAACTTTCTTTCTCCAGCCAAGGTGAAGATGTACCTTTCACCCATTGTCTACCATAGTTTAACATAAGCATATTAAAAGACTCATAACAAATGTGCTTGTTTGTTCAGTTACTACTAATCTGACAGATGCAGTTGACATAAAAAGCAGAAAAGTATGAACATACTGTGACATAGGGAAATACATCTAGCCCAGCTATTTGGAATTTTGTAAATAATTCTATGTCATTTGTGAATATTAACATGATTCATATAGAAATGTAACAGAAGGAGATACTACCAGCCCAGCTATCTGGAATTTTATGTCATATGTGAATATCAACATGATTCATATGCTTGTCTTACAAATGTATTGAAACAGTTTGTTGTGTGTATATTAAACTGCTGATACAGAAGTTTGTGTAGAGCAGGGTTTGTACAGTACTGAGCTTCAAAAATGTAACCACAGCATGCCCTGCTGGCTTAGAACAGAAATGTATAGAAACTATTGTAATTGTGTGAATGTATATATTTTTAATAGTGGAAACTAGAACATAGAGGGTTAACTTGCAAAACGTTAAGAAAATAAGTTGAAACTAAATTGATTTATGATCGTGCTGTAAAAGTTATCTTTCAGTTTCAGTCAACAGCAGACACAATGTCTAGAGCTAAAAGTTTTTTTGTATTGTCTTGAATGCAAATTAATAACTAGGTTTAAGATGTAGAAGTGTTTTATTGTTTTATGACTTCCAGAATCTGGAAACATCTGAGAGATATGTATTTTTTCATAGGGGCATGCTAAAATTCTGCTAATTTCTGGCAAAGGACATCTTGCTTGGGAACTAAAAGTCAGGTGACAAAAGTGATGTCAGCAAAGCTAACCTAGCAGTAATATTTGATATTAATTTAAGAACTCTCTCAGAGAGAGACTGTGCATTTTGTATTTTTCTTGGACCTAACAAGAACATCCACTCATCACCATCTGCACTTGCCTTGCTGTAAGTAAGCTTTTATGGCAAAGTAAATATTTTAGATTCAGAAATGTAGTGAAGCATAGCTTAGATGTTTTCTTTATTTATGTGAGACTGTCTTGCAATGTTGTTTTAAATATTTCCTGTGATTTTGAACTCTGATGTAACTGATTACTTACTGAGTATTGTCTTGTTATTTTATTATTTATTATTAAATATATTTCAACCTATCTTTGTGTCTGATATCTGTGAGACATATTTAAGCTTCTAGTGTACTTGCATGTCTGTTTGGTGACACTCTACAGTCCACTCCTAAATAGCCTTGCTCTTGGTCAGAGTACCAATTGGATTTATAGTGACATTACACAATAGGATTGGGCACCCTTTTTAAGGACATTAAAGTAGGTGGTAAGTAGTGGCTCGTAGCAGTCAGAACTACCTGATAGTCTGGGCAGAAGGGGGAATAGCTAGCAAACCTGTGTCAGCCTTTCCTAGGAGTGTGCATGTGTGTGTATGTGTGTGTGTGTGTGTGTGTGTGTGTGTGTGTGTGTGTGTGTATATCAAATCTCAAAGAATGTGTGTGTCAGCTACTTGGGCAGGGACACAAAGCACTGGTTGGACTGAGAGGATACTGGATATCTTGGTTTGGCCACTCAGCTGAGATCTTAACCCTGTAGCTGTGCCAGTGGGGAGTCTTTCTGGGGATCTGGTGAAAGAGGAAGAAACCAGCCTCAGACTGACTGTGATCTCTGTGTGCTCTTAGGTGAAAATGCACTTTACTGTGTGTGTGTACTTGTCATTTTCCCATTCTGTACATCCCCCATTGTTGCCAGTGGTAAGCATTGAGGCTTCTTGATTACTGGGCCAATGCAGGGGTGTCACATATTGGTGGTAGGATAGCCACATCACACATTAATTGGCTTGTAGTGGTGTGGATATTGAATTCCTGTAGCCTGTAAATAGTGGTCACTGAAGGTGTTTGTACTCTCAATCAGCCACACAATAAACATTCAGAGTTTCATATCACAATTATGTATTTAGTTTTTTTTGTTAGCTTAGTTAGTCAGGGAGAGCAGGCAAGCATGTCATCAGAGGAGTATGACAAGCTGACAAGGAGCCAGTTGGCTGAGATGTGCCAGGCTAAAGGACTGGTGCATGCCAACCTGACTAAGGCAGAAATGATTGTAGCCTTGGGCACAGCTGCATCGCAGACCAGTAATCAGTAGGACAACCAGGCTAGCCTTTGAGATGTACAACTCTCAGAAAATGGACAGTTCAACCTTTAAACAGACGACTTAAAAATACATCTGGAGTTAAAGAGACTTCAGCTGGAGGCCAAGCATTTGAAAATAGGAGCGACAGAGAGACTGAGACGTCTGGAGGCTGAGGAAAGTGAGAAACTGCAATGTCTGGAGGCTGAGGAGAATGAGAGGCAGAGGGAACATGAACAGGAGATGCTGACTCTTTGCCAGGGTCATGGATGTAATGGAGAAGGGAGTAACTAAACCCCAGAAGCAACAAAGGTCAGTACATTTCTTCCACAATTTACAGAGAGGAATAATTTTGATAGTTTCATTCATACGTTTGAAAGGGTATGTAAGCAGTATAATGTTGACCAAGGGCTGTGGGTATGGTTCCTGACCCCCTAACTCCATGGTAAAGATGTAACTGCTATTTCTAAATTGTCTGATACTGGTTGCTTAAATTATAATACTGTGAAGAATTGTCTTTTAGAATGTTTTAAGTTAACACCTGAAACATATAGGAAAAAGTTTTGTGAGCACAGACACAAGGCAGATGAAAGTGCGTGTGAACATATTGCTGAACTAAGCATTTATTTTTGTAGGTGGGTGAGTGGATGTCAGGTCACCACTTCTGAAGGGCTGGCAGACCTTTTGGTGAGGGAATAAGCCCTTAGCACATTGCCTGAGGACATGAGAATCTGGTTACCTGATAAGCAATGCAGTACTACAGATAAGTTGGGGAAGAAGGGAGACCTATGCCTAGCAAGCAGGGCATCACTGCATAGGAAAGGGATACACAGTGCTGCTCATGGGTCTAAGGGAGCCCATGGTGGGCACCCTAAACCACCCCAACAGAGTCCACCAATAGCAAGGGAAGCCACTAGTCCAGGTGCATGCCCAGGACCAAGGGGTAAATGTTTTAAATGGAACCAATGGGGCCATGTAGCATATACATGTCCACAGAGGCAAGGTGGGGAACAAAAGGTGGGAAAGCCAGTAAGTAGGAATGACAAAATGCCAGTAGTAAGTTGTGTCGAGACAACAAGGGTACCAAACTACTGCAAGAAGTTATATCCTTTCTTAGTAAATGGGAAAGAGGCCATTGCTAAGAGAGACATAGCCTCCGGCCTAAGTATTGTGACATTTGCAATGGTTAAAAAGGAACACTACTTGCATGGACAGTCTACTCCAGTCAGAACTTTAGAAGGGACCCCATTCCAAATACCTTTGGCTAGGATTCACCTTGACTGGTGGAGTGAAAAAGGAAGCCAGCAAGTAGGTGTGTTTGAGAATACCCCTGCAGATGCCCTGATAGGAAATGGTTTTGATAATGCAGTACCTTGTGTACATGCAGTTGCACTCAGTCTGGCTTGGAGACAAGCATGTGGGTCTGGTAGCCTGAGGGAGACCCAGACAGACCACATACTTGCAGCCAGGACTGGTGAGGTGGTTACTTCAGGGAGGGAGCTACCCTGTAGCAGTGAGATGGAAGGTGAGCCACAGCTGCTTGTGGGTACTGATGTTCCCTTGGACAGAGTGACTACAAGGGCAGAGGTGAGTAGTAGCACCCAGGCTGACAGTGAAGCACCGCTGTCTGAGAATACTGGGTTTCCCATGGAAGGAGAGCTGAGAAGACTTACAAAGAGATAATTGAGACAGGCTCAGCTCTCAGGCCCTACATTACAAGGCCTGGGAGAGGTAGCTATCGATTTTCAATGGAAGGGAGGATCTGTATACTGAGACAATGGGTTACTGTATAGAGAGTGGACACCTGAGTGAGGAATAGAAGGTGAGAGAATACAGCAGTTGGTAGTGACCATAGCCTACTGTCAGGCACTTTTAGCCATAGCTCATGATATTTCCTTTGCAGGTCATATGGGGATAAAATGTACAAAGAGATGTATTATGCAGGATTTTTATTGGCCTGGGATTTCTAGACATGTGACAGGGTACTGCAGGACCTGATAGCAGTGCCAAAAGGTAGGCAAGGTAGGAGACAAGGTGAAAGGTCCTTTGATGCCTTTGCCTGTGATTGAGGAGCCATTTCAGAGGGTAGATATGGATATTGTAGGGCCTCTGAGTACCCCAAGTTCCACAGGGAAACAGTATGTCCTAGTGGTAGTAGATTATGCTGCCAGATACTCTGAGGCAGTGGCCTTGTCCTCCATTGAGGCAGAAAAGGTGGAAAATGCCTTGTTAGAGATTTTCATCCAGGTAGGTTTCTCAAAAGAAATACTGACTGACAGAGACGCCAATTTCATGTCAGACCTGCTGGCTTATCTGTGGAATTACTGTGGGATGAAGCATATAAAGACCACCCCTACCATACCCAGACTATTAGACACAACAAGTGGCAGGCAGCTTGGGAGGGACCCTTCAGGGTGGTAAGAAAGGCTGGTGATGTTAACTACATGGTAGAAGTGCTAGGCAGGAGGCAGGGGCACAACTTGTACATGTTAACATAATGAAATCTTACATGATAGGGAGGCTCCTGTGCTAAGTATTGCCAATAGGAGGCAGGAGGAGTCTGAGGGAGATCTTTGGCTACAGAGTGCCAGACAGTCAAATCCCAAATTACTATGGTGGAATCTAGGATTGCAGGCATATGATAGGACTATGCAGCACTGTACTGGGGTCAGGAATGCTAAGGCAGCTGAAATATCAAGATGGAGAATGGGGTAAGGTATTCCCAGATAGGCCCAACCCTCTCAAGCAATGTTTCCCAAGGGTCACTTGAAAAACTAGCTTGAGTTTTTTGGGTGAGAGAAATGTGACATAGGGAAATACTGCCAGCCCAGCTATCTGGAATTTTGTAAATAATTCTATGTCATTTGTGAATATTAATATGATTTATATAGAAATATAACAGAAGGAGATACTACCAGTCCAGCTATCTGGAATTTTGTAAATAATTCTATGTCATATGTGAATATCAGCATGATGCATATGCTTGTCTTACAAATGTATTGGAACCGTGTGCTGTGTGAGTTTATTAAACTGCTGATACAGAAGTGTGTGCTGAACAGGGCTTATACAGTACTGTGCTTCAAAAATGTAACCACAGCATGCCCTGCTGACTTAGAACAGAAATGTATAGAAACTATTGTAATTGTGTGAATGTATATATTTTAACAGTGGAAACTGGAACATAGAAGGTAAATTTGCAAAATTTCAAGACAATAAGTTGAAATTAAATTGTTTTACAACTGTGCTATCAAAGTTATCTTTTAGTTTCAGTCAGCAGACACAATGCCTAGAGCTAGAAGTTTTTTGTATTGTCTTGAAAGAAAAGTAATTACTAGGTTTAAAATGTAAAGGTGTTTTATTATTTTATGGCTTCCAGGATCTGCAAACATCTGAGAGATATGTATTTTTCACAGGGATATGCTAAAATTATGTTAGTTTCTGACAAAGAGGTTTCAGCTTGGGAACTAAAAGTCATGTGACAAAAAGTGATGTCATCCAAGCTAATACATCAGTAATATTTGATATTAATTTAAGAATTCTCTCAGAGAGAGAGAGACTGTGCATTTTGTATTTTGTCTTGGACCTAACAAGAACATCCACTTATCACCATCTGCACTTGCCTTGCTGTAAGTTTTTAGGGTATAGCAACTCTTTTAGATTAAAACAGGAATATAATTAAGTATAGCTTAGACGTTTTCTTTATTTATTTGAGACTGTCCTGCAATGTTCTTTTAAATATTTCCTGTGATTTTGAGCTCTGATGTAACTGATTACTTACTGAGTATTTTGTTCTTTTATTATTTATTATTAAATGTATTTAAACCTATCTTTGTGGCTGATATATGTGAAACATATTTAAGCTCTTAGTGTACTTGCATGTCTGTTTGGTGAAACTGTACAGGCTACTCCTAAATAGTCTTGCTCTTGGTCAGACTACCATTTGGATTTATAGTAACATTACACAGTAGGATTGGGCACCCTTTGTTAAGGGCCTTAAAGTAGCTGGTAAGTATGGCTGGTGGTAGTTGTAACTACCTTATAGTCTGGACAGAATGCGGCATAGCTAGTAAACCTGTGCCAGCTTTTCCTAGGAGTGTGTATGTATGTGTGTGTGTGTATAAATCAAATCTCAAAGAGTGTGAGTGTCAGCTACTTGGGCAGGACATGAAGCACTGGTTGGACAGAGAAGGTACTGGAGATCTTGGTTTGACAACTCAGCTGAGATCTCAACCCTATAGCTGTGCCAGTAGGGTGTCTTATTGGGGATCTGGAGAAAGAGGAAGAAACAAGCCCCAGACTGACTGAGATCTCTGTGTGCTCTTAGGAGAAATGCATTTACTGTGTTTGTGTGTATACTTGTCATCCTCCCATTGTGTACATCCCCCACTGTTGCCAGTGGTGAGGATTGAGGCTCTTTGATTACTGGGCCAGTGCAGGGATGTCACACATACATCAGGGAGATGGACAAACATATTAGTCTGGGACACACCTCTCAACCTCTTACAGTAAGAAATCTGGACAATGACATAAATAATTAAGGAGCAAAGGCCCAAAAATAGGGACACATTTTAAATATTATGCAAACTTAGAAAGTTGATAGAATAACAGGTTTTCCATAAACATGGATTTTTCTGAAGGGATGAAATTTGAAACCCAAATGTCTATCATTATTTTCTGATTTCAGTCCTCAATGGTTTGCCACTGATTTGCCAGAAAATCAAAATTTTATGAGGAATAGACCAAAAATATGAGTCAAATATCTGGACATTCTGCAAAAATCTGGACAGTTGAAAGGTACGGTCTAGGAAATTCAGAGCAAGGAAACTGAGAAATAGTAGAATTTAATTAATTTCTGTAAGTGTGAGCTAATGAGCACTGGGAAAGTCTGTGGGAGAACCAAAAAGGACTACCCATGTCCTAGTACTATTCAGAGCAAGATGCTAGCACTTGCTGGATTATGGAATGGCAGTTTAATCAGGGATTTCAGTCAGGGATATGTACATCCATATTCAGTGAATTAACAAGAAAAAACTAATCAAGTTGCATACTTTCCAAGGACTAGCTGAAAATATAATAAGTTGACTAGTGGAGTTATTTTCTACGTCCTTGTGGGTTTTCTGTGCATTAGAGAAAAGTATGCACTGGCTTCAAGTTTTGTCATGATGTCAGTCTTCTGCCAATTTCTCAGTCACCAAAGAATCAGACTGTTTATTGAATGAAAAACAACTTCTAGATGCACTGTTAATTAAATGTCCATCTAGGTCTAGCCTGAAGGCTTTGACATTTTTGATCTGAGCCTGTATGTTCATCAACAAGGATTATAAGCTTGAAAAACTGGTTGCAAGTTCAAAGGTATACCAGTCATTGCTTGTTCATATGAAAGTACTTTTGAATAAGTTAAAGCTTTGTCATAATAGCTTTATTGACTGCAACTGTTGGAAAAATAAGCTGAAGGTGGAAGAAACAGAAAGGACATGACACAGTCCTGTTTACTTTAATTAAATTATCCGTTCATGCCTTGGCAAACATTAAAACTCTAAAACTGGAAATGCAAGTAGTCAAAGAAGATCATGCCATGAAAACACCTTCTCCGAATCTTCTAGGTTTTAAATGCAGAGCTTTTATGGGTTTATGTTATAGCTGTCTGAGCCCAAGGCAACTGAATATGATGTATGTAAACTAGTCTAAAAATATGGAAAATGCATCTAGAAGAACCTATTTGAGAATGACTGGCCTGGCGGAGAGTCTCAGGTATTAGAATGGGCAGCTAGGTTCATAACCAGTGGTGTACACAGAACAAGGAGGAAGGGAAGCTGAATGTAGTAGGATGCAATGGGAGCAGTGGGTGATTCAAAGCTAGTGTTAAGTGAAGAAATGAGCACACCAGGAGCTTCATGCACAAAGATGTAGGACATCATACAGCAGTCTCTACAGAATCCATGGTGCTTAATGCATACAGGTGCAAGTGCAGCCCTGTTCTTCAGCTTCCAAATAGTGAATGGGATGTATAACATACAGCAGAAGTGTATGAGTGCGTGTTTATGTGTATGCGTGCATGCATGTGTGAGTGTGTGAGTGTGTGTGTGTGTGTGTGTGTGTGTGTGTGTGACTGCGTGTGTGCGTGTGTGCGTGTGTGTGTGTGCGCACGCGCGCGCGCGTGTGTGTATGCGCATGTGTATGTGTGTGCTTGTGCGTGTGTGTGCGTGTGCGTGTGTGCGTGTGCGTGTGTGTGTGTGTGTGTGTGTGTGTGCATGTGTGTGCATGTGTGTGCGTGTGTGTGTGCATGTGTGTTTTCTTGGCTATTAGCAATGAATGTGCTGATTGAGACTATCCTACACACACACACACACACACACACACACACACACACACACACACACACACACACACACACACACATACACGCACTCACTATGCATCACTGGTGGCTAAAGTCAGTAAGCACAGAGAATTAAGGCTATAAGATGTTAATGAGCTTCTTCCTGGAGTTACTGTGTGAGTCTAACTAAAAAAGTTATTTAATCATTTAGTACACTTGGATCACTGCTTATAAAGGTACACTCACTAGCAGTAGGCTTACCAAGTTAAGAAAAACATTAAAATACTTAATAAAAGGCATATGAAAAGTTTGGTTGGACAGAATGTGCACTGTTAGGATAAAAACAGGGGAAACATCCAAATTCTATGAGAGTCAGACATCCAAGTACACATGCCCACTTGACTAAGTGAAGAAACTAAACATGACACACGGATACAAGGGAACAACCACTGTCCAAGGTAAGTTGAAATGCACAAAAGAGAAAACCACCAGCATTTGTCAGACTACTGTTCACAACCCCCAAGTGACCCAGATCTGTGCCAAGGTGATTACCCAGAACCCAATGAACTACAACCTACTAAAACACCAGAAACACATGCACCACAGGAAACAGCTATCAACTGTCAGTACACAACATTTGGCATTGCTAAGATATGGTAAAGTAAATATGCATGTATGTACTACAAAAAACAAACCTCACAGAACTACAATAAAGAAAGCAATATACAATTTATACATTTTCTACAACTCTCAAATGCCACAAAAGCCTTCTGCCCTTTCCTTGGTCAGTCATTCTTTATTCTCCATTGATAAATAGTCACTTTATTCTCATACTATCCTTAGTCAAAGTAGGAGATGGAGACAGGGGAAGTGGTAGTGCAGTGGCAAGCACGGCCAGACAAGATGGAACCACTGCAAATGACCTATTGGTCTTTGTCAGGAGTGGGAAAGGTCCACTGTGATAGAAAATGTGACTTGTTACACTTGCTGGGGCCACGGCTCAATCACCGAAGACTGATGTTATGTACATCTGCATCTATATCTATATCTGGAGCTACTTCACATGACTGAAAACTCAAAATACTGAATTTAATTTGACTGATATCACAATACCTAATTTTTAAAACACAGAAAACTCATTTGACTGAGTCTCATTATACTGAAAGCTTACAATACTGAATTTCAAAATACTAAAATTTAAGTCATAGACATGCAAAATTGCAATACCCAAGACTAACTCTTTCCAAAACTTAAAAACTACTTAATTACCCTCTTAACAGAAGTCAGATGATAGAAAACCAAACTAGGTGGGGAGGGGTGACCCCCACATCCCCTCCAACTATATATGCTAACTCCAGGTACTGCAGTACAATGGGGAAAATGGCATATATCTTTTACTTACCTTATAGTACTGTACACACTGCCACATTGCCACTACTACTGGGAGCACACAAAAAGTCTTCCACATTGCTTTAGATGTTTCCCATAAAAATGTAAAGAGACATAAACACATTTAGGAACACTACAACACTTTCTACACTGCTATCAGTATTCTGATAGCACTTTAAATAAGTTACAGTAGTGTTTTTTTATCACAAGCAAGTAACAGGTGAAGGGAAACACACCACATATATGGCTTAAAATTCTATATTTTGAAATTCAGCATTGTAAGCTTTCAGTATAATGAGACTCAGTCAAATGAGTTTTCAGTATTTTGAAAATTAGGTATTGTGGTTTCAGTGAAATGAAATTCAGCATTTTGAGTTTTCAGTCATTTGAAGTAGCCCCCCATATATCCATATCTACATCTATAGCTGTATCTATGTCTACATTTATATTTATAGCTAATGTGACAAGTGTAATACACTGGAGACAGCTTCTTTAGTGCAAATGCAGTGCATCTGCAGTGAGAAAGTCAAAGCAAAGTTTATTTTCAAGTCAAAAGAAAGGAAGCATGCTTTTACTTAACATAAATTTCTGCTTATTCATTGTTCTGCTTTTTAAGTGTCCCCGTGGCACACAATATTCCTTACAATTCACAGACTTGGTATTGCAGCCCTGATCAAGCTACTTTGCAAGTGTAATTTACTTCCGCGGTAAGACACCTGGCATTTCTTGAGAGAAGCCACAGAAAGGCTTCTAGTGTTCCTCAGGTAGTTTAATAGTGATTCTCCTTTTTTCTTTCAAAGCTTTGTTTGATCAGCGTCCATTAACAGTTTCCGCTCCCAGTTTTGAAATCCCTCTCTTACCTTGAAGTAAACATGGTTAAGATTTTGGGCTTGCAGCCCTTCTTTTAACAACATTTCTTGAGTTGACTCACATTTCACTGTTCCATTACAGTCTTTTTCTGCCATAATGCATTGTCTAGTCACACCAATATCAGTTTTAACCTAATATATGCTGTATATACAGCACTTCAAAACACATTTCTGACACATCAAATAGCCTGTCACACTACACACGTGTGAGTTTGTGTGTGTGTGTGTGTGTGTGTGTGTGTGTGTGTGTGTGTGTGTGTGTGTGTGTGTGTGTGTGCGCGCGTGTGTGTGTATTTATAAATAAGTCTACTTTTATTCACTGAATTTACACTTGTTTGAATCTCAAACATTCAACTCCACTTCAGTGAACTTCCATTCAACTGAAAGCATGGACTGCCGAACCTGTTTCTCTCGGAAATGAACCACTTGGCCACCAGGGAAATACACTCAATGGAAACAAATGAAACCCACCCCTTTAACTAAATATACCAACTCCGAAATCACACTACACTGGGGAAAAGGGCAAAGTTCTTCCTGGTGGCCAAATGGTTAGTTTCCCAGGGAAAGAAGAGTGGTAGTCTGTGCTTTCAGTTGAATGGAAGTTCACTGTAGTGGAGCGATTTAAACAAGTCTAAATTCAATGAGAAAAAGTAGACCCATTTATAAACATATAGACATAAGTCTGGTTTACCTTTAAGTGGTTATCACTTTATCTAATAAATGGTGGTCTTAATAAGCAATCTAATCACAGCTGATCTATGATAGACTCCAGTACATATGACCAGTTACAACTCTGATAATAAGGAATGTTTTTGATTTTGTGATCACTGTTATTAGTTTTCTTATAGGTTAGTTTGTAAAATTGTGGTTTGCTTTACCTCAAGTGTTTGACTGTTTGAGCTTGTGCTACTGTTTCAGTTTTTTCCACTTCTTCCACTGTGGTATGGCTGTGGAGTTGTTTTATATACATAAGTTAGGCTTTTTTTAAGTGTATATTAAGTGAGAGTGCTTTTCCAAGTTATGCTAGGTTATGAAGAAATGTGCGGTACACAAGTTTTGTTTCCATTTATTGTGTTTAGATATCTTATGTTTTGGTCAAACAACATTGAGAAGGAGGCATAACAAACTTCCCGATATAAAGGCACTTCTGACTGAGTCCATGTTTGTGTAGTCTGATAAACATGTTTTGAGTGTAATGACAGCATCCAGTCTGTGCTGGGTTTCTATGCCTATCATGCTTTCAAGCTCACTGGAAATGATGGCAGTGGTGTCAGCGTTTATCAGAGATTTTATCCCTTACAAAGTGATACCCCATGATCCCCCCATGAGCTTATTGAACTGCAGTTCACCTCAGGTAAGTCAGCATTTCCGGTCCCTGTTGAAATGTCGGCACTCGAAATACCAAGTGTTGACAAGCTGAAAAAAAAAAAAAGACCGAAAACCCAGTAAAAGAGTGAATCTCAAAGTTCAGTCTTTTCTTTTAAACATTTTTTTTCTATAGTGAGACAAGCCCTGATGTGCCATATCTTACAGAAAAGGGAATATTCTGGGAAATGGCCATCTTAGACTAACTACATATAAGTCAGTTTTTTGGCCTTTCAGTCCCTATGTTTCAGAACTCACTTTAGCACGTCCCAAAATTTCAAATGATTACCCAGAATTTCAAGTTATAGCTTGCTACTGATCTCCTTCTATGGCCCATCGGATCATTAAAATGTCCTGGTAAGAAGCTTAAGAGATGGTACATTAATCATCTGTGACTTTAACTACCCCTTGTAGACTGCAGTATTTATTATAATGCTGGGTATGCACAATGTTTCTTAGAGAAGTAAATTAGTTATAGTTAATAAAAATTCCTTGGATCACACTGTGCCAAATCCTATTGGAGTCAGTAATAGCCTGGACCTAGTTCTCAAAAAATTTGCACCAGTATGCTCCCTGCCCCAAGCTGACCCCTTATTACTTACGGTAAACCACAAATTGGTCAATTTTACCTGCAAAGCATGCACCCCATAGTAATGATTACAACCCTCTTTAGACAGTTCAAAAAGCAAACCTTTTACAATTGCAAGTCAAAATCTCAAAATTCACCCATGTTAACCATACATTAGATACGGAATATACAGTCGCCTATGCTAAGGATCTTTATCCTCATTTAGGTAAATGCATTGATAAGAAGAACATAATCCACAAGTGTGCAACCCACAGGTTTTATCCCTATGTAGAACTGAAACGTTCTCTGGGCAAAGGGGACAGAGGGTTATCATTTGGGGTCATTAAGATTATGATATTGAGGCTTTTCAAGAACGAAATTCTAACTTAACTTATATGCACATGGAGGTTTATCCAAAAGAAAAATGAATGATACTTTTTGATTGATATGGTCCATCAACAAGTTATTACAGACAATCTTAAACAGGAGTTAATGAGAACCTATCAGGCTGAGGTTTTATCTACTTCCAAAAATTCATAAGCAAAAAAAAAAAAATAAATAAATAAATAACACTTTGGGTCATCCTATTTTGTGTCAACCGGAGGTTCACTCACTGAACCTCTTTTTGAATTTCCAGAAGGCTCTTCAAAACCATTATTGAGATTTGTAAGAGCCCAAACTCAGGATACAACAGTTTATTCATCTGATGAGCCAAATAAGTATGTCTAATACAGTAGTAATGTACATGTTTGATGTTGAGAGCTTCTATACATCCATCCCACTTGATAAGTAGATCGAAGCCACTGATTTTTGGTTAACCTGCAGTGAGTTGTATTCATCACAATATAAGACTTTTTTGTTGGAATTGCTTAAAATGGCTCTCTGTATCATATTTTAATGGTAAGTGTTTACTACAGTTGAGAGTTATGGTAGCTACTTTTGCTCCTATGTATGTGGATTTATATCTGGGATATTCTGAACATCAGATTTTGTACAATTCAAATTGAGATGTGGTTTAGATTTTTGGATGACTGTTGGTTGTTATGAGAAAGTACACTGGGTGAGTTGAATGTTTTTGTTAACTTTCCAAATAACAAAAACTTTGGTCTAAGATTTCCCTTAACATTTAATTCATGTACAGTTTACCTTTTGATGTTATAAACACCAAACTTAGTGATGGTTCATTTCTTATTTCTTTGTATAGAAAACAATTCATGAAAATTCATTATTGACATCTACTAATAGTCATCCTAGACATATAACTTGCAACATCCATTATTTCCAGTTTATACAAGTAAAATGTATTTGTAATAATGACATGGATAGAAATATATGGGTTGAAGATCTGAGTGAAAGATTTCTGCTAAGATGGTATCAATGGGACCATTTAGTAGAGTCTCATGATAAAGCCTGGTCTAGGGATTAAATTGAAATAAAAGAAAACAAAACCATTTGGAGTGAGCACTAATAGAACACTAATAAAATAAACAGTGCTCGAACAAGGACTTTACAATAAGCTCCACATCCAGTCCATAATAGGTTTGTAAAAAGTCATTTTATTGTAACAAATCCATAAAGTTTGGCGCTTTCATCCCTCCATCAATACTCTGGGATATCATCAGAACTAAATGAAAGGAAATGAGGTCACCATTAAAAAACCCAAGCCATTAATTAATCAATACATTAATTACAAAAGAAAATCACTCCAGTGGTGCTACTGGACAGAGTCTCTAGAAGTTAAATTATAAGGGTGGTGAGAGCCAAACACATTTTCGGCTAGGCTTATAAATGCCCTAGGGCAGATAGCCTAGTATAAACCTATGAACCTATGAACCTATATAAAACAAGTATTTTAGAAAGCATCCATGAAAAAATTAAAAGCCATTTACTACAAAGTCCAAAAAGAATATATATATATATATATATATATATATTATAATTTTAAAGCTTTTCATTTTAACACTGGTGCTAATGTTCATTAAGGTTAAGGGCATTAGTAGCATTTAACCTTATAATCCAATAAAGTTCTCTTAAATCTAAATTAAGCTCCCACCAACCACCCCTGGGACTTCTGGGAACTACTTCCAAGATTCCAAATTTAAAGTTTGAAAATTCCTGGCATGGAAGTGTGTGTTTATATAGGGCTTTATTAATATTACACCTGGAAATGGCATACAGATGTTCATAAATTCTAGATTTTAATGCCATTTCTGTTTTTCCTACTTAATAATGTTTACAGGTTTGACAAACAGCAATGTAAACTAATCCTCTAGTGTTACAGTTCCCTTTCTGTAACATAACTGAATGTGTTCTACCTTGGACCTGTGTATTGTCACTATCTAAAATAAATGTACACTGCTTAAACGCACCACATCTAGATGTACCTGTCGACCCTATGGAGCATTGTGGGATATTATGCTCTATATAAAATTTGATGTTTCTGCCTGTTTTGTGCACAAATTGCAGACCATGTTCCAACAAATTATATATTTCTAAAGTACCCCTAAAAATATTCCAATTTTTCCTAATTATTGATTTCAAAGTCTTTTCACCTTCACCATAAGGAATAATCATACTTAAACTGAATCTAGTACTATGTGGAATGAAACTCACATTAGTAGTGGCCAAACCACTACAAAGAAGGGGCTTATATTTAGTTTCCCACAAATCTACTATACCTTTAATAGTTTCAGATAGTATTTCAATTGGGTACCCTCTAGTTTTAAAGATATTGGTAATACAGTCCACTTCATTCATAAACAATTCTTCAGTGGAACACATTCTCGCAGCCCTAATAAGTTGTCCTTTATATATATTTTTCTTATGATGGTGTGGGTGACAACTATGGACGTCTAAGTAAGCATTGGACCACAGAATTTTGACCAGATTTATTACCACTTATGGAAGCAATAACTTTATACTGAAGACAGTTTAACTAGGTCTTGATTGATTTTATCTAGAGATAATATTGGGAATATAGTGACCAATGAATGTGCTTTTATATAGGGTCATAGATAAGTACTAGGTAATTGGTCTGTGGACCATTTCAAGCCTAGCCAAAAAACTCTATTCAAAATGTTCCTTTTTACTCAAGAAGGGTAACACAAGATAGACTGGGAGACAATATGTGGCTACCTATCGAATTATCTAGTCTGACTTGAAGGTGTCAAGGATGGTACTGTGCTTGCCATGTAATAGAAGTTTGAGGGGAGGGATACATTGGGATATGGATCTATCACACCAACCTGTCTTATTTATCTGCTGCTGATGGCTTAGTTCCTTTAACTGAGTATGTGATGTATCATTGCTTCCGAGAAGGAATAGAAGATCAGTCAGGATTGGATCTTTCATGGCATGGAAGACTAGACATAGATCTCTATAAAAGAGTATGTAAGAGACTGAGTACAGAGAAACGGCTGCCTGTTTCTCATGACACCTAAGATTTTTCAGGCCACTAATCTTTTTAGTTTTGAATCTCTGAGGTCTCTCAAGTTGTGTGATATATTTAGATAAATACATGCCAAAAGGTGCATTATATTTAATAATTGGTCTGATATGATATGAAGGGGAATTAAGACTTCTTTGGATAGAGTGGAAATGTCTTTGGAAATTAGATGGATCAGATAAAAGGCTTTCTGAACTACTGTGGAGACATGATGGTCAAATGATAAGAAATTATTAAAAAGAGTGCCCAGATTCCTTTTAACAGTATCTGACTGGAGGGGTGCATTTCCTATATAGTTAGTAAAAGTGTTTTATTTACCAAAATGAACTATGCTACATTTTTACATGTAATTTGAGACCATCTGCAAACTTAGTTAACCATAGGCCAGAACTGGGGGCCTGAAGGTCTGAGAAATATATGCCAAATAGAAGAGGGCCAAAAACTGAGCCCTGTGGTATACCACTAGAAATTGTTTTGCTTTCAGAAGTGGCACCTGCTACTCTAACCACATGGGTTCTGTTGGACAGCCAGTTAGCTATCCATCACACAATATAAGGATTTATATTCATATTTACAAGTCTATCAATAATGCTTGCCTGGAGAATAGTGTCAAAGGTTTTGGAAAGGACTAGATAAGTTGTATGCCATGCATAACTACTATCTACTGCTAGATAAAGAAGCATGACCTTCTTTTGATAAAGCCAAATTGATGAGGGTTCAGGGTTAAGAGGTTTTCAATGACAGGATTAATGAAGTCTGAGATAATATACGCCAGAGCATTACATATGAAGCTAGTGAGTCTAATGGGTCTATAGTTACAAGGGTCCGTGGTTGGGCCACCCTTGAGTCAGGAAAGTAAGCAGTGGAGAAGTGGAGATTAAAGAGATTAAGTAGTAGTTCAGAAAGGCCATATCTGGCACTAATAATCAGGCTACCTGATACGTTGTGACGGCTCATGGATGAAGTATTCTTAGTTTTTTAAAAGGCTCAGAGAACTTGTTACATAGTAATTAAAGGGGGTTATTGTGATTGTGGAACCTTTAGGACAGTCATAACTGTGGGTGGAGTAAAATTTGCACTAAATTTGTTAGCTAGGATATTAACTATTTCCTTGTAGTATTATTGTGGATTAGCTCCAAATACTGTTGGGTGTTAGTTCCTAACTTCCTGACATAGTTAAAGAAAGATTGCAGTTATTTTTGGTTTTAGTGGCTATTTTCAGTTCATATGTAGCTTTAAGCTTCGTAATGGTTCCCTTCAGCACTTTATAAGTTTGCTTAAGTGTGCTCTTAAGGTGGGTAGAATGAGACCTCCTATAAGTATTAAGATTTATTTATTTAACATTTGTTTACTGGGAAAGTCCGACTTGGGATGAAGCCAATTTTCAGTGTAGGCCTGGGGAGAAATGCTCCAGATGCATGTCTTTGTAACATGGGAGGAAACCAGAGTACTCAGGTAGGACATGCAGACTCCACACAGAAGGCATTCTAGCCAATAATCAAACAGGAGAACCTTTTGCTTTGTGGCGACAATGCTAAGATATTTCTTTCTCTTGTAATATAATTTATTTATATGGGTATTCTACCATATGGGATTGTTTTTAACTTTTCATATTTGTTGCAGATAGGGACTGCCTTAGCAACACAACTATTTAAGTTGGAGTGGAAAGTCAGACAGGTCTTTCAGAGCAGGATTACAGCAGAATTTATTTAAGTCATCAAGTAACTGAAAAAAAATTGCTTTTGAGAAGTCCCTAAACAAAGAGATATTTAGAGGGGAAATACCACTTAAAAGAAAAGGTCATTAAATTATGCTCTAATTTAACAAGACATGGTAATACATATGGAGCTGTGCATGAAATGGCCATATTTTTGAAGACTAGATCCAGGATATTGGGGCCCCTAATAGCATGGCTAACTGTGAAACAGAGCTAGCATTTATAATGCATGAAAATGCTGGACATGCTGACCATTGGCAGTGTAGGTCAGCCAGTTTATTGATGTATAATCGATGTCTTCCAATAGAAAAGGCTTGGGTTTAATGGGAATTTCAGCTAATGTGTTAACCTAGCTATCATGCTAAGAAAGGGACATATATGGTGTTTTATAGCTAGTTATGAACTGGTAATTAGTCTTGTTTAGGGTGATTTGGACTTCTAGGAGTTCACGTGTGGTGTCCCAAGGAATCTGTCATGAGGTGATTATACCCTTGACAAATATTGATACTCCCGCTACAATGGCCAGTGGGTCTGTAGACATGATAGGCATTATACCAAGGAATAGAGGGAGTGCTTTCATTCCTCAGAAGCAATGTTTCTGTAACTATACATATATGAATTTATTCAAGTTGCAGGAGAGCCTCATGTTCGGGCATTTTTTGGTTAGGACTCCTAGCACTGAGTGGAGCCATATTAATGTGTAGCAAATTAGAATTTAGTAAGTTGGAATGTCTGGCTCATTGACTCTACCTATAAAAAGACACTATGGGGACAACAAAGTCTTTAGCTAGAATCTAAAAGTCTTAGTAAGAGAAATGAAGGCCATCCTTAGAAGAGCAGAACCAGTTGTCAGCCATCACATCCCAAGCTGACACGTACTGGATCCCCCCCAACTACATAGCCAATTATCAAAGCCAATAATCTTGTCTTTGAATCTCAGCATCATTCTGGATAATGGCAAAATACCCCTCAGAGCAAGTGTCTTTCCTGTCTCAGGCACATGCCTAGCAAGCTTAATCATATCCTTCTGCATTTCCCGTAGGGTAAAGTATCCAAGGTTGTTCACCCAATGTGGACCACTATCAGGTCAGTATCATATTTGTCAGGATGGAGGGATCTAAGAGTCCTTGTTACATCCCAGATCTTGGCTCCAGAAAGACAGCTGTCACTTTTTTCTTATCCATTCTAGTGTGCATGGTGTCTAGTGTGCATGGTGTCTATGTGCCTTAAAATAGTGTCACCTATTTCTAAAACATTACTACGGTTAGATGCAGTCTCACTGGGCCATAAGGGCTTGATGTCTGCACACTTGTGGATCTTAGAGGTATGCGTTTTAGATGTGGGTGTGAAGGGTGAAGGTGAATGTATTGTTGCATTATGCTAATGTCTGAGATTTTTTAGTCATTAGCGTGGGAGGCTAAGACAGTGTTCTGTTAACAACCTCAGTTTAGGTTGGTTTAATGAAAATGCTGTTCGGTATATGTCTATATGTTTTGTGCTTACTGAATGTTTTATGAGGGGAGAATATAGCCTCCAAGTTAAGTAAATACACCTCTCACATACTGAATCATTGTAAGGCAACAATAAAGAAGGGACGCAATTTGAGGCTACAAATCTCAAAATATAAGAATCCCTTAGTCCTGGCAACATTTCAGTCCTAACCAAGGACAAAACAAGTGAGTTGTCACACTTGTAGAGCACATTCTTCTTGTCAATATGTATTGAAAACCAGCTGTGGGATTCATGAACATGTAGGCTTTACAATGATGGCAATTAAATAAGTATGCTCATGTGCACACAGTTGTGATCCATCCTAAATGTTTCATGGTCAAGGAAGGTTTCTCTATATGTCTGTGCACATACCACTCAAGAACTGGTGCACACTCGTATATACCACAGGACTCAATGCAGATGTCAAAGTAGTACTTTCATATCAAATGATAAAACTGACGCAACGTAATGGTTGTTGTGTGAAGTTAGCATGTTCACACAAAATTAAAACCTAAGCTAGAATCAAACATCAAGCTGTACAACTCAAAATAACAATATGGCTATTAATTACATTTGTCATAGTGGAACTGCATCACAGCTGTTGAGCTCCACCTATGTGAAGTCATTCAATCAGCTGTACTTTATTTGCCCATAATTTTTATCTTCCAAAATTGATGGGGGAGGCCTTTGCCACTCTATACGTATAAAGCATAATGGGGGGGGGGGTTCATGCAGAACAGTTAAGAACACAGATGTTTACAGCCACTCAATGCTGGTTTGGAACACTTGCCTAAGTATTGAAAAAAATCAGCACCATAGTGGGAACAGTGAATGTGCCACTGTATAAGCGCATCACTAATTGTCATATGTGTGGTTATATGAAAGCACTGCCCCTTGTGTATGAATTTAGAATATGTGTCCCTGTAATTACACAGAAATAATCTTGCTGTATGTCAGACAACATTGCTTTATGATAGGTATACCCAAATACACCTGTAGCCCCCTGCTGTTGTCACTGTGACTGCAGAACAACAATTATGTACAATGCGGATATAATCCTGTACTGGAACTGCAATGATATGGGCAAGTGCCAGCATAGCTAGCTGGAATTTTGTAGAGAATGATATGTCATTTGAATATCAAATTGATTTATACAAGATGCTTGTGTTACAAATGTATTAGAACTGTATGTCATTTGTATATCAAACTGATTTTGTACAGATGATTGTGCTGAAAATGTATTTTTGAGCTTTGCTTGTGTTGAAATGTATCAACAGTGCACCCTGCTAAAATGAATAGAAATGTTCATGTATTTTTGTAGCTGAATTCAATGTATATGTTTTGGTAGAGGATACTGGCACAGCAGAGGTTAACTTTAAGAAAGATAAGGGAAATGTAAATGAACTGTTAAGCCATTAAAAGTCACCCCAGAGTGCTGAATAGGACCCGAGTTGTTGGGTCTGGGGAACAGTCTTTGTCTGTTAGCTCAGTGAAAAGACGGGAGACTCCAGGCACTGCCATAAACATTTGGATGTATATTGTGGGTGGCTGTGCTAAGTTCCTGTCTCAGCTTTAAAGGGGAATAATGTGAGAACCTGGAGTTAGGTGACTAGATGAGGTCACTCTGCCAGCCCTCTTGGAAATTATATTTTAGATATTACAAAGAGAAATCTCAGAGTATTCAATATTCTGTTTGGGAAGTCTGACTAGAAAGACCCACACCCACAATATCTTGCCTTGCTGTAGTAAGTAACTTAACTAGGGAATAGTAAAATTCTTTTAGATTCAATCAGGAATATAGTGAAGCTTAGGTTAGTTATCGTTGTTCTTTATTTGTGTGAATCTGTCCATCAGTGTTCTTTTCAATATTTCCTGTGATCTGAACTCTGGTTTACTGTGAATATATATTCTGTATTTTCATGTACTTTTATTATTTATTATTAACTATATTTCAAACTTTTATTGTGGCTGGTCCTTGTAGAAAGTATCTAACCTTGGAGAGGGCTTATATTTATTTGGTAACACTGTGTGGGCCACTCCAGAAGGCCTAGCCATCTTGGTGAACTACTACCATTTGTATTAGTATTAATATTGCACAGTATAATTGGACACCCTTTGTTATGGGGCTTAGAGTAGCTGATTGTGGAGTGTCTGGGGGCAGTGCATCTACCTTATACTCTGAGCAGAAAGGGACACAGCTACTAAACCTGTGCCAGCCTTTCGCAGGTATGTGCATGTGTGTGTGTGTGTGTGTGTGTGTGTGTGTGTGTGTGTGTGTCTGAAAATTAAATCTTAAAGAGTGTGTGTCTGTCAGCTACTTGTGGCAGGCACATGAAGCACTGGGTTCACAGAGAGGGTGCTGGAGGACTTGGTTTAGACACACAGCTGAGGACTTAACTCTATAGCTGTACCAGTGGGGAGTCTTATTTGGCACACGGAGGGAGACAGATAAAGAGACATCCAGACCTGAGCTGAGTGTGTTCCTATGTGCTCTTAAGGGAAATTGTACTTGATGCAAAGAGGTCTGCATCTGGAAATACTGAGTGTATCCATTTGTATTCCAAGTGCATGTCCCTCTCCAGTGTCAGTGGTGAGGATTCAGGCTCCTTGATTACTGACCCAGCATAGGGATGACACATGTTGGTGTCCATCACACATTGGCAGTGGTGGTGGGCATCACATTTTTTGGTGGCAGTGGTGGGATCATCACATGCTCACACTTTGTTGAGCAGTGGTGTGTATATTGAATTCCTGTAGCCTATTAGCAGTGGTCGCTAAAGAAGGTGTTCATATTATCAAGCAGCAACATGGTAGACATTCAGCGTTTCATATCACAATAGTTTTATTTACTTTTTGTTAGCTTAGTTAGATAGGAAGAGCAGGCCAGGATGTCAGCAGAAGATTATGGACACATGCCTTACTTTAACAACAACATACATTACATTACATTATCTCATGTCCTGAGTCCTAAGGAGGTGTCTCATTACAATTGTGATAAAAAGACAATCTAGTCAGATGACAGCATCCATCTTCAATACAGCCTTACTGAAGGAAATGTAGAATAAGCACTAGTAACAGGAAACAATACCCACACATGAGCATAGCACATGTAGATCACAACACTGTTAACAGTATGTATACTGACCATCTGTATTTGAGCTATATGGCTAACAGCACAGGCTTATGAAGGTTTGCAGGAACACAAATACAACTACAGATTTATTTGATAACTGTGACACTTCACATTTCAGTGGATGACATCACCATTTATGTTATTTTCATTTTTCCACTAAAAAGTCATTGCACAGCACAAGTATGCTCTATAGATATACCATATATATGTATTTGCAACCTATTCTGCACAGTAAGAGGAAGAAACACAGATAACAGTCATTCATGTATTTGAATTCCCTGTCGATTGACTGACAGAATCTACACACAAGTGTATTATATGCACACAGTCCAGGATAATTCTGACTGCATGTGAGCCACACTGCATCTTTGAAAGGATGACATCAGCTGCATCATGCAAAGGAAATGCAAGTGCAAAAAATGACTTCTACAGCTACGTGGACTTCTAAATGTTGTCAGTACTAAGTGGTGTAACACAATCCTGTATCCATTTGCATTCACACAGACACAATCAGGAGAGTTTCACTGCTGTATTTGAACTCCCTACCTACTGACTGACACATTCTATACACAGGTGCATTAAATGCACATGCCACAGGAGAGGACTTACTTTAATGGTATGAAAGTACATTATTGAAATGATGACCTCATTGGTGTGTTGCAGACAGCATGCACTTGTGGACAGAGTGAAAAGGGGATGTGGGATTCATCTGACCATATAAACGGTTCTCAAGAATGAGAGTCAAATGAGCACACCTGTTGACCTAATCTTCCGAGGATACAGTGTTTCCACCATCACACAAATGTTGATTGTTGTGAAATTAGAAATCCCTATCCCTACCTATCAAGCTATGCAAACTAGAGGACACAGTACTTAATGCAAGTGTAACTGCAGAAATCTGACTTCAATAGTGTGAGATTGCACTTTACATTACATCAGCATTGTGTTGCTGAGAAATGATGTTGGGAGAAGAGTCTGACATTGATGTGGACACACCCTGCAATGTAAAAATTTCTCCAAGCTACTGCCTCATTGAGGCCAGCAGTCATTAATGTCATATTTACACAAATCCTACACTCACACAAGTTGACTGCTTTGAGATTAGAACACCCTACCTATTAGGCTTTGCAATCTAAAGGACATGGTTCCTAATGCAAGCACCACTCCGATTGTTAGAGTGTGAAAGTACATTTTATAGAGTATGACATCAGTTGCAGAGAAGATGATTTTGTGAGAAAGGTCTGACATTGATGTGGACACATTGTATAGTGTAAAATTTACTCCAGGCTACTGCTTTATTGAGGACATCAGTTTAAGGTCATATTTAGACAATTACACACACACACACACACACACACACACACACACACACACACACACACACACAGGAATCAACTGCTGTGCGATTAGAACCACCTACTTACCTAGCTATACAACCTAGAGTGTGCAGTACTTAATGTAAGCACCACTAGAAAAGTCTGAGTTTTCCAATGAGACAGTGCACTTTATAATAAATGACATCAGAGTTGTGCGTCAGATAAAATGATGTTGGGAGAAGGATCTGACATTGATGTTGACTCACCCTGCAGCATAAAATTAATTCCAGGCTACTGCTTTATTGAAGCCATTAATACTTAAAGTTATATTTATACAACTCCATACACCCACACAGTGACTGCTGTGAGATTAGAACCCCCTACTTATGTAAAGGTCACTGTACAATGCCACTGTGGAAGTACACATTTTTCAGTGTGACAGTGCAGTGTAGATAAGATTAACTTCTTCTGTGTCAAAGAAGATATTGTGATGTTGAATGTTTTGTGCAAATCCATATTTGTTGATATGATGGAGTAAGTGCAATGTTAGGATCATTAATACACATTTATGTCAGCTATGCTGTCATTAATGTATACTGTAGAAATGAGAGTGATGTGTACCAACCTGTCTTGTGTGTATTTGATACACCCACTCATGTAACCCAGGATAGACAATGAATCATTCATGGATCATTAAGTTATGATGATGGTATTTAAACCCTTATGAATGATACTAATATTAGCAATGGTGTGTGCTCATGCATGGGCAATGTGGACAGTCAATTCCAAATAATACTTAATGTTCCAATGCAGGAGGAATAAAAAAATATGCTTTCTGTAGATCAAGGTTGTATGTGGTTGTCTCTCATGTGTGTCAGTGTTGCAGTGCAGATGTAACTGTCCAGTATGAAGTCATCAATTAACCACACAGTTCACTGGATTTCACATGACTACAGTAAACAGTTTCCATGTAATGAAATAATATAATTGCTTTGCTGTATTCTGGACTTTTGGAAAGTTCCTGTGTTGCCATTTCCTTTCTTGGATAGAGGGAGGCTTCTTTGTTCACCAGCGGCAATGGGGAGCTTGGAGCAGCCTATCTGTCCCTGGAGGAGTGTTCCCAGCACAGGAATCTGGTAGTCTGTTGGCTGTTTTGGGCCAATTTCTAGCTCTTTCAAGTCCGCCTGTATAAAACCCGCTGTAGCGCGGCTTTGCGTGATTTTGTGCATAGCGCGGCATCGAGCAGCGCCGCTTATTTGGGTTTGAGCCTTGGAACTGATCTAGTTCTCATAATAAACACCCTATTCCTACGCTAAAGCCTAGCACTTGCTCACTAAAGCAATTATATAAGTCAGCACTAAAAAATTAAAAGCACTACACCCTCACAAACTCCCTTGAGTAACTTGTTCCCCATTGGCCCTTTTTTTCAATTATAAAGGAATTCCCAATACTATTCTAGCATGTCCAAAGGTCAGTTGTCAATCTCCTCTCCAGTCCAGCTGGTGAACCTGGGAATCTTGAGGCAATGTTACAACTGCCTAATGTACACAGACAACCCTCTCCTCCTCCCAACAAATTCCAACACATGTGAGAGTTGCAACCATATAGCCAAACTGGAGGCTAAGCTCTCTCAACTCAGTACTGGCGTAACCAGTCAGGAGGAGAAGAAAACCACACTCACTACAATTCCAGTCTCACATAGACCTACCACGACAGCAAACCAAACACATAAACACACAAAAACATACTTGGAGGCTCTAAATAAAAATCTGCCTAAGCAGCAGAGACCTCCAAAGCAGGCACCCAAGCAACCGCTACCCCAAAACAAAACACGTGCAACACATAGCTCACAAAGCCAGTGTGCCGAACAGTCATAGCCCTTAAGGCTAAACAACACACCTGATACACTTGTAATAGGTGACTCTGTCATCAGGCACACTGACGTCCCGCTCACCAGGCTGAACAAGGAGAAGGTCATGATGAGCTGCTTATCAGGCGCTAGGATCCGCCACATAACACAAGCACTCAGGTCACTCCAAGGCAAGTACAAATATGACTCAGTCATTGTCCATGCTGGTGTGAATGACCTGAGATGTACCTCCCTGGACTACATGAAAAGAGACATAGAGGAGCTCTCTGAGCAGTTAGCCAGGCCGGTATGACCCTGATCTTGAGTAGCATCTTACCCTCACCAAGAATGATGCCACAGTATGAAGACAAGATTATCAATTTCAACAATTGGCTTAAGTATTGGTGTCATTCAAAGGGGATCCAATGCCTGTCAGCCTGGGATGACATGCTCGACAAGCCCCGATGCTTCGCTAGGGACGGCTTGCACCTGTCACCCCTGGGCTTTCAGATATTGGCAAAGGCTCTTGCTACCCCCATAGTGCCTTTTTTAGGTAAGGCTCAAAAGACAAACCCACCTCCATAGGTATCACAAGGGATAAGAAACTAAGTAATGCTACTCAACGCCAGAAGTCTAAACCTCAAGATGCAAGCACTCGAAAATCTCCTTAGCATGGAGAACATCGATATCTGTGCAGTAACAGAAACCTGGTTCAAGGCTCTCGAGAGCACCCCAGCACTACCAGGTTATACCTCATACCATGCTTTTTGGCCCCAAAACTTGGACCGAACCACAAAAGGAGGGGGAGTATCAATATTCGTCAAAGATACCCACACCTCCAGGTTGGTGGCACAGCACGAAGCATCAGAGACTATCCATGTGCAACTAACAGTGGGTAAAACTGCCTTCCAGTTTATAGCCTGCTACAGACCACCCTCCCAAACCCAGGAACCCCACTTGGCCTTCCTGAGAACACTGGAAAATATGAAGGTCTCTCCAAACACCATTATATTGGGTGACTTCTACTACCCACCCATAGACTGGGAGCATTACTCTAGCTCCAACACCCTAGCCCAAAGGTTCCTAGAATTTATAAACTCAAATGCTATGGAACAACTTGTTACCACTCCTACAAGAGGGGAAAACATACTGGACCTGATCATCACCAACATGGGGACTCTATGCTCCAGGCCAGAAGTGTATCCCTCACTGGTAAGATCAGACCATAAACTAATCTCACTGGATATTCACATCCCGACCCCACCCCATGCCCAGAAAACCACAGTGAAAAACTTCTCTAAAGCAAATTTCACACTCCTCAAAACCGAGGTGGAAGCCTTCCAAGCCCCCGGGCCTGTGGATAATACGGCCCAGACCACAAAATCCTTTATAAACGCATTCTATAAACACCTTCAGGAATGCATGGCTCATGCAATCCCAAATAAAACCAAGACCCAATCCTCCAAAGGCAGACGTCCTGTCTGGTGGACCCCAGCCATAAACAAACTATACAATAGAAGGAGGAAGCTACTACATGACAGAGCAAAATCCCAAAAAGGGAAGGCATCTCTGATCAGTATTAGCAAAAAACTATCGGCACTCATAAAATCGTCTAAGGCCAGCTTCGAGAGAAAAAATGCACAGGACACTAAGGATAATCACAAGGCTTTCTTTAGTTATGTTAGGAACCTGGGTGGGAATTCCCAGATATGCTCAGAATTAGTCCAAAATGACAAAAAATACACCGAACCCACAGACATTGCCAACATCCTAGCTGACAGGTTCATCGCAAACTTCTCCCCCCCCCCCCCACCAAAAGGGCTAATATCTATCCCAGCAGAGTACTGCCCCCCTGACATCTCAGATGCTCAGGTAAGAGCTGCCCTCTCCAAAGCAAGAAACACAGCATCAATGGGACCAGACGGTGTCCCGGGCTGCGTCCTACATGAACTCTAAACCCAAACCTAAAACTACTGTTCAATCTCAGCCTTACTACAGGATATGTACCCAAAGAGTGGTGTACAGCAACAGTGGTCCCTCTTCACAAAGGTGGTGCCTCAATGGATCCTGGAAACTATCACCACATAAGTCTCACTAGCTTGGTCTGCAAAGCTATGGAAAGGATCATCATGGACCTTATAAATAAAGATATTGGGGACCTACAGACACTGGATCCTACCCAGTTCGGCTTTGTTAAGGGCAGATCCTGCCTCTTAAACCTGGTCAATTTCTTTGAAACAGTCACCAAGGCCATTGACAAGGGGAAGGTGGTCCACACAGCATACCTGGACCTCGCAAAAGCCTTCGATACAATACCTCACTCGGGCATTGTAGATAAGCTCACCAGCTTAAATATAAACCCCTGTGTCACTAGATGGGTTGCAAACTGGCTCAAGGACAGAACCCACATGGTTAGAATAGCTGGAGCCATGTCAGACTCCAAACCAGTTACAAGTGGCGTCCCACAAGGCTCAGTCTTGGGACCTCTCTTGTTTGGTATATATTTCTCGGAGGTACAGGCCAACATGGAAGGACTGTGGCTGACCAAGTTCGCAGATGACTGCAAACTGGGCACCATAATAGACTCTCCAGCTGACACAAGCATCCTCCAAAAGGGCCTCATAGAAACAGACAACTGGTGCCAGAGCCATGGCCTTAAGCTAAACGCCACAAAGTGTATAGTCATTCCCTTTGGCAAAAACAAAGTGCCCACAAATTACCACATAGGTGGTAATCCATTAAGTACAGAAGAAGTAATTAGGGACCTGGGGACCCAAGTTGATAGCAATCTCTCATTTGACAACCACGTGGCCAAAGTGGTTAGAAAAACATTTTATATAGCCCACCTAATCATGAAGGGATTCACATGTAGATCAGGGGAGGTCATTGTGCCTCTTTACTCATCCCTCATCAGGCCCATAATTGAGTACAATGCCCCTTTTGGGATGTACCTTGCCAGACACCTGCAGCAACTGGAAAGACCCCAAAAGTACCTCACCAAGAGGATCAAGGGGCTCAAACAGATGCCGTATGCTGCCCGGTTAAAGAAACTCCAGCTCTACTCAGTGGCATACCACCTGCTCAGATGCGATCTGTGCCTGACGTATAAAGCCATGTCCAACCCGGAATTAATGGACATGCTGCACCTCAGAAAATCCAAATCCCATCGAGCTACGTGCTCGAGGGACTTAAATCTCAGCACTGAAATAAATAGGACATGCTGGACGGACAGATTCATAACCCAGAGGCTCCCTTCACTCTGGAATAAAATCCCAGTCCAGGTTAGGCAGAGTCCCTCATTGACTCTCTTCAAGAGGAATCTTGATGAGTGGATGGGAGATCATAGGTTTACCCCGTGTATCACTTCTGTGTCACTGCTAGACAGAGGCACAGTATACTAACCTCGAAAAAGGGCATAGCAAAATTAATTTAAAATGGGTGGCAAAAGCCATACACACTCTGGCTAGGCTTATAAATGCCCTAGGGCAGATAGCCTAGTATGAACCTATGAACCTATAATCTAGCAGCAATATTTATTTTTGTTTCAAATCTCCTCCTAAAGTGCAGTGCTGAGAAATTTGTGTGGATGTTGGCAAAGTGTCAGCATGTGTGATTATACTTTGAAGTGTTGAACTGGAACTATGAAGTAACAGTGTTTAGTTGTGTTCAGTTGTACTCTGCACGTTGTATTATACCTTTCCATGTTATCTCCAAAGCTTAATTTCAAAATGAAGTGCTGTACTTACCTTCCCTGTTTGTGCAATGTTAGATTGTGAACAGAGTTCTTTGCTGAAGGAAAATATGAAAAACTTTAATTTGGTTTGCCTTCCATAGCATAAATAAGCTTCATGGGGAGGCATGGCCTTCAGCCCTCTGGAAGTACTTAGTTGAAAAAATCCACTTGGTGACTTGTTTTTTCTCTGTGGCACAAGGTGTAAAGTCTCTAACCTAAATAAAAAAGCAGGGTTTGACTCCAATAAGCAGAACATTTTACATATCATGTCAAAATATGATCAGTACAGTAACTTTTTATCATGACTTTAAAGAATACAGAGGAATGACTGTTTTAAATATGTTACCCAGTCAAACTGTGTATGTAATAGCTACTGAAGTAATATTTTATACCTACTACATACAAGAAATGTTTCAAGGGAAATCCCAGATTAACTAGATGTACAATAAGGTGTAAGACAAACACTCACTGCATTTTGCAATAACACCTGAAATAGCATTTAGCATCATCTAGTACAGTTGCTCATTGACAGACCTCACTCAAATGCTGAGGACTACAACTGATCAAACAGAAGGGGCTTAGACAGATATGTACACAATTTATTCACAATAAAGACACTTATAGAAATAGGCAGTAAAAGTTTCACCTAATGCTGGATTCAAACCATTGTCAAGTTGAAAAACTGAATTATAGACTTGAACATTACGTCTATACCCCACCAAGGAAATCATACTCCAAGCATGTCAAAATCACACCTTTAAAGGGACAGTGACAACATATTCTGCTAATGAAAGATGTAGGTATTATTCTTCAGCAAAGTAGTAGCAGTCTGAAAATGCCATAACATGACATTTACATGTATCAGCCTTATGAACAGTCAACAGTACAAAGGGATGAGAAAGAAGTGGTGAAGATAGACACAGATTTACAGACTTCTATGAAAGGGTGGTATTATGAGTCATTAGTACACATCTTTATGGCATTTTCTCAGTATTCATCTGTCATGCCCTGTATCAGTAACTCATGGCTCAGGGGATCAAGAAGCTTGTAGGACAGGCAAAACCTGATATAGATATGTGTAGAATAATGATTGCTTACTAAATCTTCCTTATGGTCCTAGATGTGTTGTTAAATGCTTAAATGGTTAAAAAGTAAGCTATATGTCATGAAACATGTCATAGAAGTACAACATTGCAGAAAAAATAATGTGACATTCATCTGGAATTCAACCCGCTATGGACAAGAATGAATCTTCAGACAATTGATTTATGGCAACACTCCACAGAAGTTGGTGCATTTAGCTACTTGCAATAGTCAAACAACTGTTACAGTAACTGTTGCCACTGATTTCCTGTAGTCTGCCTTTACTCTGTATTCTAATAACACAGCTTGTTTAACCACCTTAGAACGAGGATGACTGGACTACTGCAGGTGATGGCAACAACCAGTCAGGTCTTGCCATTGGACATGAACAACCATTCACCATTACTTGGAATTGTACAATGCCGAAGTCCACGTAAATGCTGAGGAAAAAGAAGTGAAGGCTTTCTCATGGGCCATTTCTGGCCATATGTGATGTGTGTGTGATTATATTTTTTGACCAGATGTGTGAAAAATAGAGTTTACAGGAAAGTGGTGAAATGGTGGGGCAAGCAGAGGGCAGGAGTCAGAGAAAGATTAGAGGGATTTGCAGGAAGGTATTGGGAGAAAACCATAGCTATCCACTTCTTAACACATAAATGTAGAAGTGTAGACAAAATGTGTTGCCTTTGGGCAATCATCACACCAAGGGTAGGTGACAACAACAGAATAACGTTGTACAGACAATTGTACCAAGTCAAGTGTGTTAAGAAGACACATCGGTGAAGTGGAGAGCTATGTATGGGTAGTGGTTTCTTTTTTTTTTTTTTGGAGGGACAGGTGCTCATTTTCTACTTTTTTTTTCTTTCAAAGAGAGAGGAATGTTGGGGAAGGGGCTTAGGAATGTAAGAGTCAGACAGGAAGGCTAGGTGAGGAAGCAGGAGCAGACATATAGGATAAACAAAACAGACAAGGATGGTGATGGACACAAAAAGTTGGGAGGCATTGTGATTGGGAATAGATAGAAGACATTGGAGGGACACTCAAGTCAAGCCTGAGAACACTGAGAATCTAGTCCTCACTCATAGAACTGTCATCACTGTTTCCTGTGTCAGTGCTTCATATGGCATCATCATGGCAATGTGACAAAGCAGATTTTCTACATAACCAATCGAGGCACTGAGGCTCCTTTCCATGATACCCTCCCCCAGCCCTGCCAGATTTTTCCAGGTGATAAAATCAGCACCTCCACTACTTCTACTACTCCCAGAGGGTACCAGTGCACCAACTGCTAGGGAAGAACTACTGATGCAGATGGGGCAGATCGGCCAGGTTGTAGAGGCAGCATTGACAGCTTGGGACCCTAAAGTGCTGGGTGTTGGTGCTGCAACCTGTGAAGGGATGGCAGGCTGAGCTGCAGTGGTTAGTGTACCTATCTGTGCTGCATATGAGGTTTTGTAAGCAGAAATGTATGACGACAGAGCATTTTTAAGACACATGAACTATCCCTCCTCCACCCAAAAAAAGAAAAAAAATTTGAAAGAGAAGGGGTGGGGTGACACAAAAAAGCGATAGAATTAGATCCATGGCATATCACACGACTATATAAATTCCGAAGATAAACAGGTATGATTATCCAGTCTATACACCTTTGGCACATCCAGGTATAATGGGATAATCTTACTCTGTTATATCATTCATCAATTGCACTGCTATGATTTTCATAAATACTATTTATTACAGTATTGTTATACTGCATACAGTTACAATAGTTATTAGAATTACATTAAAAACTGATGCATACATACCCAGTGCCTCTCTGAGACAAGTAATATTTAATTTCAGACAGATTTTAAGCAGAGTTCAGACAGTGTGCTCTTACAACAAATATGTCAGTATTGTTAAGATTGTTCTCATAGCTTTGAAGGTGCTTACACTTTTTATTGTAAGTCTATTCTGCATGATACAAACACTTCAAAGAGAACAGGCACTTCATTATTGTTTGTTGTAGTCAGAGCAATCAGTAAAATTTCAAGCCATTAGCAGCAAATAATTGGCATAGCTCCTTGCAGTACTAGGCCAGTCTAGCTACCTACACCATGTTTACATCCCCTACACGAAGTGATTTTTTTGGTATTTGGGGATGTAAATAATTTCTCACCTCATTTGCATGTTGACAGTGCTCATTGAGCTCAGTCTGCACTAGAGAAAGGTAATGCTGTAGCAATGGAAGTGGAAGGAGGGGGAGACTGTTTGGATACAAACAGAGTATCTCTGGTAGTTACTTGGGGGAGATTATTCTACAAATTACTGCACTATTTCATAAGTTGTGTTTGTTCTCTACACAAACTGCTTACATGTTCATATTCTGAATGTATTTCAATATGCAATGGAAAAAATAATTTTGTGATGTATGCAATTTTTAAAATTCATTGTTTGTATACTGCACATATGTCAGTTCTTGCTGTGCTATCCAAGTTAGTACGGTTACTCACAGTACTGTGTTATCATTTGCTATTATGTGACTGCCTCAACTGTATGAGTGCCTCATTGGATAGGATGAGTGACACACTGAACTGGTCAGTGTCTGTGATGGTACATCTGCTGGAGGAGGGCCGACATCCACTTGTTTTTGGTGTTACCCTTGGCTCCTACAACCACTCCACACCCTGTGAGAATAATGATGACTGTGTCATGGGCTTTGTTAATTTGAGTTTGACTTAGGTGGCATATACATCTGATGCATAGAGTGTGTATATATATATATATATATATATATATATATATATATATATATATATATATATATATATATATATATATATAAAACTAACAGTATGCAGGTAGTTTAGCTTTTTACACATTTGTTCATATACTAAAGGTTCCACACTTACCTTGACATTACTGCAGTTATGAGTCATGTGGGGCTGTCTCTGTCTGATGCTCGCCCTACACAGGCTTTGCATAGGTAAGTAAAGTTTGCAGACATTGGATGGCATCACCTTTAATATATATATATATATATATATATATATATATGTGTGTGTGTGTTTAAGTTGCTATGTATATTCCTTGTCTGGTAAGTGTGTGTGATATCATTTGCCTCTTAGTTGCGGTGTGTGTGTGTGTGTGTGTGTGTGTGTGTGTGTGTGTGTGTGTGTGTGTGTGTGCGTGCGTGCGTGCGTGTGTGTGTGTGTGTGTGTGTGTGTGTGTGTGTGTGTGTGTGTGTATGTGTAGAAACTACCATGTTTCTGCTCATTTGTGTGCTAACCTTTGAATCTTACATGGTGAGTATGTGTGCTATCCTTTGCCTCTTTGCCAGGGCAAGGGCATATTGTGCTCATCTATGTCTGCTGGCTACCTCTGCAGCTTGAGGTTCTCCCTCAGAATCATTGTCTGTATGTGCTGTAGGTACTGCCCCTGCCTGTGATCCAGGAATGTGTGGTCCTGGCCCTTGCTGTCCCATTTGCAGTTGTTTCCTCAAGATGATACTGTGCAACATGGCACAGACTGTGAGAATTTCTGCACTGGTGCCTGGGCCATACTGCAGGGCACCTCCTGATGTATCTAGATAGAAGAACAATGATTTTAGCATGCCAACCACATGCTCTATGATGTTTCTAGTTTGAATGTGGGCATTGTTATATCCTTCTTCTGTGAGTGTGTTTACATTTCTGATGGGTGTTATGAGCCACAGTTCAAGTGCATACCCTTCATCACACAGGAGATGGCTTTGTGGAAAATCTCTCTTAGCAAACCTTGTGTAAAGCCATGAGGTCTGCCATATACGTGAGTCATAACTGCCTGGGTTACCTGCACAGACATTGAGGATGATCATTACAGACAATCTAGACGTTGATTGAATAGAACTCCTTCCTGTTGATGTACATCCTTCCCTGTACACCAAGTAGGGATTTTATTTCTATGTGAATGCAGTCTATTGCCCCAAGACTTCAGGGAAGCTTGCTGCAGCATAGAATTCCTGTATTGTTCTTCCTTTTTATATGCATGGAAAATAGAAGTACTCCCTGGCATGTTGTAGCATAGCATTAAGATATTGGTGAAATGTTCTGGAGGGTGAGGACTGTGACACCCCTAGAATATCCCCCATGGGTCTCTATAATGTACCAGCAGTTAATATCCTTAATGCTACACATACCATAGTTTTCACTGGTATAGGTTTCAACTTGATTTCTCCTGGGTCTGAGGTGGGGGCGGGAGAGGTTGGAGAGTTCCTGTAATGTTTCCCTATCAACCCTGTATCGCTCTATTATTTCAATATCATGCAATGCAAACAGGGTCTGAATACCCTTCTACTCCATGGATAATGTTGATCAGCAACAACAGTAGCATAGATTTGAGACTGTTGCAAATACACATGCAAGAGAGCTTCAGCATCCTCTAGCATTGCATTTTTTCTATGTGTGATGATGGCTGTCTTCCAATAGGTTTTGGTGTTCATGGCAAAGGACTACACCAGCTCTACATGGATACGTAATAGCTTCATGAATGGCTCCACCATCTTGGATTGGGTAATTAGCATGTAATTCAGCGGCTTATGGTTTCATTACTATAGTTTGCTGTTTACCTTTGTTTTGCGGCTCTACATGACATGTAGAGCAGTTTAATGAATACAAAATAGAGACTTCACACAACAGCAGTGCAGAAATTAGGCATTCACGAATCTGGCCTCAGCTCTTTTTCCTCTAACAAAACACATAAGATTTACTCCATTAAGAAATTTTACCTGCAATTCAGAATGTTATTTATCTAGCCATGTGCTATTTTCGAGTTTCTTTTTATATAGGTAGAACTTCAGTCAAGTTTAAACAAGAAATTTCATTACATATCACTGATATGATATGTAAATGATGAGAAGTGCTTTGGTGAAACTTAAGCTATCACACCAAGGGGCAACTTTTACTTTTGTGGCCATTGTTTCTATATTGTTTGGATATAGTACTGTAAAGAAATTAACTTTGCATAGGAAAGATGTGGATCTTGAATTTGGGGAGTTCTGATTTCTCCAGGATGAATTAAATATTATTATTCTTAATATGTATATAATGTGTAGGATGTTTTTTCTTTCCTGTCCTCTGCATCTTGCTCTGTCACACCAACCACCTGCATGTCGTCTCTCACCACATCCATACACCTTATCTTAGGCCTTCCTCTTTTCCTGTTACCTGGCAGCTTCATCCTTAGCATCTTTTCCCAATATACTCTGCATCCCTCCTCAGCACATGTCCAAACCAATGTAATTTTGCCTCTCTGGCTTTGTCTTCAAACCTTCCAACCTGGGCTGACCCTCTAATATACTTATTCCTAATCCTGTCTATCCTTGTCACACCCAGTGCAAATCTTAACATCTTCATCTCTTCCACGTCAAGCTCTGACTCCTGCCTTTTTGTCAATGCCACTGTCTCCAACCCATATAACATATCTGGTGTCACTACCCTCTTGTAGACCTTCCCTTTCACTCTTACTGGTACTTGTCTGTCACAAAGCACTCCTGACACTCTTCTCCACCCACTCCATCCTGCCTGTACTCTCTTCTTCACCTCTCTTCCACACTCACCATTACTCTGAACTGTTGATCCCAAGTATTTAAACTCATCCACCTTTGCCACCTCTACTCCCTGCATCCTCACCATTCCTCTATCTTCCCTCTCATTCACACACATATATTCTGTCTTAGTCCTGCTGACCTTCATTCCTTTTCTCTCTAGAGCATATCTCCACCTCTCCAAGGTCTCCTCCACCTGTTTCCTAGTCTCACTACAGATCACAATGTCATCTGCAAACATCATAGTCCACGGGGACTCCTGTCTGATCTCATCTGTCAACCTGTCCATCACCATTACAAATAAGAAAGGGCTCAGAGCTGAACCTTGATGTAATCCCACCTCCACCTTAAACGCATCCGTCACTCCCACCGCAGACCTCACCGCTGTCACACTACCCTCGTACATATGCTGTACCACTTTTACATACTTCTCTGACACTCCTGACTTCCTCATACAATACCACAGTCCCTCTCTAGGCACCCTGTCATATGCTTTCTCTAAGTCCACAAAGACACAATGCAACTCCTTCTGACCTTCTCTGTACTTCTCCATCAACACTCTCAAAGCAAACATTGCATCTGTAGTGCTCTTTCCTGGCATGAAACCATACTGCTGATCACTAATCATCACATCCCTTCTTAACCTAGCTTCCACTACTCTTTCCCATAACTTCATGCTGTGACTGATCAATTTAATCCCTCTGTAGTTACTACAGCTCTGCACATCACCCTTATTCTTAAAAATCGGTACCAAAACACTGTTTCTCCATTCCTCATGCATCCTCTCACTTTCCAAGATTTCATTAAACAATCTAGTTAAAAACTCCACTGCCATTTCACCTAAACACCTCCATGCTTCCACAGGTATGTCATCTGGACCAACAGCCTTTCCGTTCTTCTTCCTCTTCATAGCTATCCTTACTTCCACCTTGCTAATCCACTGTACTTCAAGATTCATAAGTACGATACGTGGATACTATTTGTGGTATGAATATATCTTTAAATGTACAATTTCTTGATAATTTTCACTATTTAATCAAGGCAACCAAAGGCACCAAAGAAGTTCTTTTCATTAAGAGGGGAAAACTGGTTTGCATTTTTCTGGTGGTGTTTAACAATAAAGCAGAAACTGAATTGCCATATTGGTTGTGATATTTATTTATTTTTATTTTTATATACATCACTACATGCACCACTCTTTCTGTCTCTCTTTCTTTGGGTCCATACAAACAGCTTTTGTTTGCAACTCTTTATGACTTGCTAAGGTCCTTGATACATAAGTATATTGCATATAACAGACTTGCTACACTGTGTACCAAGACTTGTGAATAGTGCTCATAACCTTGAGCCCCAAAAACTTAAAGGAAAACAATGGGATATTAAATTAAATTGCTCTATCTGCTGTTTCCTTAATTCCCCCTTATGTGCTACTAGCAAAAAAAAAAATAACTGCAGCTTAAAAATAAACTCATCTAAACAGTTTTAACCCTGAGCTTCCTAAATCTCTGTACTGTTTCAGCTTCCGTTTTTAAACCAAAAAGAAAAATGTCTACCTGGCTCTCAAATAATGATGTCACATCTGCCACTGCTCCTCAAGTCGATCCCTGGAGGTTTCCACCCCCAAAGTGACGTAAACTCTGCCTTATTTCCATGCTGCATTGAACCTCCTGTGATCCTCCCACATTGTGATGTCATTGCAGCCTTGGCCAGCCCACTATTACCCTAATAAAACTGAGTAGCTGCTGTGGGGAACTTCTTTTCTAGCGTGGTGATTGCTATCGGCTCCATTTTGTGTGAAGGACTTGCTGGAAGCTGGGATTGTCTGTCTTTTCTCGAGCGTTGGAACACTTCAGTTAGTAAGGTAAGTTATAAATGTAGTTTTACATGTCCATGTGTCCCTAGCAATGATATTTGTCATTATAGTATGCTTACAAGTGTGGTACGCTTTGTTTAATTTGTAGTATTGCCGAGTAGTTTATTATTTCTGTACTTTTAATTTAATTATTAGTGTGCTCGGGTTGTTTTTTTGTGTAATTCGCATCCTTATTCTCGATTCGGAAGCTAGGGGCATGCTAAAAGTAATATTTAATTTGTATTTGTTTGTGTTTGTACGCTGAAACCCACGTTGTCCTTAAGTGCGCGTGAATGGTACAGTATTTGTTGGTATCTTTGGCTTGCTGTATAGCTATCCTAAAGTGGAATCTTAAGCGTTTTTAATTATATTTATTTGTGGTGTGTTTGTTTTTCGGCAGCCGTGGACTTTGTTGTACAGTTGGGGTGTTTAACTATATAATATAGTTGAAATGTCTACTCGTAGTGTTTGCTAGCTGCGTTTGACTGCTCTTATTTGCTTCCATGCGCCACGTTTTTAAAAAGGTGTGCAAAGGACCTCTGACAAATGACCAGAGCAATACTCTGACCTATGCATCTGAAATGGTTGGTTTTGGTCTTGAACGTTTGCAATGTAAAGTTGCTAGTAATATTTTAAAAATGTCCCTGACTTTTTTTTTTGTTTTTTTAGAGTTGAGTGGTATGCATTCATGTGTCTAATTGTGCCATCCTGCAACCGCGAATGTGGCTCAGCATCTGAGTGCACTGTGTTTAAAATACGAGAAGTAAGGAGCCAAACTTGTAAGTGGAAAATGCCTGCAATTACCAGCCAAATCTCCGTAGTTGTAAAATATGTAATTTCAAATTCAAATAAATGTTCCTAGGTAAATCAGTTTGTTTGGAATCAAATTCGTTTCTACAAGTGGCATTGCGGTCTTTGGAACATTTATTTGAATTTGAAATTACGTATTTTACAACAACTACGGAGATTATTTGGCTCTTAATTACAGACGTTTTCCACTTACTAGTTTGGCTCCTTATTTAAATTTGTTGGCGTTAAAAGAAGCAGGAATATGTCTGTACTACAGTTGTAACTTAGGCTGACGAGCCCTAGTCACATGACGGTGTACGGGCCATCTTTTAGCTCCGTACATAATTTTTCATGGTGAGATCATGAAAAAGATATTTCCCGCACCCTTTGAGTGTTGGTCTTTATGGTGAAGTAAAATGGATCCTTTTCAGGAAGAAGTGGCTGTATTTTCTGCAACGCATTGGCGGATGAAGCAACTTGTTGGCCTTTATAGTGATAAGGTAACCACAGTACTGTGTGTGTAGAAGTGTGTGCGTGTGAGTGCAAGCAAGGGGGCTAGTGTGTGTGTGAGTGCAAGCAAGGGGGCTAGTGTGTGTGTGTGTGTGAGTGCAAGCAAGGGGGCTAGTGTGTGTGTGTGTGAGTGCAAGCAAGGGGGCTAGTGTGTGTGTGTGTGTGTGAGTGCAAGCAAGGGGGCTAGTGTGTGTGTGTGTGTGTGTGTGTGTGTGTGTGTGTGTGTGTGTGTGTGCAAGCAAGGGGGCTAGTGTGTGTGTGTGTGTGTGTGTGTGTGAGTGCAAGCAAGGGGGCTAGTGTGTGTGTGTGTGTGTGTGTGTGTGTGTGTGTGTGTGAGTGCAAGCAAGGGGGCTAGTGTGTGTGTGTGTGTGTGTGTGTGTGTGTGTGTGAGTGCAAGCAAGGGGGCTAGTGTGTGTGTGTGTGTGTGTGTGTGTGTGTGTGAGTGCAAGCAAGGGGGCTAGTGTGTGTGTGTGTGAGTGCAAGCAAGGGGGCTAGTGTGTGTGTGTGAGTGCAAGCAAGGGGGCTAGTGTGTGTGTGTGTGAGTGCAAGCAAGGGTGCTAGTGTGTGTGTGTGTGTGTGTGTGTGTGTGTGTGTGTGTGCAAGCAAGGGGGCTAGTGTGTGTGTGTGTGTGTGTGTGTGTGTGTGTGTGTGCAAGCAAGGGGGCTAGTGTGTGTGTGTGTGTGCAAGCAAGGGGCTAGTGTGTGTGTGTGTGTGTGTGTGCAAGCAAGGGGCTAGTGTGTGTGTGTGTGTGTGTGTGTGCAAGCAAGGGGCTAGGGGCTAGTGTGTGTGAGTGAGTCCAAGCAAGAGGGCTAGTGTGTGTGTGTGTGTGAGTGCAAGCAAGGGGGCTAGTGTGTGTGTGTGTGAGTGCAAGCAAGGGGGGCTAGTGTGTGTGTGTGTGAGTGCAAGCAAGGGGGGGCTAGTGTGTGTGTGAGTGAGTGCAAGCAAGGGGCTAGTGTGTGTGTGTGTGAGTGCAAGCAAGGGGCTAGTGTGTTGTGTGTGAGTGTAAGGAAGGGGGCGGCTAGTGTGTGTGTGTGTGTGAGTGCAAGCAAGGGGTCGGCTAGTGTGTGTGTGTGTGAGTGCAAGCAAGCGGCAAGTGCGTGTGTGTGTGTGTGAGTGCAAGCAAGAGGCTAGTGTGTGTGTGTGAATGCAAGCAAGAGGCTAGTGTGTGTGTGTGTGTGTGTGAATGCAAGCAAGGGGCAAGTGTGTGTGTCTGCGTGTGCAAGCAAGGGGCAAGTGTGTGTGTGTGCGTGTGCAAGCAAGGGGCTAGTGTGTGCGTGTGTGAATGCAAGCAAGAAGCAAGTGTGTGTGTGTGTGTGAATGCAAGCAAGGGGCAAGTGTGTGTGTGTGTGTGTATGAATGCAAGCAAGGGGCTAGTGTGTATGTGTGTGTGTGAGTGCAAGCAAGGGGGCTAGTGTGTGTGTGTGTGAGTGCAAGCAAGGGGCTAGTGTGTGTGTGTGTGTGTGTGTGTGCAAGCAAGGGGCTAGTGTGTGTGTGTTTGTGTGTGAATGTAAGCAAGGGGCAAGGTTTTGTGTGTGAATGCAAGCAAGGGGCTAGTGTGTGTGTGTGTGTGTGAGTGCAAGCAAGGGGCTAGTGTGTGTGTGTGTGTGAGTGCAAGCAAGGGGCTAGTGTGTGTGTGTGTGTGTGTGAGTGCAAGCAAGGGGCTAGTGTGTGTGTGTGTGTGAGTGCAAGCAAGGGGCTAGTGTGTGTGTGTGTGTGAGTGCAAGCAAGGGGCTAGTGTGTGTGTGTGTGTGAGTGCAAGCAAGGGGCTAGTGTGTGTGTGTGTGTGAGTGCAAGCAAGGGGCTAGTGTGTGTGTGTGTGTGAGTGCAAGCAAGGGGCTAGTGTGTGTGTGTGTGAGTGCAAGGGGCTGTGTGTGTGTGTGTGAGTGCAAGCAAGGGGCTAGTGTGTGTGTGTGTGAGTGCAAGCAAGGGGCTAGTGTGTGTGTGTGTGTGAGTGCAAGCAAGGGGCTAGTGTGTGTGTGTGTGTGAGTGCAAGCAAGGGGCTAGTGTGTGTGTGTGTGAGTGCAAGCAAGGGGCTAGTGTGTGTGTGTGTGAGTGCAAGCAAGGGGCTAGTGTGTGTGTGTGTGTGAGTGCAAACAAGGGGCTAGTGTGTGTGTGTGTGAGTGCAAACAAGGGGCTAGTGTGTGTGTGTGTGTGAGCGCAAGCAAGGGGCTAGTGTGTGTGTGTGTGTGAGTGCAAGCAAGGGGGCTAGTGTGTGTGTGTGTGAGTGCAAGCAAGGGGGCTAGTGTGTGTGTGTGTGAGTGCAAGCAAGGGGCGAGTGTGTGTGTGTGTGCATGCAAGCAAGGGGCGAGTGTGTGTGTGTGTGTGTGTGCATGCAAGCAAGGGGGCTAGTCTGTGTGTGTGTGACTGCAAGCAAGGGGAGGCTAGTGTGTGTGTTGAAATGTGGGTTAGAGAACAAGTCGCTGATGTTATATTCAAGTTCTCCACCTGTCTTTCTCGATTGCATGGATAACAGCATTGCTGATGTCTATACATTCCTGTACGTAGCTATATAAAATTTTGTTTTACATCAAAATGGCACGAAGGAGAACTGCTATGCTGGTTGATTTCAAGTTTATTTTTTACCATCGAAACACAATTTTATTGGAACACCAAGTTCATTATGGTGCAAAGAGCATTTACTTTATAATATTTCAGCTTCAAGTTGTATTAAAAGTACTGTGGTTTCCTACTGTTTCTGTATTTGGCAGGAATGTCAGTGCTTTTGGAAGGGCAACTTTTGATTACCTAAACTAATGGAAATTTAACATGATGTTGTCTTGTGGGGGGGGGGGGGGCACAACAGATGTTATTGTCAGCTCACAGCAATGTGTTCACTTGTTCGATTCTTGGCTGAGGTGCTTTCTGTATGGAGTCTGTGTCCTGCCTGTGGTAGTGTGGCTTTCCTCCAGGTGTTCAGGTTTCCTTCCACATTAAAAGCTATGCAGCAGTAGGTGGATTGGATGGTCCCAATTGGCCATAGTTGTGTGTGTGTGTGTGTGTGTGTGTGTGTGTTTAATGGAAGAACCACTGCAGCAGCGTTGGCCACCTGCCTTTGTAGACCTTTACTCTAGATTTTCACTGTTGCCTGCCTCACCCCATGTGCACAAATTGGAAAAATGGGAGATGGCTAGTGTGTGTGTGAGTGCAAGCAAGGTGGCTAGTGTGTGTGTGTGTGTGACTGCAAGCAAGGGGGCTAGTGTGTGTGTGAGACTGCAAGCCAGGGGGGCTACTGTGAGCGACTGCAACCAAGGTGGCTAGTGTGTGTGTGTGACTGCAACCAAGGGGGCTAGTGTGTGTGTCACTGCAAGCAAGGGGGGGCTAGTGTGTGTGTTGAAATGTGGGTTAGAGAACAAGTCGCTGACGTTATATTCAAGTTCTCCGCCAGTCTTTCTCGATTGCATGGATAACAGCAGTGCTGATGTCTATACATTCCTGTACGTAGCTATTTAAAATTTTGTTTGCCATCAAAACGGCACGAAGGAGAGCTGCTATGCTGGTTGATTTCAATTTTTTTTTACCATCCAAACACAATTTTATTGGAACACCAAGTTCATTGTGGTGCAAAGAGCATTTACTTTATAATATTTCAGCTTCAAGTTGAAGTAAAAGTACTGTGGTTTCCTACTGTTTCTGTATTTGGCAAGAATGTCTTTGCTTTTGGAAGGGCTACTTTTGATTACCTGTACTAATGGAAATTTAACATGATGTTGTCTTGGGGGGGGGGGGGATAACAGATGGTGTTGTCGGCTCTCAGCAACGTGTTCACATGTTCGATTCTTGGCTGAGGTGCTTTCTGTATGGAGTCTGTGTCCTGCTTGTGGTAGTGTGGCTTTCCTCCAGGTGTTCAGGTTTCCTTCCACATTAAAAGCTATGCAGCAGTAGGTGGATTGGATGGTCCCAATTGGCCATAGTTGTGTGTGTGTGTGTGTTTCTCATGGAAGAACCACTGCAGCAGCGTTAGCCACCTGCCTTTGTAGACCTTTGCTCTAGATTGTCACTGTTGCCTGCCTCACCCCATGTGCACAAATTGGAAAAATGGGAGATGGCTAGTGTGTGTGTGTGTGACTGCAAGCCAGGGGGCTAGTGTGTTTGTGTGACTGCAAGCCAGGGGGCTAGTGTGTTTGTGTGACTGCAAGCCAGGGGGCTAGTGTGTTTGTGTGACTGCAAGCCAGGGGGCTAGTGTGTTTGTGTGACTGCAAGCCAGGGGGCTAGTGTGTTTGTGTGACTGCAAGCCAGGGGGCTAGTGTGTTTGTGTGACTGACTGCAACCAAGGGGGCTAGTGTGTGTGTGAGTGACTGCAACCAAGGGGGCTAGTGTGTGTGTGTGTGACTGCAACCAAGGGGGCTAGTGTGTGTGTGACTGCAAGCAAGGGGGTGCTAGTGTGTGTTGAAATGTGGGTTAGAGAACAAGTCGCTGACGTTATATTCAAGTTCTCCGCCAGTCTTTCTAGATTGCATGGATAACAGCAGTGCTGATGTCTATACATTCCTGTACGTAGCTATTTAAAATTTTGTTTTACATCAAAATGGCACGAAGGAGAGCTGCTATGCTGGTTGATTTCAAGTTTTTTTTTTACCATCCAAACACAATTTTATTTTAACACCAAGTTCATTATGGTGCAAAGAGCATTTACTTTATAATATTTCAGCTTCAAGTTGAAATAAAAGTACTGTGGTTTGTCTGTATTTGGCAAGAATGTCTGTGCTTTTGGAAGGGCTACTTTTGATTACCTGTACTAATGGAAATTTAACATGATGTTGTCTTGGGGGGGGGGGCACGGTGGCACAACAGATGGAGTTGTCAGCTCACAGCAATGTGTTCACTTGTTCGATTATTGGCTGAGGTGCTTTCTGTATGGAGGCTGTGTCCTGCCTGTGGTAGTGTGGCTTTCCTCCAGGTGTTCAGGTTTCCTTCCACATTAAAAGCTATGCAGCAGTAGGTGCATTGGATGGTCACAATTGGCCATAGTTGTGTGTGTGTTTTTCATGGAAGAACCACAGCAGCAGCGTTAGCCACCTGCCTTTGTAGACCTTTGCTATAGATTGTCACTGTTGCCTGCCTCACCCTTGTGCACAAATTGGAAAAATGGGAGATGGCTTGTGTGTGTGTGCAAGCAAGGGGGCTAGTGTGAGTGCAAGCAAGGGGGCTAGTGTGAGTGCAAGCAAGGGGGCTAGTGTGAGTGCAAGCAAGGGGGCGCTAGTGTGAGTGCAAGCAAGGGGGCGCTAGTGTGAGTGCAAGCAAGGGGGGGCTAGTGTGTGTGAGAGTGCAAGCAAGGGGGGGCTAGTGTGTGTGAGTGAGTGCAAGCAAGGGGGGGCTAGTGTGTGTGAGTGAGTGCAAGCAAGAGGGGGCCTAGCGAACAAGTCGCTGACGTTATATTCAAGTTCTCCGCCAGTCTCTCGATTGCATACCAAACTATATCTTAAACTTTTTCAGCAGTGCTGATGTCTAAACATTCCTGTAAGTAGCTCTTTAACATTTTGTTTTACACCCAAATGCCCCAAAGGTGAGCTGCTATGTTCGTTTATTTTAATTTTTTTTTACCATCAAAATTTTATCGGAACACCAAGTTCATCGTGGTGAAAAGAGCATTTACTTTATAATATTTCAGCTTCAAGTTGTAGTAAAAGTACTGTGGTTTCCTACTGTTCTGTATTTGGCAAGAAAGTCTGTGCTTTTGGAAGGGCAACTTTTGATTACCTGTACTAATTGAAATTAAACATTATGTCTTGGGGGGGGGGGTGGGGCACAGTGGCACAACAGATGTTGTCAGCTCACAGCAAGAAGTTCACTTGTCCGATTATTGGCTGAGCTGCTTTCTGTATGGAGTCTGTGTCCTCCCTATGGTAGTGTGGGTTTCCTCCAGGTGCTCAGGTTTCCTCCCACATTAAAACATATGCAGCAGTAGGTGGATTGGATGCTCCTAATTGTCCTAATTGGCCATAGGTGTGTGTGTGTGTGTGTGTGTGTGTGTGTGTGTGTGTGTGTGTGTGTGTGTGTGTGTGGCATGGAAGAACCACTGCAGCAGCGTTATCCACCTTGCCTTGTAGAGCATTGCTCTGTTCAAGATTGTCACTGAAGTGACACCCTGACCGCATGTGCAAAAATTGGAAAAATGTGAGATGGATGGATGTATTTTGAGTTGCATTGAAGTTTTACGGTTGGAGTTGCTTATTCAGTGCTGTTTCTCATTCTGACCTGCAGTTGCAAACCACAATTTTGGCCTCATGCATAAACATGGGTATCTGATATGTAAAACACACACCAAACAATTAACTACATTCAGTACCTAAGGTTTGAGTCTCTTTTTTTTTTTTGACCCTGGAACTAGAATTGGAAAATTCTGCTATGCAGTGAACACTCCTAAATGATGTGACAGTTACTAGAAGGAAATAATGCATTAATTCCCAAAAAGGCAGACTTGTTTGTAAACAGTCAGACAGGTAAGGGCAAGACTGCAACCAAAGTTTAATTTTCATTGTATGTGGTACTCTTGGGGTTGGACTACAGGGAGAAAACTTTCTTTTACTGGAGTAGCATTTTTAGAAATGGGTGTGATATAGATATAATAGATATAGTGATATAGACATAATAGATATAGACATAACTCCATGGGTGGTACAGTGGTGCAGTGGTTAACATTGTCACCTCACAGCAAGAGGTTCTCCGGTTCGATTCTCGGCTGGGGTGCCTTCTGTGTGGAGTTTGCATGTTCTCCCTGTGTTCGCGTGGGTTTCCTCCGGTACTGTTTCCTCCCACATTCCAAAGACATGCATCTGGAGCATTTCTCCCCGGGCCTCTGCTGAAAACAGGCTCTGTGGAACCTAGTCAGACATTCCTGGTCAACAAATGTTAAATAAATAAATAAAATAAATAATAGATATAGACATAATAGATATAGATATAATAAAATACACTTGATTGTATATTTTAGATTTGCTCATTTGAGTTGTTGGTTTTTAATTTATGTGTACAGTAACTAGTTTATTTAAATTTTAGATAACTTTGTTGTGACATGCTTGAAAATTGTAACTAGTGTCATTTATATTTTGGGTGAGCTGTCAGTGTGAAATTAGTCAAAAACTTGTAAGAAAAATGGAGGGTTACTAGTTTTCACATTTATCAGGTGTGCCTCTAACTGGCATAACTTGTATTATTGGCCTTTGAGATTAAGTTTGAAGGTGGAGCATAATTTGGTTTAGCAATGTTTTTGGCTTTTGTGTATCGTAGCTACGTTTGTAATGCTGCATTGTTAGTCCATAACTGTACCCATTTTGTTTGTGAAAATTAAATAATTCTTTGGTAGCTTTGCTTTGTTTAAGTATGACTGACCTTCTTTTAAATTGCAGTTTGTGGATAAATTTGAAATGTCATCTTATTACCTACTGTTTCATATGTTAATGTCATACTGTAAGACATGCTAATTGACTCACTTGAGTTTTTATAAAGGACGTCTGTCAGAGGTATAAATTAAAGCACTAATAGTTTGGTTTATTAATTGTTTACGTTGGCCTGTACCTCCGAGATATATATACCGAACAAGAGAGTTCACATGACTGAGCCTTGTGGGACACCACTTGTAACTGGTTTGGAATCTGACATGGCTCCAGCTATTCTAACCATGTGGGTTCTGTCCTTGAGTTAGTTTGCAATCCATCTAGTGACATAGGTGTTTATTTAAGCTGGTGAGCTTATTTATAATGCCCGAGTTGGGGTATTGTATCGAAGGCATTTGCGAGGACCAGGTAGGCTGTGTGGACCACCTTCCCCTCGTCAATGGCCTTGGTGACTGTTTCAAAGAAATCAGCCAGGTTTTAGAGGCAGGATCTGCCCTTAAAGCTGAACTGGGTAGGATCCAGTGTCTGTAGGTCCACTATCTTTATTTATGAGGTCCATGATCCTTTCCATAGCTTTGCAGACCAAGCTAGTCAGGCTTATGGGCAGATAGTTTCCAGAATCCGTTGAGGCACCACCTTTATGGAGAGGGACCACTGTTGCTGTACACCACTTTGTGCACATCCTGTAGTAAGGCTGAGATTGAACAGAAGTTTTTTATCTGAGTTTAGCTCTTCTTGGATTTCATGTAGGATGCAGCCCAGGACACAGTCTGGTCCCATTGATGCTATGTTCTTTGCTTTGGAGAGGGCGGCTCTTACCTGAGCATCTGAGATGTCAGGGGGGCAGCACTCTGCTGGGATAGATATTTGCCCTTGTGGTGGATGGGGGGGGTGGCAGTTCGCACTGAACATGTCAGCTCGGATGTTGGCAATGTCTGGGTTCAGTGTATTTGTTGTCATTATGGACTAATTCTGAGCATTTATGGGAATTACCACCCAGGTTCAGAACATAACTAAAGAAAGCCTTGTGATTATCCTTAGTGTCCTGTGCGATTTTTCTCTCTAAGCTGGTGTTAGACAATTTTATGAGTGCCTGTAGTTTTTTGCTAATACTAATCAGTCATTCCTTCCCCTTTTGGGATTTTGCTCTATCATTTAGTAGCTTCCTCCTATTGTATGGTTTGTTTATAGCTGGGGTCCACCAGACAGGACGTCTGCCTTTGGAGGATTGGGTCTTGGTTTTTTTGGGAATTGCATGATCCATGCATTTCTGAAAGTGTTCATATAATGCATTTATATAGGTTTATGCAGTCTGGGCCGTATTTTCCACAGGCCCAGGGGCTTTGAAGGATTCAACCTCGTTTTTAAGGAGTGTGAGATTTGATTTAGAGGCGTTTCTTCACTGAGGTTTTCTGGGCAGGGGGTGGGTTCGGGATGTGAATATCCAGTGAGATTATTTTATGGTCCGATCTTACCAGTGAGGGATACACTTCTGGTCTGGAGCATAGAGTCCCCATGTTGGTAATGATCAGGTCCACTATGTTTTCCCCTCTTGTGGGAGTGGTAAGTTGTTCCATAGCATTTGAGTTTATAAATTCTTGGAACCTTTGGGCTAGGGTGTTTTAGCTACAGTAATGCTCACAGTCTGTTTGGGTAGTTGAATTCGCCCACTATAATGGTGTTTGGAGAGACCTTCATATTTTCCACTGTTCTCAGGAAGGCCGAGGTGGGGTTCCTGGGTTTGGGAGTGTGGTCTGTAGCAGGCTATAAACTGGAAGGCAGTTTTAACCGCTGTTACTTGCACATGGATAGTCTCTGCTTTGTGCTTTTCCACCAACATGGAGTTGTTGGTATCTTTGAATATCAATACTCCCCTTCCTTTTGTGGTTCGGTCCAAGTTTTGGGCCCGAAAAGTATGGTATGAGGTATAACCTGGTAGCTGTGCAACAAATGCTTGGGGGTATAATGCCTAAGGATAGCTGAATGTATATGTGCCTCAAGGACAGTTGGACTCTGTGTGTACCTGTGATTAAATAATGGGGTATTTTTCTGTTATCAGGACAAGTTCACATGACCGCTATATAACCTGTAGTAAGTTAACATTTCTGGCCTTCCGGTGTTCCAAGCAGTATTTATCTTTTCATGTGTCTTGTGATTTTGCAGTTTGACGTTTCATAACAGGAGGCAAGCAAGAACTTTTTAACCATCGCAGTTTGTAGCTTTGTATATTATGGTTTGGGAATGTCAAGAAAATGCCAGTTTGTAGCTTTGTTTATTATTGTTCAGGAATGTCAAAAAAATGGCATTGTTAAAAAGGTGCTTGCATACCTCTTAACTGCATGTTCTGGATTTGCAGTCATAAAGATATTTTGGTAATCTACAAGTGTAGTACATCACACTTAGTTCTGTGCAGCTTTGGGCATGCTGTCATTGACTGGCACACTAAATGGGAGGGGATATCGGAAGCGGACAGGCATGCTAATTCTCATGTCAGTTTGTGTGAACTGTAAAATATTCTGGCACTCGGCAAACTCCATCGGAATGAAACCAGAAAACAGCAAAAAAAAAAGGCCTAGACTAAACGAGCATGCTCAGTTCGGGCTTGGGTGTGTGACTGCAACCGAGGGGGCTAGTGTGTGTGTGTGTGTGTGACTGCAACCAAGGGGGCTAGTGTGTGTGTGTGTGTGACTGCAACCAAGGGGGTTAGTGTGTGTGTGTGACTGCAACCAAGGGGGCTAGTGTGTGTGTGTGACTGCAACCAAGGGGGCTAGTGTGTGTGTGCATGACTGTGTATTAATCATTTCCATTTAGCTGTCAATGTTTCAGGATGGCACTTGTGCAGTGAGCTAAGTTAGCTTCTACAGACCAGATTTTTCATTTAGCTGTCAATGTTTCAGGATGGCACTTGTGCAGTGAGCTAAGTTAGCTTCTACAGACCAGATTACCTAAGGGGGCTAGTGTGTGTGTCTGCCCGTCAGTCAGTCAGTGTCTGCCCATCAGTCAGTCAGTGTCTGCCCGTCAGTCAGTCAGTGTCTGCCCGTCAGTCAGTCAGTGTCTGCCCGTCAGTCAGTCAGTCAGTGTCTGCCCGTCAGTCAGTCAGTCAGTGTCTGCCCGTCAGTCAGTCAGTCAGTCAGTGTCTGCCCGTCAGTCAGTCAGTCAGTCAGTCAGTGTCTGCCCGTCAGTCAGTCAGTCAGTCAGTGTCTGCCCGTCAGTCAGTCAGTGTCTGCCCGTCAGTCAGTCAGTCAGTCAGTCAGTGTCTGCCCGTCAGTCAGTCAGTCAGTCAGTGTCTGCCCGTCAGTCAGTCAGTCAGTCAGTGTCTGCCCGTCAGTCAGTCAGTGTCTGCCCGTCAGTCAGTCAGTGTCTGCCCGTCAGTCAGTCAGTCAGTCAGTGTCTGCCCGTCAGTCAGTCAGTCAGTCAGTCAGTGTCTGCCCGTCAGTCAGTCAGTCAGTGTCTGCCCGTCAGTCAGTCAGTCAGTGTCTGCCCATCAGTCAGTCAGTGTCTGCCCGTCAGTCAGTCAGTGTCTGCCCGTCAGTCAGTCAGTCAGTGTCTGCCCGTCAGTCAGTCAGTGTCTGCCCGTCAGTCAGTCAGTCAGTGTCTGCCCGTCAGTCAGTCAGCCAGTCAGTGTCTGCCCGTCAGTCAGTCAGTCAGTCAGTGTCTGCCTGTCAGTCAGTCAGTCAGTCAGTGTCTGCCCGTCAGTCAGTCAGTCAGTCAGTGTCTGCCAGTCAGTGTCTGCCAGTCAGTCAGTGTCTGCCCATCAGTCAGTCAGTCAGTCAGTCAGTGTCTGCCCGTCAGTCAGTCAGTCAGTCAGTGTCTGCCCGTCAGTCAGTCAGTCAGTCAGTCAGTGTCTGCCCGTCAGTCAGTCAGTCAGTCAGTGTCTGCCCGTCAGTCAGTTAGTCAGTCAGTGTCTGCCCGTCAGTCAGTCAGTCAGTGTCTGCCCGTCAGTCAGTCAGTCAGTCAGTCAGTGTCTGCCCGTCAGTCAGTCAGTCAGTCAGTGTCTGCCCGTCAGTCAGTCAGTCAGTCAGTGTCTGCCCGTCAGTCAGTCAGTCAGTGTCTGCCCGTCAGTCAGTCAGTCAGTCAGTGTCTGCCCGTCAGTCAGTCAGTCAGTCAGTCAGTGTCTGCCCGTCAGTCAGTCAGTCAGTCAGTGTCTGCCCGTCAGTCAGTCAGTGTGGGCAACTGCCAGCAAGGGGGCAATTTATCTTCTTGATTCACATTTTCGGACCATTTCACATAATGTTGTGATGTTTTTTGTGGACCGTTAGTGGCAAAACATTATAGAATGAATATAGAAAATAATGGCTGACATTGTAGTTTCACATTTCATACCCTTTCGAAAATTCATAATGCAAGACCTACTGTTGGATGATCTATTAAACTTTGTAAGAGCAATATTTGAAATTTCTACTTCTACTTGTGCCTTTCTCGCACTTACGTATGGCTTAGTCCAGATTTAGTGCACTGAGGTTCATAGGTATGACATGTCAGGACCATCACTCTCAGCCTGAGACATTTCAAATTGTGACATACTCATTGCAGTGTATTCTGAGCTGATGTCATGTTTGCTTTTCATTTTTTACTGTGATCATGTTTTACCCATGAAGCCAGTAGATAGTTGTTTTCAGCCAGCAGATTTGTTTTGGATAACCAACATTTCTACAAGTGGGGGGGTATCACAGAGATTGCTAGTTGCAGCACGTTGCTTGGCTATGTTACTTGGTAGTTTAATAAAGCTGAATATAAATTATAATTAGAACTGTAGTCCAAGGAGAAGTGGTTTGCGTTTAGTGCTGCTTGTTTTACTCTACCTGAGTTTGACTAGACTTGTGATGGAAATGTTCTGAATTGGGTAGTACTGTGTTTATGGGTGCATGCATTTAGTTTCACTGTTTTCTGGAATATTTTAACCCAATTAAAATGCCCAAAAAACTTTACTGCATTGTACAAGCAATATAATTATGTGTGTGTGTATCTGTGTCTGACTTCAAGCACAGGGGCAAGTGTGGGCAAGTGTGTGACTGCTAGGAATGGGGCAAGTGTGTGTGCTTGTGTGTGACTGCAGGCAAGGGGACAAGTGTGTGCATGTCTGTATGTGGGCAACTGCAAGCAAGGGGGCAAGTGTGTGTGTGTGACTGCAGCCAAGGGGGCAAGTGTGTGTGTGTGAGACTGCAAGCAAGGGGGTTAGTGTGTGTGTGTGTGACTGCAACCAAGGGGGCTAGTGTGTGTGTGTGTGTGACTGCAACCATTTTTTAATTGTGAACGATTTCATTTAAAGTCATATGTCGTAAAGTCTGTTTCCAGATCGAGATCAGTACTTTTAAAGAAATGAAAGTTACAGAATATTTAACAATACAAGAAATGTTATAAGCTAAGTGCAGTCGTACCTATACTTCATACTGTAAGTTTATGATCACAGCACAAGTATGTGTATATTATTTTTATGACTGTGATGGAGCACTGGTATTTTTAGACCGTTTATGTATTTAGTCCGGGCGCTTGGTTAAAATGTTCCGGCAGGGGGTGGGGTCGGGATGTGAATATCCAGTGAGATTAGTTTATGGTCTGATCTTACCAGTGAGGGATACACTTCTGGTCTGAGTCCCCATGTTGGTAATGATCAGGTCCAGTATGTTTTCCCCTCTTGTGGGAGTGTTAACAAGTTGTTCAATAGCATTTCAGTTTATAAATTCTAGGAAGCTTGGGGGTAGGGTGTTGTAGCTACAGTAAAGCTCAGTCTGTTTGGGTAGTTGAATTCGCCCAATATAATGGTGTTTGGAGAGACCTTCATATTTTCCAGTCTTCTCAGGAAGGCCGAGTGGGGTTCCTGTGTTTGGGAGCGTGGTCTGTAGCAGGCTCTAAACTGGAAGGCAGTTTTACCCACTTAGTTTTACATGGATAGTCTCTGATGCAACATTATAGGAATATGATGACATTACATAAACATCATTTTATGTAATTATTCTTATACATTTTTATGTTGGACAATGATACATCATCAGAGATTGTGACTGCATGGTAGTGAAATGGTTATGGGGCTTGTAATGCTGTGAGTTCTCCTGCAGCAAGTACATTGAGTACTGGCTTTTATAACATACCTATGCAGACAGAGGCTCAGTTCTAGAACAGTGTGTGTACTACTTGATGGAAATAGATTCCTTGTGAAAGCAACACTGATATTGTACTGCTCACTGTTGGAGTTACAAGCAACTATGAATAAGACATTTGAAAGGGTGAACTTGCTGTCTTAGAAAGAAATGTTTGAAGGATGTGGTACCACCAATACAATTTGTCTCACCTGTGTGGGAAATTGCTGTCTTCCCAAGATGTGACTGTTATTACTTGCACTGTGAATGCAAAAGGGTAACACCTGTGACCCTCAGACAATTTGTGGGATACATCTGAGAATCTGGGTATTGTCACTATTGCATGAGAACGCAATTTTGATCTGTTTTTTCGACCTAGCTCTAAGAAATGTTTAAGGACTGAATGATTCAAGTTTACAGTTACTAGTACTTTTGCCAATAACAGCACATTTCTGTTTACCTTCCTTTGTCAAATCCGAGCCGAGCCTTCCAAAGCTTATGATTTCAATGTTTTCTGTTAAACTGAAATACTTCAAGCAACATCTCAATCTGAAGCAGGCAGTGCCTAGTAGTGCTTTTTTTTAATTTTTATTTTTTTTTTTGCTGGAATTTATTCAGTCAGCTGCAGTCTTTTTTCAAAGAATCTTTGATATAACCTTACCAAAAAAAAAAAAACAGTACCCATGAGTTATCCATCTTTTGTACTCTTGACTATGGGGTTTAAAGTGAACTGACCATGTTTCTTTACTGAGTTTTTTCTATTATGGTTTCATTCAGATTTACTTTCAAGTTGTGTATTGTGTCCACATTGACAAATAACTATGTATTTATGACTTTCAAATTCAGAATCGATTGCAAAAAATGAATTGTCTACTCTCCAAATTTTCAAGCCTTTTCAGTGGTCTTGAGGTTGCTTATTACCTGTTGTACTAGTGCTTAAATGGGAATGAAACCAGAAAACGGCAACAAATAAAAAATAGACTAAACAAGCATGCTCATTTCGGGCCTGGGTGTGTGACTGCATGCGAGGGGGCTAGTGTTTGTGTATGACTGCAAGCAAGGGGGCTAGTGTTTGTGTGTGACTGCAAGCGAGCAAAGAGGTGGGTCAAGAGTGTGACTGCAGGCAAAGGGGGCAAGTCTGTCAGTGTGGCTGTGTGAGACTCCAATTAATGCTTCTTGTTTTTGGGTTTGTTCTCTCAAAATTTGCGCTTTTCTGTAATTTTCCAAGATAAAGTTAGTCGCCGAGACAGTTCATCCTTCATAACCTTGTGAAAGATTCCTGCCAAAGCAGGACTTGTTTGATCACCTGTCTCGGTTTTTAACAGATCAACTTTTAGTACTGTTTACATGTCCCCCCAGATATAATTTGCCTTGTCTAGATTAACTGCATTTAAGGAGAACGGGATATCAAACTAGATTGCTCAACCTGGTGTGCATCTAATCGCAGTTATTTGATACCTGATTAGAAAGTAAACAACGCAGCTTTACCAAATAATCCGCTCTACTGTTTTACCTAGTAGCCTATTTACGTTTACGTACAGTGAGTTTCTGTTTTAAACTATAAGCTAGAAATAGTCGAGCGGGCTCGGAAATGATGCAGTCATATCTGCCATAGCTCTTGGTGTACTCTTCAGTAGAACCCCCCCCCCCACAAATTGATGTAACCACAGCCTGATGTGAATGCTGTATAGATGAGGCACCCATCTTGGGATGTATGAGGTGCCTTGACCATCACACTCTTACCCACAATAAAATGGACCGACTAACATGTGGAACTCTTTTTCTTAGTGAGTGTATCCTGTCGACGTGATTCAAGACCTCAACACTGTTTGCATTGCCTGCAGCTTGACTGAATTTTTTCTTACTTAGTAAGGTAAGTCTTCGTAATGAAGTCCCATGTTAATTATACATGGAGCCTCTGTACTACTAGACCTTATATTGTGCTCGCAAGTGTCTGACTGCACATTGATAGATTGTATACATTTTGTGTGCGCATGTGCCATGTGCTACCCTGTTTGCTGCTGTTAATTGATTACTGTAGTTCTTTCGTATTTATTGCTATATTATATTATGGGTGCTGTATTGTAGAATGATTTTTGATTACTCGTTTTATTTCTCTAATGCTGGCATTTGGTAAATTGAAAATTGGAATGCGTTTATCTGTGAGCATCCATGCGTCAATTTCGTTCTCTGTGTAATGCTGGCCAAATGTAATGTAAGTGCTTGTGACCGTTCACGCGTCGTGTACATGCCCCTGTCCTGAATAACTGGAGTTAGTGCATAGGTTAGTACTAGGCTATCTGCCCTAGGTAATGTATAATCCTATGGAGAAGTTGTTTGGCTTTCGACACCCGTTTTAAATTTTGCTATGGCCTTTTTCAAGGCTAGTATACTGTGCTCTGTCTAACAGTGACACAGAAGTGATACCCGGGCTAAAACTAGGATCCCACATCCACTCATCAACATTCTTCTTGAAGAGTCAATGAGGGACTCTGCCTTACATGTACTGGGATTTATTACACAGTGAAGGGAGCCTCTTATGAATCTGTCCCTCCAGCATGTCTTATTTCAATGCTGAGGTTAGTCTCTAGCACGTACCTCCATGTGATTTGGATTTTCTGAGGTACAGCATGTCCACTAATTACGGGTTGGACATGGATTTATACGTCACGCACAGATCACCTCTGAACAGGCGGTATGCCACTGACTAGAGCTGGCGTTTATTTAACCAGGTAGCATATGGCATCTGTTTGAGCCCTTTGATCCTCTTGTTGAGGTACTTTTGGTGTCTTTCCAGTTGCTGCAGGTGTTTGGTAAGGTACATCACAAAAGTGGCATTGTACTCAATTATGATCCTGAGGGAAGACTAAATTTGTGTTCACTTATTTATTTCTCAAAAGGGGATGACTATACAGTTTGTCATGTAGCTTGACGCCATGGCTGTGGCACCAGTTGTCTGTTGCTATGAGGCCCCTTTTGGTGGATGCTTGTCTACTGGAGAGTCAATTGTTGCACCCAGTTTGCAGTCATCTGTGTACTTGGTCAGCCACATTCTTTCCTTGTTGTCCTGTACCTCGACAAAATGTATGCCAAACAAGAGAGGTCGGATCTTGCCAGTGACGGATAAACTAAGGGTCTAGAGAAGAGTGTGTGGAGTCTGTGTGTGTGGAGTCTGTGTGTGTGTGTGTGGAGTCTGTGTGTGTGTGTGGAGTCTGTGTGTGTGTGTGTGTGGAGTCTGTGTGTGTGTGTGGAGTCTGTGTGTGTGTGTGGAGTCTGTGTGTGTGTGGAGTCTGTGTGTGTGGAGTCTGTGTGTGTGTGTGTGGAGTCTGTGTGTGTGTGGATTCTGTGTGTGTGTGTGGAGTCTGTGTGTGTGTGTGGAGTCTGTGTGTGTGTGTGGAGTCTGTGTGTGTGGAGAGTCTGTGTGTGTGTGTTTAGAGTCTGTGTGTGTGGACCTGGCGAGCCAAGGAAGCAGCGCCGTTTGTGCAACAGTGGTCAGCATCAACCGCCTTCGCCGGACCCTGATTACAGCAGTCTGTCAAGTATGACATGGTGCCTATGTGGGAAATGCACAATGATGACCACGTCACTCGAATGCCTATGTTGTGTGTCTTCTCCACGAGCAATTGAGAAATGGGTAGAAGTAACTTCAACTTCAGGTCACAATGCATGCATAACTGTGCACCCACAGTTTGACTCGGCATGCCTTTATACCCACAATTTAAAAACTATATTCAGGCTTCTGTGTCGGCGTAGAGGGTGTTATCAACTACCGCAGTGGACAAACAAGTACGTTCTCTGTCAGTGTGTCTCTCTGTCAGTGTGTCCCTGCCTGACCACAGGATTGCTCTATATTTCAGGTTGTACCGGGTTGTGGCGTACCGTGCATATGTGTTGTGGGTGCATAACAATCGAAGGCTGGGATTTGGAAATCGAATGGTGCTTCCCGCTTGTGTAGTGTCACGAATTCGAGAACAGTTTCCATGTGCAGATGATTCGTACACAGGATTTAGAGCTTTTGAGGGACTTTGGATTTATTCTGAACACTGACATGTCTATTGTTAGCTGTGCATTTCCTGTTCACAGTTGAAAAATGGTTTTAGTTGTCAAATACTGTATACGCTACCTTATTATGAAGTTTGTACACTAATAAAGTTAGTATCATTGACTTGGATACTTAATGTGTCATGTGTACATTTGTACATCTGTCTACCATTGCCTTAAATTGATGCTGCTCTGAGAGCAGAGTGCGTACTTACAGCCGTTTTCACTGTTGTATATCATGATGGTGATGGTATTTTTTTATAGCAATATTTCTGCAACTTTAAATCACTGGCGAATGTCCACCTGTGCAACTGACATCCTTCACACCATGCAGACAAAAGTGCATGTCCTACTTTTAGTGGCTTTTAATTATGTACAGGTCCGATCACACTGCCTATGCAAGACTAATGAATCCATAAGTTATTAGGCCTTTTCATTGTTGGCATACAATCACTATATGCCATCCTGCGTCTTTTCATTAATTTGTAGCACAAAGTGTTTTTGTGGTAAGGTGAGAAATTCACCTCAATGAAAAATGCTTTCACATTGCTCATGCACAAAAGTAGATGTTTATAGTGCCCCAGTTTAAATCTGAGTCAATGCAGACTTCCATGTGTCGTGTAAAGGCTGTAAGTGAAGATACACTTTGATTGCAGAGAGGCGGATGCAAGTGACACTGACAAATGCATTGCATGACTGTCACACAAGCAGCCATTATTAAATTTGGATATGTCATTGCACATCGATTTTTAACCATTAAGTCGTACAGGTTGTATGAATATCAATGAGTGTAACTAGTTTAGCATGAATTGTGTACTGTATGATTTGATATAGTAATTTCTATTTTTATTAGGTGATCGTCAAAATGCCTTCCTGCTTTGCAATCAATTGTAGTATGCGCCAAGACAATCTGCCACGGGGGGTATCATTCCATTGGTTTCCACGGGATATCAACCTGTGTAGACAGTGGGTGATTAACTGTGGTAGAGATGTTGGTAGCATACCGAAGTTTAAGGAAGTTTTGGGTAGTGCAAAGCCACAACATTTCCTCTGCTCTCAACACTTTGAGCAGAGCCAGTTTCACCTTGACTACCAGCAACAGCTACTTCCTGATGAGACCCAAGCGACCAATACGGAGATTAATAAAAGCGGCAGTACCATCTATTTTCTCACTTTCGAACTGCAAGACATGGACATCTTCAGTACATCGGTTGCAGCAGAAACAGCAGCAGAAGGTGAGTATCAGTGGATCAATGAAAGGTTTAATGAGTCAACTGACGTTTGAGTACTGAGATACTGGCACTGCATGTGTTTCAAATTGCAGCAGTTAATTGGATGTACTTTTTTCATGCAGCTTATTGAAGACCTGAGTAAAACGCAGCCTACATTGCAAGACCTTATGACAGAGCAACGGTCTGTGCAATGCAAGGTGAGTGTAATTGTATTACCTCTTCAGTGCACAAATAATTACTCACTACTCAGATGAATGTAATTTTAATGTGCCTTACTTTTTGTATCTGTTGCAGAGGAAGCATGTGCAGCTACAGAATCAAAGGGATGCAGATAATGATGCGTCACGACACATGGTGGAAGACCGAATGGAAGACTGTCAAGCATGTCAAGAATGTGTGGAAGTAAGTTTAGATGAAAACCTACAGTAATATGCGATACTGGATAAGCATTCAGTTTGTGATTGGCTGAGTAATAGTGTAAATTACAAAATTTTTATGTAGTTCATTGTGACTCCCTTGACTTTGAGTCCGGATGTCGGCAATCAAAATGCTTATCCTGTTATCATAGAGTGTCTGTAGTTAACTTTGTCATTAGTCATGCATTGACTGATTAACACTTATGTGATTGTAGGTTCAAGCAACTGATTTGTATGAAGAGGTAGTCGAAAACATGGAAGTATACGCAATGGAGACTGGGATTTGCAGTCCGAGTACAGTCGCATGTCAGACAAAGTTTCCCCAAAAGAAAGGCAGCAGCATAGGAATTCAAGTGAAGCTAAAGGACCTTGAAACAGTACCACGCACTATGATTGATGCAGCTGTACAGGTTCCAGAAGTAGGAGTCTCACCACTGTTGGACCACACATATTTTAAAAAATCGAAGGATGTACAAACAGAATTGAGTGCAGACAGACCACAACACAGTTTCAATAATGCCAATCAGCACTTGATTGAGATTAGATGTCCCAATTAAAAGGACAAAAGTTGCACTGAAGAGGCCACATAGCTCTAGTGCATACATTGCTGCGGAGATGACACATTGCAGTACTCCGGTCAAGCTACGAAAGGACGTCCATAACACTAGCATGCATAACACGAGCATGCATAGCAGCTCCTCACTTTCTCAGTGGACAGATGATGTGGAAAAGGATCCAGACTGGTTGTACACTTCTGATAACTTGTCTACGTCAGAGATCGAAGACACAGTGCTGGAACAGGACGAAGATGAGAAAATGGTTGGAGAATCAAAGTTCATTGTCTTTGAGTCCTGCCTGGATTGCCTGTTGCTGAAACTGACCTGTCCACAATGCCACACCTCTGCTGTGGAACTGAGGAAAGTGAAGTTGGGATCCTATGTGTCAGTGAATGTTTCATGCATTAGTGGACATGAAGTTCTCCATTGGGAAAGTCAGCCCTTAATTGGCCAAATGCCAGCTGGCAATCTTCTACTGGCATCGTCTGTACTTTTCAGTGGAAGTACATATGCACATATAGCGCGATTCAGTGCTTATCTAGGACTTGAATTTATAAGTGAAACCACATTCTATTTGATTCAACGGGAGTATTTATTCCCCGTTTTGCAGCATACCTGGACACAGCATCAGTCTCGTCTGCTAGAAGATGCAATGGGTAAGGAAGTAAGGTTAGCTGGAGATGGGCGGTGTGATAGTCCAGGCTATTCTGCAAAGTACTGCTGCTACAGCATGATGGACCTGGATTCTGGATTCATTGTAGATTTCTGCCTGGAGCAGGTCAGCCGAGGTGTATCCTCAGTGGCACTGGAGAAGAAAGCTTTTAAGAAGTGCATGAAAAAATTGATGGATAAAAATGTTAATGTCAGCCTTGTGGCGACAGGCAGACATCCTGGAATCAGGTTATTGATGCGCACAGAATTTCCAAATGTGGATCATCAGTTTGATGTGTGGCATATGACCAAAAATTTGACTAAGAAAATCACTGAAGCTGGGAAAAGGAGAGGCAAGCAAGACTTACTGCAGTAGTGCCACAGTATTTCAAATCACCTGTGGTGGTGTGCTGAAACGCGTGAAGGGGATGCAGTAGTACTAGAGGAGAAATGGTTGTCGTTGCTCTACCATGTAACTGACCAACACAGTTGGGATGGTGGCAACAAGGTTTCCTGTTGTGGACATGAAATGCCACTCATCGATGGAGACGAGACAAAGTGGCTGGAAGAAGATGATGCCTGTCACAGTGCATTGAAGAGAATTGTTGCTAACAAATTTCTCATTAAAGATTTGAAGCACATCACCAAATTCTGCCATACTGGTGATCTTGAGGTGTTCCATGCATTACTATGCAAATATTGCCCCAAGTTTGAGCACTTTAGTTAGGAATGAAAGCAAGAATCATACTTGCCATCCTGGATCATAATGAGAACGTCCATCATGAGCAAGCAGTGGTGAGATTCCCTACAAAGAAGTCGGCAGCAAAGGGAGAGCTAAGGTATCGCGTGGTGTACCCAAAAGCAAAACAGGAGTGGGTAGCCAAACCAATATTTGAGAAAAAGTTTGACTACATATATGGCCTGATGTTGGAAGTTATAAAAGCTAAACGAGGGATCTTGGAAATGCAACCCATGTGTATACCTGACATACCAAAGAATATTGCTAAGTGTGAACGTCCTGAGAAGAGTATGGTGATTGCTAGACATATTTCACGATTCGGTGACTGTAGTAAACCTCCAGGTTGAAACAGCACATTTACTAATGTGGACTGGGTACTGAAGTGTGTCTGAAAGGGAGGTACAGACTCCCATAGTCAGACACACTGACGTCCCGCTCACCAGACTGAGTAAGGAGAAGGTCACAGTAAGCTGTCTGTCGGGCGCTAGAATCCGCCACATAACGCAAACACTCAGGTCTCTCAACAGCAGGTACAAGTACGACTCAGTCATTGTCCACGCTGGTGTCAAAGACCTGAGACGTACCTCCTTGGACTACATGAAAAGAGACATTGAGGAGCTGTTGGATTATGTAGCCCAGGCAGGTATGACCCTTACCTTGAGCAGTATCCTACCTTCACCTAGAATGATGCCACAATACAGTGATAAGATGATCAGCTGTAATAATTGGCTTCAATTCTGGTGTCATTCAAAGGGGATCCAATGTCTGTCTGCCTGGGATGACATGCTGGACAAGCCACGCTGCTTCGCAAGGGACAGCTTGCACCTGTCACCCCTAGGCTTCCGGATATTGGCAAAGGCTCTTGCCACCCCCATAGTGCCTTTTTTAGGCAAGGCGCAAATTCTAAACCTACCACCCTAGAACACAAAAAAGGAAAAAACTAAGGGTAATGCTGCTCAATGCCAGAAGTCTCAATCTCAAGATGCACGCACTCGAGGCCCTTCTCAGTATGGAGAACATCGATGTCTGTGCTGACAGAAACCTGGTTCAAGGCTCCTGAGAGCACTATCAGGTTTCACCTCATATCATGCGTTATGGCCCCAAAATCCGGACAACACCAAGAAAGGAGGGGGTGTCCATATTCATAAAGGACACCCACACCTCAAGGTTGGTGGCAACGCACGATGCATCGGAGACCATCCAGGTGCAATTAACCATAGGCAATACTGCTCTGCAATTTGTAGCATGTTACAGGCCACCCTCTCAAACTCAGGAACCTCACATGGCCTTCCTGAAAACATTGGAGGGGATCAATGTATCTCCAAACACTGTCATACTAGGTGATTTCAACTACCCTAATATAGACTTGGAACACTACTCAAGCCCAGACACTCTAGCCCAAAGGTTCCTGGAGTTCATAAACTCAAATGCCATGGAACAACTAGTCACCATCCCCACAAGAGGAGAAAACATACTTGATCTCATCATCACCAACATGGGATCACAATGTTCAACACCGGAAGTATATCCCTCACTGGTGAGATCAGATCATAAACTAATCTCGCTGGAGGTCCTCATCCCGCCCCCACCTGAAATAAGGACCACAGTGAAAAACTTCTCAAAAGGCGACTTCACACTTCTAAAAACTAGTGTGGTCTCCTTTAAGGCCCCTGAGCCAGTGGTAAACATTACTCAAACCGCTGAATCACTTACAAATGCCTTCTACCAGCACCTACAGGACTGCATGGATCAGGCAATCCCAAACAAAACTAAGACTTTGTACCAAAGGCAAGCGTCCAGTCTGGTGGACCCCAGCCATAAACAAGCTCTACAACAAAAGGAGGAAGCTACTACAAGATAGAGCAAAATCCTTGAAAGGTAAGACACCTTTGATCATAAGTAAAAAACTAAGAGCTGTCATAAAATCATCCAAGGCAAATTTTGAGAGAAAAATCGCCAAGGACTCAAGACAATCATAAGGCCTTCTTTCGCTATGTTAGAAACCTAGGAGGAAACTCCCAGATATGCTCAGAATTAGTGTCAAAATGATGTGAAGATTACTGAACCTACACACATTGCCAACATACTGGCTGACAGGTTCAGTGCAAACTTCTCCCCCCCCCCCCAAAAAGAGATATCTATACCAGAGGATTGTAGCCCCCCAAACATCTCCAACGTCCAGGTGAGAAATGCTCTCTCCAAGGCAAAAAACACAGCATCCATGGGACCGGATGGTGTCCCCGGCTGTGTGCTCCACGAACTCAATGAGGAATTAAACCCGCAGTTAGGACAGCTGTTTAATCTTAGCCTCACCTCAGGATACGTACCCAAGGAGTGGCGCACGGCGACTGTGGTCCCACTTCACAAGGGCGGTGCCTCCACCGACCCTGGAAATTACCGTCCCATTAGCTTGACAAGCCTTATCTGCAAAGCCATGGAGAGGATCATAATGTAACTCATAAATAAACACATAGGGAACTTGCAGACTTTGGATCCAACCCAGTTAGGCTTTGTCAAAGGCAGATCATGCCTTTTAAACTTGGTTGACTTTTTTTCGAGACAGTCACCAAGGCCATTGATGAGGGAAAGGCAGTCCATACAGCCTACCTCGACCTGGCAAAGGCCTTCGACACAATACCCCACTCAGGTATCATCGAAAAAATGATCAGCTTGAATGTAAACCCATACATCACAAGATGGGTTGCAAACTGGCTAAGTGACAGAACCCACAGGGTCAGAGTTGCTGTAGCCTGTCAAGTGGTGTCCCACAGGGCTGAGTCCTGGGTCCACTCTTGTTCGACATCTACTTTTCTGAAGTACAAGCAAACACAGGAGGGTTATGGATGAAAGTTTGCAGATGACTGCAAACTGGGCGCCATAGTCAAAAACACATCTGACACAGATATCCTTCAGAAGGGCCTCACAGAAACGGATAACTGGTGCCAGAGACATGGCCTAAAGTTAAACGCCAAGAAGTGCATAGTCATACCCTTCGGGAAAAACAAGGTTACCCCTAGCTACCATATAGGTGTCAATGCACTGAGCACAGAAGAAGTCATCAGGGATCTGGGGACCCAGGTTGACAGTAGCCTTTCGTTTGACACTCATGTTGCTAAAAGTAGTTAGGAAAACCTTCTACATTGCCCACCTGATCATGAAGGGATTCACATCTAGATCAAGGGAGGTCATCGTCCCCCTGTACTCATCACTCATTAGACCTATGATTGAGTACAATGCCCCATTCGGAATGTATCTGACCCGACACCTGCAGCAGCTGGAAAGGCCCCAAAAGTTCCTCACCAAACGGATAAAGGGTCTCAAAAATATGTCTTATGCTGCCCGACTGAAAACTCCAGCTCTATTCAGTCTCATATCGCTTGCTCAGAGGTGACCTGTGCCTGACATATAAGGCCATGTCAAACCCAGATTTGATGAATATGCTTGACCTCAAATCTAGATCCCTCAGAACCACAAGGGCGGGAGACTTAAACCTTGACACGGTTATTAATAGAACGTGCTGGAGGGACAGATTCATCACCCAGAGACTCCCTATGCTGTGGAACAAAATCCCGGTACATGTGAGGCAGAGCACCTCACTGGCCTTGTTCAAGAGGAATCTTGACCAATGGATGGGAGATCGCAGATATACCCCAGGGATTACTTCAGTGTCACTGCTTGACAGAGGCACAGCAAAATAATAGGCATAGTTTTATTCAAACTAAAGGGGTGGCGAAAGCCACATAAATATGGGCTAGGCTTATAAATGCCCTTGGGCAGATAGCCCAGTATGAACCTATGAACCTAACTATTTTGTGGTTCTAACAACTGCTAGAATATGCAAGATTAGCCCTGATTGACCAGTTAAGTGACACCCATTGGGATGCACCCAGGCATTCAGTACAGCTTCAGAGATCTTACTGGAACACATGTGGGGCGTACCTCAAATGCACCTGTTTGCCTTTTCCAACAGGCAATTAGGCTGGCATTGCAAAATGACAAGGCAGTGATAAGTGATGCCATCTCCACCTCTTGGCAGGGGAATTGTCTGCATGCTGTACCACCCTTCAGAGTCTTTCCAAATGTGCAGCTGAAACTTAAGCTGGAAAAAGTGTACATCTTTAGGTTGACTCAATACTGGTCGAGAGCCCTGGTTCCCTCTATGGTCAATCACACCTAGTTACCACAGTCAGTGGACCAACTAAACACTGTAGTGATCATAGATGAACAAGGCAATCTTGCCTATCAAAGAGGAAAATATTTTCCATTAAGTTTCGAAGTTTTTCGAGACACAGAAAAGTAACATCCACCTAATCCTGTATTGTGTAGTAATGAATACAGAGGGGTGCATAATGAGCTATAAACAGACTTTTTTATATATGTCTGCATTTCGCAACCTGAATGGACCATTATACAGACTACCTTCATGAAGGGGGTTCTACATTTAAGAAAACATATGAAAAGGACACCTACATGGCTTTAACTAGAAGGAAAAAGTACTGAACAGAACCCCCTGTGAGACGTGTCAAAGACTCACCTAAATGTATGTACATGAAGCAATGAAATTTGACTGGCAGTAATCTTGGACGGGAGGGTCTCCCGTCAAGTCGATGTAATGTTTTTGCTGAAGACCAAAGCATCCTTCATGGCAATGGTGATAGACCTAGTCAGGAACCTGTTATGCATACTGTGGATGTTCACAGACTAATTGGGTTTTGTGCACATATCAGAGTGTGTAAAACAGTTGATTTTGTCTTTGCACCCCCTGGCTGTGTGGAAAAGTAGTGGTCATACTCCACATTTCAGCCTCTTTTCTGCAAGGTAATTTCATTTGGCTACCTGTACCATGGAAACACATTGCATGGAAGTAGTACAGCTCACTACAGAAGATGCGTGGCCTCTTCAGGGGACTTAAGGGACATGGGACCACCACCAATGCTATCATTGAAGTAGCTAGTTGTTCCATCGATGAGACAGTGTGTAAAAATGCAAGCAGGGCAATCACAATGGGCAGAGCTAGATTGGAACGGGCTGTCGTCCACCTTTTCCTAGGGAAACATCTAGCAAAGAATATAGTTCATGGTGAGCTGTGGAAGGCAACCACATGGAATAGTACAACAGTGCAACTGGAGGACATCAAAGTTGTGTGAATTGTTACCCGAAATGTCCATGCCTTCCATGTTGCAGTATTACTTCACACACTCCCCATCCTGTGATGCACTGGCTCCTGTGGGTGGCATTGGACAATGTTCATCGTGCATACAGCTGCAGTCATCACCAATGGGTTGTCCTGCCATCAGGAGATCCCCCTCAGTCGGCAGTATTCCAAAGTCCTTGTCCAGTGTTGTTTGTCTTTACTTCTTCCCTGACGTTAGTGCTGCATGGGTATAAAGGAAACAGCCGAGGCAATTTTCTTCACTATTTATTGCCGCGCGGTGCCCGAAGCAGTTTGCAAGTGCCGGTTGGACAGCTCATGAGAACTAAATATCAGCATTCCAAAGTCATCTAAAAAGATAAGTACCCCATTGGGGATAATTTTCTTGGCTCAGACCAATGTCACTAAAAGCAGTAAAAGGTAATTCTATTTCTTGTGGGAAGCACATGCCTCATAGGGATTTACATTCCCTTTGCATACCTTGCTTAGGCCCAGAACACTACGTGTATGCCTGTCACTTTAGTGCTTTCAGTATGCGCACCATAAAGTGTCGGGGCGAATTTGCTGAAAATCTTTTTGTAGAAGATTTGAATTTTACAATGTCGTCTGATATACCGACTACGCATTTACACAAAACACAAGGAAAAGGTCAGACACATGCGGTCCGCGGCTTCTACCAACACCACGCTTAAGCCGACCTCTAGTGTCCCAGTTTGCAGCGAGACTATGACACAGCCTCTGCCTACAGACGGCAGCTCTTTAGCAGTACCTTGGGTACTCGAGGCTGGTGTCGGCCAAAATCTTACCTGGCTATACCGAAGCCTCCTTTGCTACTGATGCTGAGACAGTCGAGAAATCTGCCTCTTCTCATGGCATCTTCAGACCTCCCTCTACCTTCTCTATAAAGGCCTTAACCAAGACCAAGGCTTCCAAACACCCCAGGAAACCATTTGGTAAGGGCCCCTCACCTGGAACCACAACGAAGAAGCAGATGCTTAAAATGGCTGAGGACTTGATTACTCATATCAGGGGTACTTGCCCACCCCCACAGATAAAAGGCCTAGAGTGGAGGAATAATCCCTGTCCTCAGAACAGGCTTCCATCATTTGAGCTTACAACATAGGCCTCTGGCTATACCCCCTGTTTTGGATATAGTCTATGGTCTATTCAGAGTCTTGTATTTCACTCCGGATTTGTTGCCATGACATGTCATGGGCACTAACCTGGGACTGTAGGGTCTCCCATCTAGTCGATATGTTCTTGCTCAAGACAAAACCGTCCATGGCAATGGTGATGGACCTATTCGGAAACCTCTGTTATCCATACTGTGGATGTTCACAGACTAATTGTGTTTTATGCACATATCAGAGTGTAAAGAGTTGAGGATTTTGTCTTTGCACCCCCTGGCTGTGTGGAAAAGTAGTGGTCATACTTCCACATTTCAGCCTCTTTTCTGCAAGGTAATTACATTTGGCTACCTGTACGATGGAATCACATTGCAGAAGACCTTCGTGTTGAATGCATGGAAGTAGTACAGCTCACTACAGAAGACCATCGTGTTGAATGCATGGAAGTAGTACAGCTCACTACAGAAGACCATCGTGTTGAATGCATGGAAGTAGTACAGCTCACTACAGAAGACCTTCGTGTTGAATGCATGGAAGTAGTACAGCTCACTACAGAAGACCATCGTGTTGAATGCATGGAAGTAGTACAGCTCACTACAGAAGACCATCGTGTTGAATGCATGGAAGTAGTACAGCTCACTACAGAAGACCATCGTGTTGAATGCATGGAAGTAGTACAGCTCACTACAGAAGACCATCGTGTTGAATGCATGGAAGTAGTACAGCTCACTACAGAAGACCATCGTGTTGAATGCATGGAAGTAGTACAGCTCACTACAGAAGACCATCGTGTTGAATGCATGGAAGTAGTACAGCTCACTACAGAAGACCATCGTGTTGAATGCATGGAAGTAGTACAGCTCACTACAGAAGACCATCGTGTTGAATGCATGGAAGTAGTACAGCTCACTACAGAAGACCATCGTGTTGAATGCATGGAAGTAGTACAGCTCACTACAGAAGACCATCGTGTTGAATGCATGGAAGTAGTACAGCTCACTACAGAAGACCATCGTGTTGAATGCATGGAAGTAGTACAGCTCACTACAGAAGACCATCGTGTTGAATGCATGGAAGTAGTACAGCTCACTACAGAAGACCATCGTGTTCAATGCATGGAAGTAGTACAGCTCACTACAGACGACCATCGTGTTGAATGCATGGAAGTAGTACAGCTCACTACAGAAGACCATCGTGTTGAATGCATGGAAGTAGTACAGCTCACTACAGAAGACCATCGTGTTGAATGCATGGAAGTAGTACAGCTCACTACAGAAGACCATCGTGTTGAATGCATGGAAGTAGTACAGCTCACTACAGAAGACCATCGTGTTGAATGCATGGAAGTAGTACAGCTCACTACAGAAGACCATCGTGTTGAATGCATGGAAGTAGTACAGCTCACTACAGAAGACCATCGTGTTGAATGCATGGAAGTAGTACAGCTCACTACAGAAGACCATCGTGTTGAATGCATGGAAGTAGTACAGCTCACTACAGAAGACCATCGTGTTGAATGCAATGTCTAACATGGTGCTACAATGAATTCATGTGATGTGAAATGGAGTCTACAAATGGGTTATGGATGGTTTGTGATGTGTAATGTTATGGTTTCCTGACTTGATGAATATAGCTAAGTGGATTGGTTCTTAAGTTATTAATGGATGGTAAATTAAATGGTGTGTGTCTGATGGTTAAATGGATGGAATTGATAAGCTATGTAAGGTAGAATTGTATTACTGATGGTGTATGGACTGGTTATTACATGCAGTCACTAAATGTATCTTTTTGGCTTCATCTGTGAATGGTATGATTATAGTCCTGCACATTACACACTTGGAAAGTGCCATTTTCAATGGAGTATCAATCCAAGTATGAAATAGTGAAGCATTCATAGCATTGAGGGCGCAGGTTAAGTAGGGATACTAGTTTGTAACAAGTTGGTCCGGGTGAAACTTTTGTTTGGTTGTGGTCATTTGGGAACAAGTAGCTGAACATGTAAGTTTGCAATTTTGAGGTACATGGTGTTCCTGCTGTTGAGCAGTTGAGGCTCTGGACAAATGATAATATTTTATGGAATGTGTACTGGTATTGTGAAGTGAAAAAGTTTTCAGAAATAGTGAAGTGATAATAAAGTTTTCAGAAATAGTGATGTGTATGTGTGCTGCTAGAATTAAATAAAATAACAAAGGTCAATCGATTGGCATAACTTGTGTAAGATCTGTCATGTTGTGCAGATGTAGACCAAGAGACTGCTATTGTGGAATGTCTCGTCTTAGCCTTGATTTGCAGTACTATTGTGTGAATGATGGAGCGGTATGAAGTTGTGTATGATTCCTTTTATTTGTCGGCAGCTGGAGCTTGTACAGTGTCTAAGGACTGGTCCTTGGTGAATAAATGTATGCATGTAGATTTTTTGGCTGGGCAAGCCGCATGCATCTGGAAGACTGTTGGATGCATCTGGAAGACTGTTGGATGCAACTGGTGATGTGAGTGGATCAGGCTGTAGACGGAAGTATTGTGGTGTGAGTGGACCTCTGTGATGCTGGCTACCTTGACGAGGTACAGAGGCTTTTCACAATAGTGCTGTGGGAATTGCCACTTTTGCACATTGTAAACCAAAAGCCAGCTAATCTTGTATGTCTGAGGGATCAGTTGACTTATGGTACATTTTTAAAAATTAAATGGTATATGATTGCTATAGATTTGTAAGGTCTATTAAAATAAAGTGTTTCATATGTGATGGATCTTCATCACGCTGCAGTCTTAATGTATACAGGGGTTATATTTAGAGATAAATGGATATAGCACAGACTTTGTAAATTGAGATGCTGTAAAGCTAAAAATGTATTAAGATCATGGATACTAAGCGGTGAAATTCTGAGTAAACCAATATATGGTGCAGTATACGTAGTTGACCATTGCTGGAACTGTGAAGTCCAGCCAAATAAGTTCACTAATCTCACTAAGAGCCCTACTGATGAAGTACAGTAACGGCTACAAAAAGGATAATTTTGAAGTGACCATGCGTAGACAGTAACAGGATGTTATTGCATAAGACTATGTCTGGCACAATTAAAGTGCAACAATTTACAACTGGTATGCATTACCATAAGTTTTTTTTTAATATTGACTCAAAGCATGTGTGTGCTGTCATGCAGGTCTGAAATTATTTGTTTATAGTGTATCATCTGTTGGCTATTTAAACAGGAAGGGAAAATCAGTGGCAGACTGATGCTTTGCAAAGCAGGGAACTATTGCCAGTGCTATGTTGCTTGGTTTTAAATTTGACAGGAGTAGTGCAACAAAAAAAGTCTCCCATTAAGGAGGAAAAGGCAGACTAGCAAACAATACATTGGTCTGGTCACCTGCTGTGATGAACTGTCAATCACATGCAGATAATGGCTCAAATTACCCTTGGCTGTTTGACAGCTAGGGAAGGTAGGTGTGAAGTGGGAGGGGAGATTCCTTGGAGAGCTAGATTCCAGCCTTCACAAAAGAAAGCAAGTTAGCATTTGAAAGGAGAAAAAGCTAGAAAATGCACTTTTGTGTTCTGTTCTGTAGCATTTGCACTGCTTGTGTTTCAAGTGGTCATTTAAAAAGGATAACAATTTAACCAAATGTAGTGGATTTGAAGACTGCAGTGAATGCCTGTTAAGTCAATGAAGTCACGGCAACTTAAGGAAAAAAGTGGCAGATCTGATGCAATTTTCGGGAGACAAATGATGCATTCTGGGATAGTTGAGGCAGAGTAAACAGTCTGAATTTTTTCAATATGCCAGACCCCATGTGGTCAGAGTCAGAAATTGCATATAAAAATATCTAAAAAGCTACAAATAGTCTCAGAGTGCTGTTAAAATGTAGGAAACATCAAACCATGATGAAATTAATATGTTTTTTGAGTCTGAGGGCGCGGTTGTCCTTTAAGGACAGAATCCTTTTGATAACTCCTGAGATGATCTAAGCTGCTGAAACTGTTATATTATAACACTGTAAATAGAAATAAAGGAAACCACACAATATTACGAATTCTGTAAACACAGCTTTCCACACGGAGTGGTTTAGAGGAGAGAGAGAGAGAGAGAGAGAGAGAGAGATCAATACCTTCAGATCCCTTTCCTGCTTTGCTGCCATCAGCTCCATTCCCTCAAATGGATACTTTACTCCAGAGTTTTTGCTCAGATGTAGTATTTTGCACTTGTGAGAAGTAAACCTCAACTACCATATTTCTGCCCATTCGGTCAGACTTTCCAGTTCTTTCCTTAAACTCCTTTCATCCTCTTCTTCTACTGCATCTAACATTATGTCATCACTGAAGATGCTGATCTTGTTTTCTGTTCATCCAGGTATGTCTGAAAAGTTGAAGATAAAGAATGCTGGACCCAGGACCAACCTGTGTGGTATTCTACTATTTACCTTCCTTATTCCTGAAGTTATTCATCTCACCATATTCTTCTTTATCCTGCCCTTCAAACAAGCAGTAGTCCATTTACTCAGATTGTTCCTATTCTCCCAGTTTCTGTAGGTTTTCCATGCAGTTATCTATGTGAGGAATGAGACAGACATAGCTGCAGTCCAGATAAACTACAACTACTGGTAACTTTCTGTCAAGGTCACCTATAGTTCAGTCATAAAATTGGACTTCGCTTGACTGACAGTTTCTTCTGGACATGAATCCACATTAATTATTGTACTGGAGATTGTTATCTTCAAAAGCAGTAAACATCTTTCCCTTGGGATTCTATCCACAAGTTTGCTGTCACTCCTTTTAAGGCAAAAATAATTCTAAATAGGATATATTGTTCCTCCTTCTCCTCACCATTTTGCAGATGTACTAAACGTGGTACCTTCTATTCCACAGGTATTTTTAAAGTGGCTAGTGATCTGTGGAAACCCCCCATCAAGGGTCTTTTTGATCAGATTCTTGAGGACGATGGATTTGAAGCTGTTAGATCTATGTATGTACACAGACAAGAGAAGCACTCAAGTAGAAGCTCTGTGCACTCTATTAGAACTTGCACTATGTAACAATGTATCTTTGTATGATACAATGTTATACCATCAAAAGAAAGGAGTGGTGATGGGTACAGCAGTTGCCAGCATTTATGCTAATCTTGCAATTTCTGTCTGGGAAGATGAGAATATATTTTCTGACGCTAGTACTTTTGTTAGAAACAAAAAGTTTTTGAAGTGCTTTATGATAATGTTTTTTTAGTGTGGCAGGGCAGTATTGAAACCCTAGAATCTTTTTTTACATATATTTATTCTACTACTACCTTCTTGAAGTTTAAACCTAGTTATTCAAAATCAGATATAAACGTTTTGGATATTAATGTATATATTAAAGATAATAAATATGTACTAGAATCTAAAGCAAAGAAGTTTAAACTGCTAGATATTTACATAACAGCAGTATGTACCCCCCAGATATACAAAGGCAGTGTGCATATTCAGTTCCTTAGAGCCATTCGGCTAAGTACACATATATCTAACTATATTAAACAGATGAGATGGTAACAGAGTTTAAAGATAGGAGCTATAGTATTAAACTATTAGAAGAAAATAAAAAAAAAAGTGTTGGTGAAAGAGATGGCCTAGCTAGACCATATTTCTCAGCTATAGAAGAAAATCCAACAAATTGGATGTAGATAATAATATGGATAGTACTTCCAGAAATACGTTTAGATATATTATGCAATATAATGCACATACCAATTGGGTTAAACAACTTATAAGACAAAATTGGTGCATGTTATGTACATCTGATGTGGTTAAAGAAATTGTAGGTTCATCACCTAGTTTTGTGTTTAGGAAATGTCGGAGTCTGAAACAACAGCTCTGTTATAAAGACTTACAAATGTTTTGTCACTATATAAATAAGAACAATGTTTTTCTACACACCAATACAAGTAAGACATTATATTTTCACACTCTTGTAACTTGTAAAACCAAGAATGTGGTTTACTTAGCCACCTGTGAAAAATGGACTTCATTTTATATTAGAAAAGCCAACAGGATGTTAAAAGACAGGATAGCCCAACACCTTCTGACATACGTAGGGAGGTGTGGAGAGTAATGCCTTAGCTAAACATATCATAAGCTCAGATAAAATGTATAGTTTTACATTTAGGGTTATAAAAAACATTGAAAGAAGTATTAGAGGAGGGGATATTGTGTTGAATACTGAGAATGTTGAATATAGGCAGATTAATTACTTTCAAACAGATGTGCCCCCTAGGCTGAATTATATTGCGAGTTTAAAACCTGTTTTTAAGAGGTCTCTTTTTCCATGAAACAAGCACTCAATTATTTATTTTAATTATTTTATTATTGCTGCGCTTCTATTGGTTTGAATTTGTTCATGTGATGTATATACGAACATGTGTTTTACTATGATTTTAAGCACTGAAGAAGAGTTTTGTCTTGAAAGCTTTGCTATTAAATTTATTTTTACATCACTTTGTGAGTTCTTTTTGCTTTTTATTTTTGTACTGTTTTGTTTGGAACTCTGCACTGAGTGTTTACCAGCTTGTTTTTGCCTTGTTTTTGTTTTTGATTCCTGAAGATTCTAGGAGACAACCCATCCATTCCATGTGTATTATTCTCTTTTAAGGCTGCAAGTTCCTTTCATTTTCTATCATCTCCATCCTGGTGTTTGCCTACTGCTTTCTTCTTTCTGTCCTGTCTCATTACCAGTATGATACCTCCCTTGCTTTGCTTTGGGAAGACTAAAACTAAGATCCCATTCCATCACAGCCTAACAGAAGGTCATAGTCAAAGGTGATCATAGCTGTTGCTATCCATTTCTGCATTTTACACCTATGCATTTCAGTTTCATTCTAAGTGGCACTGCAGCTACGTTTGTAATTCAAACAATAAAAGAAAAACAGACAAGGGTAGCTCTTAAGGCAAAACACAAGAAATTATGTCTGTAAAAAGGAGAAGACCTATGAAGTAACAATGATGAGTCAAAACAGTCGCATAAACCTATTTTTAACTGCAAGCACAAAAGTGCAGGTGACATAGGACTTTGAATGCAGGACTTGGCAGATGTTTTGTTCCTGACATGTTATTTGATATCACAGATGACAAACATGCAAGGACTGAGTGCTACTATGCAAACATTTTCTTATAACTGTGACACTGGGCACTGACTTGTATGGCTTTCTTGTTTTCCTATTTTGTATTAAGCTACTACTTGTGATAGACTTATACAGGGCTATGCAAATAACCTATGTATCTATATGCTAGGAATAACTGAAACATTCTCTGTATATGTCTACTGCCCTTGCTTGTATGACCCAAATTGTGTCTTTAGGGGGTCCATAGACCAGTTCATTTGTCTGGTTAATAAACAAAATAAATAAATAAAATTCAACACATCTCTTTTTTTTTTTCCTTTGCCTTGTACAATCTCCCTTCAGACTTTGCTTACCTTGGCCAGATCTGTCCTTCCTTATTGCTGATATGCACTTAAGAAAACTTTTGCTCTTTGACTACCTTTTACATTCTCCCTTTCAGCCTATGCCTTTTCTGCCATCAGCTTCTTTGTTGGCCTTCTGCTTAATCTCTTATTCTGTACATATTGTTTCTCACCACTGTCCTTGCCATACTTTCTATATTTTCTGTGCACTGTCTTTTGACCTAAATGATAGTCTCACCTTCCTACTTAGCCATTTTGGACTTGTCTACTTTTTTGCTTTTTGCTTCATCTTCAATTTGCTGTCTGTATACCTGATTACTACATCCCTTACATAGTCCCCTACTTCCTTACTCTCTGAATTTGTCCCCAGCACCCAAACTTACATTGACCTTCTCCCCCATGTTTTATTAATTTGTTTCCTAAAATTCTGCACTATCATATTTTTCTTGTATTTTTACTCTTTCTCCCACTCTGTACAACAAAGAGGTACAATCACTGTTGTCTAAAGATTCCTTCACCTTGATATCCTGACCACCTCCACCTTGTTGTACACAATAAGAAAAGTTTATGCTCATCATTTTGCCACATTATGTAGGCTTTGAACTTCATCATGGAGTACATATGCAAAGTACCTCTGTACCTGATCATACACGATTCACAGTTGCATCAGCTGGGTCCAGCAGAGTAATCTGCAAGAGACGAGCCACATGTAATTCCATGGGGTTGTACTTGTTAGTTTCCTAGCACAGTTATCTCTTTTTCTTGTGACTATGTTGCTTGGCATACAAAGCTGAACAACATATTAACACTGTCAAAGAGAGAAAAAGGGAGGCAGAGTGAAAACTAATGTCTCCATTGCATGGTAGGAAAATTCCTACCAACAACAGAGTTCCTAAATTGCGTTAATCCTGATATGGCAAGCAGACTTATCCTGCCACAACTCAGTGATGCTGGCAAACTCTCACTAGCAGGAGCTCAGACAGTGCAAGATCCCCTCACTACCACATTATGGTATGGATTCCTGTTGCACCGACAAACAAAAGGAATGAATCACCTTTATGAGCTGCTGCTAGGAATGATGGCATGGTACAGCAGTGGAAGGTACCTTCAGCAGGTATTTAAGGAGTAGCTACTTATTAAGGTATAGTATACTAACTAAGCTGCATGTCACTGCTGCACTGCACAATGCTGTCATGTAACACAGTGCCCCTCCCCCCACATTCTGAACAGTGGTGTACTAATGTTACATTTAATTCATGAAAGTGGAATACATGTTGTAAACTGACGTGATTCATAGACTGAACCATGTTACTTCCTGCAGGTGTACCAGAGAAGCCCAAAGTCAAAAGATTGAGTCAACAACTTTATTACAGATTAACACTACAAATTATCACACGTTTTTGTCCACACAAGCAGACTTCTGTCAGTGGTTCATAGGTTCATAGGTTCATAGGTTCATAGGTAGGTACTATGCTATCAACCCGAGGACCTACATAAGCCTAGCCAACAAGGTTCCTTGGCTTAAACCAGCCAAGAAAGTTATTTTCCTGTGCCACTGTAGAGCAGAGACACAGAAATGATCCCCGGGGTGTATTTCCTATTTCCCATCCACTCATCAAGATTTTTCTTGAAGAGTGCTAATGAAGAACTTTGAAGTTTCAAGAAGGTTATCTGATGAAGTCTGCTTGTGTGGACGTAAATGTGATAATTTGTAGCGTTAATCTGTAATAAAGTTGTCGAGTCGATCTTTTGACTTTGGAACACCCTTAAACTTTTTATTGTTTTTTTGTTGGGTGTTGTCATTTCTCTCTGCTGGTGTTCATTCCTGCTGGAACACCACACACACAATGTGCATAATCAAGATTAGCTTTGAACTTTGAAAAGTACTTAACTATATGAAATGACAAACAGAGCATGTTTCATGCTTTAGCAATCTGACAGTAGAAACAAATTATTTTTAGTAAGGAAAGTAATCATTTTATATTGAAAGGAATTTATCACAGGTCCTTGTCTATGTGGTCATTTAAGACAAGACCAGAGCATGCTAGAGTCTAAGTAAGCAATTATGCCCAACAGGGTATGTGTTAATGTGTAATTAGCACACACCCAGGGGAGTTATGAGGCCCAATGCCACTGGCGGAGGGCCTATGCAAAACAGCCCAAAAGATCTGAGACTTCATAGTACCAAACTGTTAAGTTAATAAAATAACTCCAGCCAACACAGATGAGCAGAGAAGAATAGTCTCATTTATTGCAGAAAACATACCTATGTAGAGGACTAGGCAATCCAGGTTCTGTCTCCCAGAAGCATAAAACGCTTCATTGTTTCACATTATTTTTGATTAAATGTTACAATATAGTAACTATTATGATACAGCCACTGACCAATTAGAAATAAACACCTTTGCATTATTTTTGGTAAGGATGTCCTGACTGTCTATCTGCACCTTTCCATGTTAGACACAAGTTCTGAATTCCATATAATAGAACTTTCTACTAAACTTGTATTACTAAAAGAGGTCTTCATTGTAAGGTTTGTTTGTTATGACTGGCCCATTGATCAAGGATTCAAGGAAAATGATTGAATAATTGCCAAGAAGTCACATGGCCAATGTCTCCAATGCATCAGACTCCAAATCATTTTGCCAGCCTCTTCTTGTACCATACATAGTCCAGTGACAATCTGCCATCACAGCACCATGTTATACAATGTGGCATGTGCAAAGATTTTGTATTGTCTTTTGATGGGCTTCCCAGTTAATCATAAAGAAGTTTTCCAGTGAAAAGGAATCATCCATCTAGTTTCATCAGTTGCTGCATTTTGTCTACACAGGGCTATTTAATAGTGTATGAATGGAGAATACCAGTGGGGACAGGGGGTTAGGAAATGTCTCCTTATCCATGAGATTGTTCAGACTCAGAGTTGGTATAGTTACACATGAGGGAATGAGTGAAGAGTCATCATCAATTGTTGATTAAAGTGAGTGAAAGCGCTTAACTATTAACTCAGTTACGGTTCTGTGCTTGGATTTATTACTTCCACTGGTGTTCATTCATTTTTTATCTGGTTTTGAGTTTGTTTTATTTCTATTTTGTCTTTGTTTTTACATTTGTTGTTATAGTTGACAATGTGTGATGTAATTTTGATTTTTTTCCCTACGAAAGTGGTTACAATAAACTTTGATGCACTGTTAAGTCAGACATGCCTGCTGGTATACATTCTGTGACATACTTCTGAATCATGCAGGCACTGTAAGGACTTCTTCAGCTCACCAAACACACTTTCATCCACCAGTCAGATTTGGTTGTGCATCTGGTTATACTTAACATTATCATTTTGTAGGGGAAGTCATACAATGGTCATCTCCTGCCATTTTAGTGTGTAGGTGGAATTACTTGCAAAATAAACAGTGCTCCTAGTTTAGGTGTTGACTGATCTATGATGGCTGGCAGTACTACTCACATTATTTTCTTAGTGTACATTCTGTGTGGAGTCTGCATGTCCTTCCTGCGGTCGAGTGACATTAAAGACTTGCAGGTAGGTGCATGCGTGAATGGGTGTGCCTTCTTTGAAGGTTGGGCGTCGTGCTGGCAAGTCGGCACCGTAAAATTCCACTGTCAATCATTAGCGGACCAGAGTTCCGCTGTGGCAACCCTTAACCGGGAAAAGCCGAAATACGTTACTTTTTTTACACACTCATGGTATGGCATGAAGTTTTATGTGTTAAGAATTCCTAGGGCACACAGCTTAAATACCAAATAAAACTTAGTCATTGACCATATATCTATATTTTTATGTATTTAAGCTAATTATTTGTTTACAAACACATAAACAGTACTGTTTTCAGCTGTCCCCTGATTGATGGAATACATCACTTATCAAAAATGTGTATTTGATGTAGTTTAGATCCATGCATGCTATTGAAATGTGTATTTTTATTGCAGTCTGAGATTATAGTAAAACAGGGATTGGGAATATACCCTTTGCCCAGTACTGAACAATACCTTGCATAACTGCACTACACATTCAATCAGAATGCAGTTAAACACACACATACTCCAGTCTAAAAGCAGAAAATACACAAACACATATTACCCCATCACATTCACACATAAAGTTATACCTCAGTGTATATGTGATTGATCACTTATGGTGCAATAATTGTTTAGTTAGAAAAATAAATAAATAAGAATGAGTATATACTCATATAAAGAGATGGCTATATATACTGATGGAAATGTAGATTATAACTATATATATATATATATATATATATATATATATATATATATATATATATATATATTTTTTTTTTTTTTTTTGCTTACTGAGATATCAAAACAAGTTCAGTTTCTTTTTATAGTGGAAAACTGAGGTAAAAAGCTCCATGAAATTTATTTAAACCACACCATTTATGCAAAGTGCACTGTTATCCGCAATGCAGACTATATAGACTATCATGCAACAGACAGAGCAGAACCTATTCTGATTCATACGTAATATCCATCTTGTTCCAGTGGGGCACTAAAGGATATATGAGAATAGTCTGTTACTGGACACCGCTGTGAAGCCTACAACTTTGTGGAGTGCTTGTATACAACTCAGGAATGTTTGTATGATATTTTGTTGTTCCTGGGGGATGTCCAGGAATCTAAGGTATATGTTCTCCCACATTCTATAGTATGCAAGTGAGGACCACATCCATCTGTGTTGCAGGTGGCAGATGTACGTTTAGTATAGACAATTAGACTGCTGTAATTAAATTGCTGGAAGATTATGGAATGCTTTGCCAAATGTTTTTGTTAGCAGGATGTGTAATCTCTGCAGTTTGTGTGATATAAGTTGTACTCAACATGTATCACATATGGTGTGCAACATAGCCCTGTGCATACCTCTGAACCGTCCAGGTTTTTGAAGAATGCCCACATTTTTGCATCATATTTTTGGTATGTTTCCCATAAAATGTGTAGTTTTCTGGCAAATCACTGAGGATTATATTCAATAAATAAATAATGAAAGACATTTGAGTTTCTGACTTTATATTTTCAGAAAATGCATTGTAGCATAAAACTTTTTATTCTAGCAAGTTTCTAAGTTTATAAGATGAATATTTAAAATTTGTCCCTGTTTTTGGGCCTTTATCCCCCCATTATTTTTGGCTTTGCCCAGACTTCTTGGGCTAAGAGGTTGAGAGGTATTGTGTACCTGTTATGAAGCTTATGAATGTTCAGCAGAGTAGTCTTAGGTCTTGCATAGTATTATGAATATTCATGCTTTGACTGGCTATAGGAAAATATAACCCCCACTATTTGCATTCTGAGTACCACCACTTCCAGTACATACAGTACTTTCATTGCTCTATCCATCTCCATGTACCTGTCTGAGGCTGTGTGTCACTTTACTACACATTAACGCTTGCAGTTTTCTATACTATTTATGAACTGGATGCAGAATAATGATGAAATAGTTAGTATAATGTTCCTCATTAGCACACATCTCTCTCATTTCTATTGCTGCACTCTGCTAACCTGCCTATGGCTGCATACAGTGGCATAACTTCATTTTATGAATTGTAGTAATTTTACACTTTACTAACTGTACATATCTTTATGCTGTACCATATGGCTTTGTACAAATATCTTGATGTTTGTAAATCCCATGGAGTAAATATATTTCATTGTACACTCAAACCTTCTTACATCTCTCTCAAACACTGTCAGTTTATGAAACGATGGTACTATCAATTCGACATATTACCTAAAGGCAATGTTTAATTACACTGTCCACAATCTGTATAGAAAGCCCCATTACTAAAGATGAAGTGTTACATTCCAAAGTGGCCTGTAAGTAATCAAGATTTGAGACATCTTTATTAGCTGAAGACTTTACCTTCATGGATTCCGTGAAGACCAGTGTGTACAATCAGTCACAATTCTTATTTATCCCTGTTAGATAACAAATGCACAGTATCTGATAAGATACTAGCTATAGCAAAAATTAAATTACAGATCAAATGAAATGACCCTTTGCAAATAGGTTCATAGGTTCATAGGTGTGTACTAGGCTAACGGCCCTGGAGCCTATATAAGCCTAGCCCAAGAAGATTCCCTGGCATCATGCCACCCAAAGTTAGTTCCCAGTGCCCCTGTCAAGCAAGGCCACTGAAGTGATCCCTAGGGTGAACTTTCTATTGCCCATCCAGTCGTCAAGATTTCTCTTAAAGAGGGCCAGTGAAGTGCTCTGCTTGACCTGAACGGAAAATTTGTTCCAGAGTACGGGAAGTCTCTGGGTTAGGAACCTGTCCCTCCAGCACGTTCTGTTTATTGTGGTAATGAGGTTTAGGTCCCTGGAGCTTGTGGCATGGAGGGGTTGGGATTTCCTTTAGTGTAGCATATCTAGCAGCTCTGGGTCAGACACGGCTTTGTAGATCAAGCAGAGAACGCCTCTAAGTAGGCAATAAGAGACAGAGTATAGCTGGAGTTTTTTGAATTTTGAATGTTGAATGTCGACCATCAACACTGAAAGGCTGCAGCAAAACAATTAGAGAGAAGGAGACAATGTTATGAGATAGCACACACTGTATAGTTTATGGCATAAACAGTATTTCAAGGATTTGCAGCTTTCCAGATAAGAGCTTAATGAATTTTACTTATGTTTCTTGTTTGCCCATGTGTATTCCATTTGAATTTTTATGGATTTAGACATGGTAAGGCCCTAAGCTAGAAAGTTATACAGCAGAGATCTTTGTTGGCGTGTGCTAATAAAGAATAAGGCTGTACTGGGGTGGGTACAGGATGCGATCATACCTTTCAACCTGCACACACTGAAAGCAGGTACAAAGGAACATCTAGCCAAAAGGCTGAGCATCTAATTAGTATAACATTTGAACACAAAATAGTAGATAAGTCTTCACGCTTGTATTAGGAATGTGGGATGCTACTCAGAAACACATTTTAAAAAAACAAAGAGTGACCAAATGATGGAAAATATAAGCACATTATCACAGGAACAGGGTAAAATTAATGAACTGTATTGCAAAATTCTGCCATATGAGGTCATTTGTTTTGCTTTACCAAAAGGGAGATGTAAGATTTGTATCTACTGTCTTTAAATTATTGGTGCTCCTAGTTTTTGCTTCTCAAAAAAAGGAGATTTAATACGTAAATCCTCTTTCTTTAAATTATTGGTGTCACTAGTATGCTGGTTAGGTAGTGTGGCTTTCTGTGCAGTAGACAGCTTTAAAAATCATGTGTGATGAAGAGGATTCAAAAACTTGTATGAAGGGATAATGCAAGCCTAAAAATAAATACAAGCCTCCAAAAATAAGTACATCATGTACAGGAGTAAATCACACCTGAAAAGAGGGACGTTCCTCCAAAATAAGGATGGTTAAGAGATCTAGAAGGGTTACTTTAAAATATGCCTTCAATTATTCAATTCTTACATATTTATAGGTTCATAGGTAGGTACTGGGCTATCTGCCCGAAGGCATATATTAGCCCAGCCATGTTGTGAGGTATTCACCACCCCTTTGGTTAGTTCCCTAGGCCCTTGATCTAGCAGCTAGTACCCTTGGCCTGTATCTAGTAGAGCTGTTGGTATGATCCCTGGTGTGAACTTTCTGTTACCTATCCACTCGTCAAGGTTCCTCTTGAAAAGTGATAGTGAGGGGCTCTGTCTTATGCAGATCGGGACCTTGTTCCACAGCAAAGGAAGTCTTTGCGAAGGGAATCTATCCCTCCAGCATGTTCTATTCATTGTTGTGCTGAGGTTTATATCCCTAGTGCGTGTAGCTCGAGTGGATTTGGTTTTGCTAAGATGGAACATGTTCAACAGTTCTGGGTTGGACATGGCTCTATATGTTAGACAGAGATCGCCTCTGAGAAGGCAGTATGTAACAGAGAAAAGCCTTAGTTTTTTCAGTCGTGCTGCATAGGGCAACTGTTTGAGGCCAGTAATCCTCTTAGTGAGGTACCTCTGTGGTCTCTCCAGCTGCTGGAGATGCCTAGCCAGGTGCATACCAATCGGTACATTGTACTCAATAATGGGTCTGATGAGGGAAGAGTAGAGGGGCACCATTACATCCTTAGATCTTGATGTGAACCCTTTCGTGATCAGATGGGTCACATAGAAGGATTTTCTAACCACCTTGGCAACATGGTTATCAAAGGAAAGCTGACTATCTACTTGGGTCCCTAGATCCCTTATTACTACTTCAGATTTCAGGGGGTTACCTCCTATGTGGTAGTTCACTGGTACTCTGTTTTTTCCAAAGGGGATTACTACGCATTTTTTAGCATTTAGCTTGAGACCATGGCTTTGACACCATGCATCAGTCTCATTAAGGCCCTTCTGGAGGATATCCATGTCGGCCGGAGACTCTGTTATAGCACCCAGTTTGCAATCGTCCACAAACTTGGTCAGCCACAGCCCTTCCGTGTTTGCCTGTACTTCAGAGAAGTATATGCCAAACAGGAGGGGTCCCAGGACAGAGCCCTGAGGCACACTGCTCATTACTGGTCTGTTTATTGTTCTGGTTTATTAGTACAAAAAGTAATTTATGGACACTGTCATATGCCATTTTTATAAAACAGCAGCAAATTAAAAAAAATCTGAAATTTTGCAAGGTCCCTTAACATTGTGAGACCCTAATCTGTAGCTTCTTTAGTTTATGCCTTAATCTAGCCCTACCTGTATGCAACATGTATAACCAATATGAATTCATTCAGCGGCTACAGTATGGTATTGTAGTCACTGGAATAACAAAAAAAAAATGTTTTCTCCATCTTCTATGCTATGGTTTTGCACAGTCGATACTATGTACCCTTCTACCTCTGTTTTTCATTGTCTTGTATCATTGTCCTGCAGTGAAGCTCAAATAAAAGTAAACAGCTGGCATTCACTAATACTTGTTTTCTTCATGTCATATGTCCGTCTATCCATACATCCAAATACAGTATATCCATTTGGGTATAAACCAATCTGTTTGTGACAACACATGTCACTTCTTGGATCTTAAACTGCTCATTTGCATAAGATTCTCATGCAAATACTTCTATTGATCTAAGGATTTTAGTTTTCAACCAGTGCAAGGTAGTGATGACTGCGTCACATCAACTGCTAAATTGTGCTTCAGAGACCATACAGAACAAAGTGTTCCTTGGAGATCAGATTACATTTAGTGGTGGCCTAACATTAATAAACATTTCCACTGTATAGCATCAAGGGGTTTTCTTAGCACTTTTCTTCGTTTGAAAGGTCGTTAGGAAGGTACTGAAGTATGTCTGCATGCTTCCTACATTCCATTATTTGCTGTTTACTTCTGATAATTAGCTGTGGAAGCAGTGCTATCAGGTTACTCACTTTGCAGCTCAACATGGTTTGCGCTGTTTAAAATTCCTTTATTCAATCACTATATTGGCAAGATTTGAGTGCATTTTGCATAATATGTGTACACATGAGGTTATGCAACAGTGTTATGTAACTATGCAGACATATGTGTGTTGGGTTGGGGTGGGGGGCAAATCTGCTCCAGCCTGTGCTTGATTCTAAGCCAAAGAGTGAGAAACATTAGGAACTAACAGTACTTTTCTAATAGATAAGAGACATTAGTAAATGGCAGGTTGATACTGTGATTTCTCTTTCAAGGCAGCATAGGAATAGACATGATTTCAGTGATATTTTTTGTAATATCAGTTTTATGGTTGCAACTGCTTTTTTATGAGATTACAATAATGTCAAATATTAAGGGCTTTTCCAGCTGGATGTGTCAGCATAACAAGTTCTCTTACTAGTGTACAGCAGTTTCCATAGTTACAGAGCACTGAGTGGTGACATGGGATTAACTGCACGATTAACAGTAATCTGCCCAGGACAAGTAGGGCGTGTGAGTATCAGTGAACTGCCCCCCTTCTTAACCATTGGATAGTTTAATTTTCTGAGAAGCCCTTGTTTACTGACTCACAGTGCATTTAGGGACAAATATTTGTAGAGAAATGTTAATCTATAAGTAACACTACAATGCTTGAAAGACCTGATTTGCTCTGTATTCAGTGTGTGTGTGTGTGTGTGTGTGTGTGTGTGTGTGTGTGTGTGTGTGTGTGTGTGTGTGTGTGTGTGTGTGAGGCAGAGGCGAGTGAAGGGGAGGGACAGAAAGAGAGAGAGAGGGAGGGAGAGAGAGAGAGAGAGAGAGAGTGAAACAAGTAACATGTGATGCCTTTAGTCAATAGAGATTCAAAGAACATTCAATAAGAGGATCTATATATCTACAAGTGCTGTGTTAAATGATCCAGTAAACAAGGACAGGACTTGGTGTACTAAGATTAGGGTGCAGAATGAGAAAAGCTTGCTGATGCAATATATATCCAAATGCCCTATTAATGAATGAAATGTTTTGCCAGTCTTGCTGCAGTTTCCTAGAAACCAGTTGCCATAGGAAACAGTGAACAGTGTTATGATGAATCCAGAGCAGGAATAAGTAAAAAGCCAAAAGATTAGGTGGGAAAATGTTAAAATGGAGTAATAAATCATGATTCATAGAAGTTCAGAGCATCAAGATTCACCTCTAAACAAATGTGATAGTCCAACAAAAGTCTTGGGGTAAACTGAGAATGTTTAATTTTGATGTGTAATTGCTGGCCACTGGAAATATTTACTTGCACTGAATAAAGATGTACTTTCAATAAGGCTAGTATTCATATTTCTGTATGTAGAGCAGTACAGAGAAAGGTAAATTAAAATTCATCTCTGCTTCCTTATAACACAAAAGGCACCTAAAATGAGTCAAGGGCTGTCCCCGTATTTGTCCAAACTACATTTCACATTCAGGACTGATAATGTCGTAGTGCAGTTTCCTTTTGTAGATATACTAGTTTTAATGTACTTTAGTACTAATCCCTCCACTGCCCACCACAAGAACACTGGCATTCATGGCATATATTACTGGACGGTGCCTCATAGCCCAGCCCCATAACATTCACTGGTGCAATTTGAAATATGCATATCCCCAAATATTTATTTAGTTGTGTTTTCTTCCATGTTAACTTTGTGCTTGCATTTCTTTAAAAACCCTTCCAACCTAAAACTGGACAGAAAGACAGATACAAACATATATGGTAGATATATACATACATTTTACACATGTATATGCAAAAACTAAGAGATAGCTGAAGATATACATACAAGACATGCATACATTTTATATGCCTATAACTACCCGTCTCTCCTCCTGTCTACCTATGCCATTCACTTAAAACCAAAGCGTTTTTTTTTACACGCAAAGTGTTATTGTTTAAAAACAGCACTCAATGTCAATCAGGTTGTCAGTAGTATACACTCTTCACCCATCATGCACAGTTCATACCAGACACGTGGACTCACATACGCTAAGGCACTTAAATGTTACCTTTCTAGACCCCAAAGACCTCCCAGACGAGGTACGTATAACAAAAATCCTCAGCACTCTTTCAAAACAACAACCACATGAACACATGCAGCCACATTTGATGGAGCCACTGCGTCTAAGCCCATAAGGCAAGCCATCACACAATCCAACATTCTGTTAATTGGAGACTCAGTTGTGAGACACACTGATGTCCCTCTCACAAGGCTGAGTAAGGAGAAAATCATGGTCATTTGCTTATCAGTGGCCAGGATCCAACACATTATGCATGCCTTCAGGCCATTGGACCACAGATGCTCAGTCATAGTCTACGTTGGTGTAAATTACCTGAGATGTAGTTCCCTAGACTATATGAAGAGATATCATGGAGCTCTTGGAATATATGTCCCAGGCTGGCATGAGCCTAGCGTTAATCAGCATTTTACTTTCTCCAAGGATGATGCCACAATACAAACAAAAGATGACTGACTTTAATAGTTAGCTTAGTTTCTGGTGTCATTCTAAGGGGATGTAATATTTTTCAGCATGGAAGGAGATGGTCAACAGACCACGCTGTTTTGCCAGGGATGGTCTGCACCTCTCTCCTCTAGGCTTTCAAATATTAGCTAAATATTGTTCTCCCCCATAGTGCCTTTTTAGGCAATGCCAAAATGAAAGTACTTCTGACATAGCAAATCAAAACCAAGAAAATATAAAGGAGTTACTGCTCAATGTTAAGAGTCTAAACTAAAATACTCCACTCCCTAGAAGCTCTCCTCACCCTAGAGAATGCTGACATTTGTGCTGTCACTGAGACATGGTTTAAAGCCGAGGAGAGCACACCGAAAGTGCAAGGTCTTAATGTCTCCCACACATTTAGACCATGTACTATACAGACAGGAGCTAAAGGTGGAGGTGTCTCAATTTACATCAGAAATAAATATACCTCAATGCTGGTTATACAGAATAATGCACTTGAGCTTCTCCATGTTCAAATCACTATAGGCAAAATAAAAATACCACTTCCTTACAAGTTATAAATCCCCCTCTATGACCCAGGATACCCATACCATGTATTTAAACATATTTGAAACACTCACCATCCAACCCACTACTATATTTATGGGTGACTTTAATTACCCCACTATTAACTGAGAATCATATACAACACCAAACGTACAGTCACAGAGATTCATGGATTTCATAAGCACAAATTCCCTGGACCAGATTGTCAATAGACCAACCAGGAGAGCAACCATACTGGATCTGGTCCTCACTAATATGGAAGAGTGCTGCACACCCCCTAGTGTAATGTCTTCTCTAGTAAGGTCAGACCATAAAATGGTCTCCTTTGAAGTAAACATAAAACTTGAAACTCCAGCTAACCATGGAGTATTCAGGAATTACTCAAAGGCTAACTTTCTATTATTAAGTGATAATCTGGAAACATTTCTAGACTTCATATACCTTGAGGACACTGCTGTCTATGCAGAACTGTTCACAAAACCCTATATAAGCATGTTAATAGCTGCATAGAGGCAGCAGTACTCACCAGGAAGAAGTGCAGAACTAACTCAAAAAGCAAGCCACCCTAGTGGAATCACAACATCAATAGGCTGTATAACAGAAGGAAGAAAATCATGGCAAAAATTAGGATGTGCAGCACCCATATGGATAAAAGCACTCTCATCAAGCTAAGCAAACAACTCAGAGGACAAACAAAGTCTATCAAAGCCTAATTTGAGGTAAATTTGGCTTCCCAGGCTAAGGACCACCACAAGGCATTCTTTAGCTATGTTTGCAACCTCATAGGCAATACACAGTTGTGTGCAGAGCTCATTGTAAATGAAGCCACCTATACTGAGCCAGAAGATATAGCAAACCTACAGGCTGACAAATTCAGCTCCAACTTTAACACTTTCTCTCCCTCAACCTTCCCTCAGGAAATATCATCAAATATAACCCCCCCCCTGCTATCACTAGGGAATATGTCCTTAATGGTCTTGCTAATGACAGGAACACTTCATCAGTGTGCCCAGACAATATTCCAGGATGCTTTCTAAATAGCATGAAACATAACCTATCTGGTCCTCTGGAATTGCAATTTAACTTCCAAACAGGCTTCATGCCCATAGCTTGGCTTTAGGTACCATTAAACCCTGCAATCGCTGCTGGGTGCCCCCCAATCCCAGCAAGCTATCTTATTTTGATATTTTATATATTTTATAATGTGTCAGTCAAATCAACAAAAGATAGTACAGCAATCTTGTATCCTTAATAAGCCAGGTGGGTAATAACTCTTATTTATAGTACCTTTAAAACTGAAAGATACCTCTGGTTATAGTAACAGTGTTTTGTCAAATAATAGGCTTCACAATTTCATTAAATATTTTACCATTGACATAGTGCCCTTGGCTTAATTAAATGCCACTGGTGGACATTCTCTCCAATAAAACTAACATCATAGCCACCTTTAGGCACCTGCAATATCCGTGGCTGAAAAGGGTGGGGGTCCTTTAATCATCCTTTAATTAATGAACAGAAACAAACAATTCCTCACCAAGACAGCTGGAATTTCTGCTACCAAGTCCCACCTAATCTCCACTTTACTCTATGTCTCTACTATACTTACCTACCTTAGACAAACAGACCTAAACAAGCTCAAAGCTTGCTACAATAAAATTAAGTTTGCCACTGGTGCATCTTATTGCAGCCACCACGGTATCTCACTTAGAGAACTTGACTGGCTTGAACTCCCTTAACTTCTTCACCTGAATCAACTCTCTCTTGCCCACAAGTTAGGAAACCATCCTCTTAAAGTTCCATCCCTTCAAAACATTCTCCAGCTCTACTCCTCTACCAGACCACTGTGCTCTAGCAGCAAAGATCTACTTCTAGTGACCAAACTCAAAAACTCAGTGGGAGAAGCACTATTCTCCTGCATCATATCCAGATTATGGAACAATTCCCCCCCCCTCTATAACCACACTACCTTCTTGCAATCACTTCGGGACTGCACTAAAAACTCACTTAAAAAGTCTCTGGTTATGGCCATGCACCAATCCCGACTAGTAGCCCTCCTTTTACCTCCCCTTCCTCTCCCCTCCGATAGCCACCATGCCTCACACCGTCCATTGCATTCCTTCCTCTGCAGGCTCTGGCTCACCCTTTACCCTCCCCTTCCCTCCTCATTCAGCCTCTCAGACCTGTTATAACATGCTTAACTACCTCTCACTTCACCTTAACTCCAAATACATATCCAAATGGCTTACATCTAGCTTCCTCTCACTACTACATATACTACTCACTCAGTCTCCTCTCTTACTCCTCTATCTTCCCCTTCCATCCCATTATCCCTTCTAGCTTGTTCCACCTTCGTGTGGAGCTTCTGCTTTATATCTGCTTGAGTTTAGTGCAATATTTGTATATAAGACTTAGGTATATGAGTTTAGAACAGTATCCGTTTGAGCTTAGTACTATCTATATACATCCTACATTTATTCCTAGCCTCTAGCTAGATATTGGTATATCTGTTTATTATTATGTTTCATATTGTATGCATAGCTAATGTTTGCTGCAGGATGTATTATTTGCTATTGTATGTATATTCAATTCTTCTTCATGTACTCTGCTACTCATTTACTGTTTTGTGGAGCTTTTCACCCTGGGCCTCCACTAAAAAAAGGACCTGTGTCCACTTGGAATTTCCCAGTCAACAAATGTAAATAAATACAATAATAAATAAATCCTTGACTGTGTGGGCCTCACAAATGCTGCTGCTGGTTGGGGAAAAATTAGTAGAAAAATGTATTTGTTTACTGATTATGCTCTTTAACTGAAACAAGGTTGTGATAAGATTCTGTTAGGATAAAGCTAATAATCAGTGAATGAACATGAACAAGGTAAGCACTAGATATCAGCAGCCCAGAATGACTAATTTCAGTGCTTACCTTGGATTTTAGGAAGAGATAATGCTTCTGATCCTCAGGGATTTTTTTTCTTTCAGGGAGTTTTATAAATGCTAGCAGAACACTAGAAACTATTAATGCAAAACATTTTGCTCAAGAATTCTGGCAAAGCCAAATATAATAGAAGAATAAAGGCTTAAAAACATCGGAAATACATTTCAAATATTACTCTAATTCACTTAAAAAGTTAATACAATAACACATTTTGAATCAACATGCATTTTTTGAGCAATAACAAGTATGAAACTCTGATGTCTGGGTTGGTTTATGGACTGTCTGTTAGGCTCCCCATCGAAATGTTTTCTCTTGAAATGCCTGGTTTCATGAACTCCTGCTCATTGCTTTAAGCTTGTGTGTGAGATGAACAGCAGAAAGCAGGGATTTTATGATTCAATAAATGGCAGTACACACTGTGGCAGGCTGCAAAAGAAGGGTTAGTAGCCAAATATTCTAATGACCCTGTAATCAGCAGTGGTTAATGCTAATGAGGCGAAAATTCATGGAGTGGCGATTCAAAAAAGTATAAGTAGAGTGTGAATAAATCACATTCGCTTCAGCTCTGAATTCCAACACATACTGGAAAAATTAAAAAATGTTAGAGGTTGCAGCAGCAATTATAAATCTGTATGTGTAACAGACTGTCATACAAGGTGCCGTGGCTGCAGCTGCCAGACCTCATTTGACCTACAATGGACTACATGAAATAAAAATACTAGAGTGCTTCAGGGCTGACAGGGATACTATGCAAGAAACAGTAGACATCTGCCGTCCCCACCTGAGGCCCTGTGGGAATTGTGGGGAAGTCATCCCCGTGGAAACTAAGGTATGTATAGCTGTACATATACTAGATACAGGGGCTTTTCAATGATTCACAGGGGACACAGTGGGGGGTTCATACTCCTCTGCCTCAAGAATACCATACCAATTCCTGAATACAATGCTGCAGCATTTGGGGGATCATATCTGCTTTGTACCTACCCAAGAAGATAGAGAGCTACCACCAAGCAAGTTTTCTTTGCCATAGTCCATTTCCCTGAGGTACTGAGGGCCATAGACTGCACTTACATTGAAATAAAAGTCCTCCTTGGTGAACTGGGAGGTACAGAAAAGGCCATCTTTCCAACTTTCAGGTGGTCTGTAATGATCAAGGTATCATCTGTAATGTGTGTGTGTGTGTGTGTGTGTGTGTGTGTGTGTGTGTGTGTGTGTCTGTCTGTGCAGGTCACTCTTGCAGTTTTCATGACTCCCACATACGGCACACTAGTGACCTGCACGGCTGCACCTAAGGTTTTCAAGGGGTGACTTCCCACAAGGACATCTAGAGTTGGATGCAAGATATGCACTAGAACCTTGGCTTCATGAGAAAATGATACAGTTACATGGAACACGGTAACAATGCTGCTTATGCGCAGTCTAGAAATATTATAGAGCATATATTTGGGCTGCTAAAATGTTGGTTCTGCTGTCTAGATACATCTGCAGGTGTCTGTAATATGACACCATCACCTCTGCCCAAATACTGACTGTTTGTATACATAACATTATACTCAGAAAGCAGTTTCAGCAAGATGCCCATGAAAGGGACAGCTATTTCCAGCACCACAGGCAGGGACAGCAGATACAGATGAGGGGTCAGATGAGGAACTTGCAGTTAGGATTGACCTTGGCAAATGGAGGCATGCACAATATGCCATGGCACTGGCTAAGAGACGATAAGTAGCACATACACTCAAAACTTATTTAAAAAATTGCTGAGCAGTTACAAACAGTATCACTAACACTGATGCTTACTAACTAACCAGTCTTTGTTTATCCATGCAATGGCAGGCAACCATGAGCCTCAGACATAAGGCAACCTGATGCTACTATGTTCCCAGCAACAGTAACAAAGGTGAGATAAGAAAATGTTATGAACAGATATTGCATCTATACAGGAAGCATGGAATAATCTCCCCTTTCACTCAGAACTATCAGCAATCCTGTCTCCTTTAAAAAATCCCTCAAAACTACATCTCTCCTCGCATTGGTTATGTTCCTGTACCCCAACACACAACCCCAACTCCTGATTCCTCTTCCCGGTGTTATAACTCTAACTGTCACTTCCTTCCCTTCACTCTACCTACTTACTGCTTCCCTGTCACTTCAGACTGTCCTTTCCCTCACTAGCCCTTCTACATCCTACTATTCTTACACTGCACTCAGCTCTGAGAAAAAGCTGAGTGCACACCACGGTGAAGTAAGTAAAACTTTAATGAATAGACATAAAAGGCTACAAAACAATAAAACAGGCACAAAAGGTAACGGCTTTCGCTACCTGCCAGGCGACTTCTTCAGACCTAAATCATAACAGTCAAGCCATCTGTATTTAAATGCAATGAAGCTAATCAAAGAAAAGAGAACTAATTAAGATATCAATCATCATTTAAAAACACAGTGAACCTAATAGAAAAAGCCTTTTGGTAATAGTACTTACAAACATTATAAAAACCTATTTGTATATTAAATAAATCATCACCTTAATAATTCTACATATCACAAAATTCATTAAAATATTATGCAAAAAATACAGCATAAAACAATTCAGTTTTTCTCAGTTTTGATTCTTGGTGCTTGTTAGTGCACTTTACCGATCACAAGAAACTTTGTTTTAAAGAACTGCACTCAGCTCCCAATGGCAGTTAGCCTTGTAGATATTACATTCATGCGTTATTTGAATGTACACTATGAACCTTGTAGATTAATTTCATTCATGTGTTATCTGAACATATGCCATTTATTACTTCTATTTTTCCATGACTGTAACTTTTTATACTATTGTTTTTTTTTATTAGTTTCATTCAATGTAATAGTACTGCTTGATGTTCTCTGTTATGTGAATGAATATTTTCCTAGTATGTAATTTTGTGAACTTTTCTCTGATGTGTATAAATGTTTATCTTTGTATGTAATTTTGTGGAGCTTTTCTCCCCAGGCCTCCACTGAAAATGGGCTCATTCCAGGCCCGGTGGACTTTCTTGGTTAACAAATACAATAAATAAATAAATAAATAAATGTCATAACAATGACTGATATATGCAGCAAATACAAACAAAACCAAATATGATGCATTCAAATAGAACAACTATTTTACTCGCATATCTAATATGTTGCCACTTGTACATCAAATATAAGCAGCCCCATGTCAAGCACACGGGGGGTAGAGCAGTGTCAGACTCACCTGCACAGGTAGATGTCATAAGGTTGTATAGCTATGCTTGATCTACAGAAAAAAAGGCAATTAATTAGATACAAATGACAAATTGCAATCCAACAGTACAAAGATAATATGCATTCACCAAAAACATGCATTGCCTGCTCACTATTTGCATGACACATAAGAGGCCTAACTCAGTCTAACAATGGACTTAGCAAGCTGTACTACATAAGTAATACTACCTTACCACTATTACCACTAATAATACTACAACTAAAAACTCTATTGAATTTAAGCAAACTAAACAAAATTCAAAATTATTACATATCCTAATGAAAATATGACCTTCGATTAAACATATGTTAGCTAACCTCTCTCTCCATTAGACAGAGACAGCTCTAAATCACAGAATTGTGCAAAGGTCAGGACACAGTCATCATCATTTGCACAGTGTATGTGTGTGTTGGGGGGGGGGGTTGCGGTTACAGGAGAGTAAGCCTGACACAAAAGAAGTGTGTTTGAGTGTTAAGAGATAAAATCAGAAGAACTATTGACTGTCAGGGCTGTATTTCTAAATGTAAATGTAAAGAAGTCATTTTTGAAGAATATTGTGTGTTTGTGTGTGTGTGTGTGTGTGTGTGTGTGTGTGTGTGTGCGCGCGCGCACGTGTGATTGTGTGTGCACATGCATGCTTGTGTGTGTGTGTGTGTGTGTGTGTGTGTGTGTGTGTGTGTGTGTGTGTGTGTGTGAGTGTGATGCCATGTTCAAAGTGAAGTGTACTGCATGTGTGTCTGAAGGAACACAGTCACAGCATTTATGATAACACTATGCCCTGGCATCCTAAGTATGAGCCTTACATGGTATAGGATCCAGTTAGTTGATGCTCCTGACTATGCGAACTACCACTGCCAGGAATTGCACTGCTAGTTCCATGAACCTAGCTAGAAGTCAGGGTGCTACCTGAATGTAAGCAATGTCTACTGGACAAGCTATCTTCATGACTACATCCACAATCTTGAAGATGTGGACAAGTACGTCTGGGTGTGGACACATCCACAACTGACATAGCAATAGAAGTAGTATCCCTGCAGGAGCAGGATGTGTGATGTCCACAGCCATGTCAGCTAACATCTGATGATGTACTGGCTGTTCCACCTCGTGGATGCAACCCCCTCCCCCAGTAGATGTTTCATGACAGCCATGAAAGCCTTCATAATTCAGTGTGTCATTCATCATGTTTAATGAGTCACACACATGGTTCATGCAGTCTTGTATGTCAGAATGTATGATATGAAATAGTCTGACTATCTCTTCCAAGGTCGTAGTGGAACTTCCTTTTCCTCTATGATGGCCCTGCACATACGGTGAGTGCCAGATACTGACACACCAATATCCAGAGTAAGGCAGTGATAATACTTTCTTTTCACCATTGTGAAGGCTAGGGGGAGATTCTGCATGCTCTATCTGCTCTGCAGCTGAAGTAACCATACTATCATGATCAGCCATGTCCCCATCAACCTGTCCACTGTGAGATGGTTATGTGTTGTGGGAATATGACTGTGTCTAGGCTGGGGGAATCACATCCTCCATGCCAAACATACCCTCTGCAATCCCAGACTGTGTCTGTTCACCACCTCCATCCTCGTCAAAGGTTACCAATCCTCTAACATCAGGTGGATGGAGCTACACAGTGCTGGTGCCAGCCTCACCTGTGAATACACCAAGAAAAACAAAAGAATAAAATTAATAGAAAGATGATTACAATATAATACCTTCACCCAAATAAATTAACCTCACATGCATATGCAAATAATCTTAGAGAGTAATACATATAGTCAATGAAAAAAATGTATGCCCATACATTATACCTCAAAGTCAGATGTCCCAAGACACACCCATTTCACTAGGGAGAGGTATTGTAAGCAAAGAACTTAAGTCAACTTAATAAAACCTGTAAACTAAGTATTTTATATAACTAAATGGCATGTCCGGAACATCACTGGTAGGAATCTTCTGGTTGCCCTTCTCCTCTGCCCTGACATCCATAACAACACTGTGCAACTATTCTGATCTGCTTGGATCCCTTACAGTTGACAGGAACTCCTCCATCTCAGTGAGTAGTGGTTTAGTTGAAAGCCCACTCCAATTAGCTCTTTGCACCCATGCCACAGTCTTTGCTCTATCAGTAGCCTTTTTAATCATATCAATGGCCCTATGTTTGTCACTATTGCAGTCATGGCCCCAGCCATCCATAGCATTCACATCACTGACCACCTGCCACCACACATGATCATGGAAGGACTTGTCAGCTTAATGAGGATCTAGGAGCTGTGCCACATGGAGCTGGAGGGTCTAGACTATGACCTCATTCTCAGCATCAGAGAATGGATGTTTCCATGAGCCTGACCCATTTTTGCAATTTGGGAGCCATATCATATCCCTGTTGTAATAAGAAAACATGTATATCAGAACAAACAACACACCAGAGGATGGGGCTTTACAAGCCAGAGTAGTAGCTAGGCCATTTGGAACCCAGGGAAACACTCTATTTTGCCCCCCCCACCTACAGAGAAAAAAAAAAAAATTGAACAGGGGTGTGGAAAATGCCTTGACAACAACTTTTCACAAAAACAATGGCCAAGAGGCTCAAAAGTGTGTCCAAACTGGAAGTTTTACTGAAGGTTTAATGGATTTTCAAAGATAACCATTTAATTGTTATGTGATTCATAACCAAACACAACACAGCTTTAGCAATTTAAAGAAATCACAGATATTAAAAAAGTAAAGCAGAATTCAACACAATCCACATCTCTTTGCAGGTGCATTCCAAATGGCAACAGTAACAGCATAATAAAATTGCACTATTAATAGCTTGCTAAATATGGACTGCAACACGGAAAAACATGAACTAACTGTGGCTGTGGCACAAACATAAAAATCATGTCCCAAGGGAGAAGCAACTAAAATATACATCCCAGTCCTTCACTTTGTATATATATATATATATATATATATATATATATATATATATATATATATATATAGTTTACTATCATGTTCCAGAGACGGACGTGGTTGAAGGGTCGTAACATCGACTCATGTCCATGAAAACTGACAATGCCAAAACCCAGTAGTGCCAAAATAGAAATCAAATGTGATCTTGGCACGAGCGCTAACATGGGTCGAGATGGGGGTGAGATTTGTACTTCCACATTATCGGTGTTCGTCATTCTTGGGAACATGATAGTAAACCTGTAAGTATGGATGTATATATATATATATATATATATATATATATATATATATATATATATATATATATATATAATGTATACCGCACAAAAAAGTTTAGTGTGCATTGCAACACCATTTATACCTGAAGTTTACATCATATTTATAGCTCCTTGTAGCACCATGTTTTAACAGTTAGTGTTAGTTCAGTGAACTCTGGATTCCCATGCCTTATTTCAGTTATAATACGACACCCACACATAACAAAGATAAATGCAAAGTGTAAGCAAGTAAGCAACAAAAGAGATAAAAATTATTGGAAAAAAAATGTCCTTTGGATTAAATTGCTTTTGACAGTATGAGTCATACTGGGTTTGTCCTATACTCAGAAGGTACAAGGTTTTATTCTTACCTTTGGGATGAGAAGTTTGGCTAGGCCTAAAATGACATATAAGGGTACATAGCCTGCTATTAACCCATGATCTTAACACATGCACACACACACACACACACGCACACACACACACACACACACACACACACACACACACACACACACACACACACACACACACACACACACACACACACACATGAGCGCGCACGCGTGCACACACACATACACATAATGATTTTGCACTATTAATAGGTTGCTAAATATGGACTGCAACACAGAAAAACAAACTAACTGTGGTTGTGGCACAGACATAAAATCTTATACTCAGAAGGTACAAGGTTTTATTCTTACCTTTGGGATGGGAAATTTGGCTAGGCCAAAGATGGCCCATAAGGGTAGATAGCTTGTTATTAACCTATGATCTTACCACATGCACACATGCACACACACACACACACACACACACACACACACACACACACACACACACTGATTTTATTACTGCACAAAACAAACCGTGATAGGTATATATCGAATTCTCATGCCAGTTATCAGTAAAGGAAGTGCCTGAGCTAAAATTAGTTTCAATTTGATTATAACATATTTTATAAAAGCTCAGTAATAATCCTAAAATTCAAATCCAATAACTATTTACATACTGCATTACATATGCCTGTTTTATTTAATGGTATTCTTCATCTGCTTAAACTCCAAAGCAATAACAAAGGTTTCCAAAGTCCTACACCAATCTCTGGCTCAGACATACAGTATAATACTTTTGGCAGCACAATGTGTTATTCTGCAAATCTGCAGAAATTGTGATTATTTCAAGGTACTCTAATGGAGACCTCATTTTTGATTGGACAAAGCCATGTTTAATTGCTTTTCTCTTAGTTCATCTAGGTAACAAAATGGACTTTCAGAGTATTAAGTAACATGCTGAATACTTAGCCTTGGCCCTTGACCTGACCACACTTCTCGACTGTCCAGATTTTTGCAGAATGTCCAGATTTTCACTTCACAAAATTTGTGGTTTTCTGGCAAATCAGTGAGGACCGAATATATAAATAATGACATACATTTGTTTTCAGGCTCAATTTCCTTTGGAGAATGCATACTAGTACAAATCATGTCATTCTAGCAACTCTTTAAGATTAAACTTCATAAGAGCAATATTTAAAACTTATTCCTATTTTTGGGCCTTTGACCTCATTATTTTAGGCTTTGTCCCGACTTCTAACGCTAAGAGGTTGAGAGGTATGCCCCCCCAACACTGCTTTCATGAGAGACAGACATATGTTACTTTTATCAATGACCAAGAAGAGACTAGTAATATCAATTTGGAGGGTGTGGGTGGCTTTCCCCCACATTGAGGATGCAGGGGGGGCCTGATACCCCCCATCCCATGCAAAACACACTTAAATTTCAGTAAGCCTGATCATCAGGAGTGTTCATTTTCAGTGAGTCATACTAGAAGGATTTGTTATATCCTTGTTTTAAAATCAAGAAGAATATAAATAAAGATTAGGCTTAGCTTTGCTGCTTTGCTGCCTATCAAGCAGTGTAGCTGCATTGTTTGCTCTCTTTTTCTAAATGCCCTGGTGATCCCTTCAGTAGTTTGTTCATGTATACACAAGCACCAGAATGAAAAATTATCCTCCAAAGGCCCTTTCAGCAGTCTGTCCATATAGACATAACCACCTGAATGAAACAATTCTCCCCAAAGACCCCTTTAACAGTCTGTCAGTGTATGCACAGGCATTCAGATGACATCAACATGAATCATTCCTCCCCAATGATCCCTTCAGCAGTTTGTCCATGTATGCACAAGCACTCAAATAACACTAAAATGAGTCATTCCCCCCAAGGATTCCTTCAACAGTCTGTCCAAGTAAACCAGAATAAAACAGTTCCCCCAATAATCCATTCTACAGTTTGCCCATTGTATGCACCATACTACTCATTTTAGACGTCAGACTTTCACAGACTTGTTTTTTTTGTTTCCTGCTCTCTACAAGCTGCCAATGTCTTCCTTGACCTCACAGAATTTGGAAAACTCTTTAAAACATATATATTTTTTTAAATAAATACATCTGCAATTAATGATTTCTGTTAACAAAAAAGATATCCCTAAGCTCGCTGTGGGCAACAAAAGATATAACTCACAGACTATCTTTATTGCACTGCGACACTGCCCCCTCTACATGCATAGTCAATCACAGGTCTTTTTGGGGTGGTGTTCACTCAAGATGACGTACGTGGGGGAAGGAGGTATGCAGGAACATCTCAGACACCAATTTAGGACATATGTGTTCCATTTCCCTGAAAAGGAAATTAAAAAAAAAAAGAAAAAAAATTAATTACAAATATTTTTTTATTTGACATCAGGTATGTGAACTGTGCCCTGGACAAGATAAAGCCTGAGGTGGTTGACCTGTTTGCCCCACCCTAGCTATGCTACTGCTATAGGATGATCTACTTTTTGGAAGCAATTATTCATTATGCAGGCATCATTTATAATTGTAGCAAATAGTTCTGAAGATATCAGTGCAAGCCCTGTAATATCCCCATATGCACCTCCCACAAAGTGATAAAACGTATGACTACAGAACTGAGCGAACTGATTTCATTTACATAGAATAATAGTTATATACAACTACTAGGCATAAAACTTTATGACTACAGAACTAAGCAAACTGATTTCATGTGCACAGAGGGATAGTTATATATAAGTACTAGGCAGATAGAACAACATAAGCAGAGAGAGTATCTGGTTAATGCAACAATAAAACACATAAGCTGTTACAAGTCATACATGGCTGAACATTCTGAAGATACTGGCTGAACTGCCATGAAATGCAAGTGAGAGATAACTGCAATAACACAATTTTTGTTTCTTCATTTCATAAACACAACTCTGTAAGGTTGGACAGCTGCCATTTCAAATACATGATTCAAAATATAACTTGGAAGCAATATTTGTAAAGTGCATTGCATAACTTGAAAGATTTCTGACAGCTCTCCTAAAACTATCGCAAATCCAGCAGTTCTATTTTCAACAGCAGTTTTGTTTGATAGCAGTATTCCCTAGCACAATGGAAGTTCCATAGCCCCAGGGTCCGCTTATATAATGCAGATTAACTCCTCTGTGCATGCTGAATAAGTTAATTATCATCCTTGAATCACTCCATCTGCTCAACATGCTGGGAAGGTAAGTATGGTGTTAGTGTCTACATGATAATGGACACATGCCTGAGCAGTACAAGAACAAGTATTAAGACCTTTGGCTAGCTAATGCCTTGCAAGTATGACTCATCATAGCCTCAACTCAGGCTTTGTGCCCACTGAATGGCGCACCGTGACTGTTATCCCACTCCATAAAGGGGGAGCCACGATGGACCCCGGGAACTACCACCCCATTAGTCTGATGAGCCTGGTCTGCAAGGCCATGGAAGGTATCATCATGGAACTCATAAACAGACATTGGTAATCTCCAAACTATGGACCCTACACAGTTCGGATTTGTAAAAGGCAGATCATGTCTCCTAAACCTGATTGACTTCTTTGAAGCAGTCACCAAAGCCATAGATGAGGGTAAAGTGGTTCACACAGCTTATCTAGATCTCGCCAAGGCTTTCAACACCATCCCCCACTCTGGAATTATAGATAAGCTCACTAAACTAGGCATAAATCCCTATGTCACAAGATGGTTTGCCAACTGGCTCACGGACAGAACCCACACTGTGAAAGTAGCGGACTCCAAATCCAACTTCAGACCAGTGACAAGTGGAGTACCACAGGGTTCAGTCCTGAGTCCTCTCCTGTTTGGTATCTACTTCTCTGAAGTACAGTCTAACACAGAAGGTCTTTGGCTAACAAAGTTTGCAGATGACTGCAAACTAGGAGCCATAATCAAAACTCCTAATGATGTGGACATACTACAAAATGGCCTCACTGAGACAGATACCTGGTGTCAAAGCCATGGCCTAAAGCTCAAAGCCAAAAAGTATGTTGTCATCTCCTTTGGTAAAATCTCTGTACTCATGAACTACCACATAGCTGGCAGTTTACTTAATGCCAAAAATGTGATAAGAGACCTTGGGACACAGGGGGACAGTAGTCTCTCCTTTTATTATCACATCACCACAGTGGTCAGAAAATCCTTTTACGTGGCTCACTTCATCACAAAAGGTTTCTCATCCAAAAAAAAAGAGGTCATGGTTCCCCTCTACTCATCACTCATTAGACCCATTATAGAGTACAACGCCCCTTTTGGTATGTACCTCACAAGACATCTACAACAACTGGAAAGGCCACAGAAATACCTCACAAAGAGGATTACTGGCCTCAAACAGATGCCCTATGCAGACCATCTCAAAAAACTCCAGCTTTACTCCATCACATATCGCCTACTCAGAGGCGATCTCTGCCTAACATACAAAACCCAGAGCTGTTGGACATGCTCCACTTAAAGAAATCCCAATCCCTCTGAGCTACATGCTCTAGGGACCTAAACCTTGTCACCACAATAAACAGAACATGCTGGAGGGATAGATTCCTGTCCCAGAGACTTCCCATACTTTGGAACAGACTACTTATCTATGTCAAACAGAGCTACTCATTAGCACTCTTCAAGAAAAATCTTGATGATTGGATGGGAAATAGGAATTTCACCCCAGGGATCACTTCTGTGGCTCTGCTCGACAGGGGCACAGGAAAAATAATTTTCTTGGGTGGCGAAAGCCAGGGTACATTTTTGGCTAGGCTTATATAGGCCCTAGGGCCAGTAGCCTAGTACCTCCCTATGAACCTATGAACCTAAGCCTGTTCAGTTACTTGTTTAGCACTTCTGCTAATGAGAAGTGCACTTACAGAGGGTGTGTCAGAGAGAAAAGTCTTACTGAGAAAGTTTAAGTTATATTTAATGTGTTACAAGAGAACTTTGATGCACACTTTGGTTACCATTTTGTGAGAAGATTAGATGCCTGTGATACCAAAGGGGCTGTAACTCAAGGCACATGCAACTTAGAATGACAGAAAAAAAATCATATTCAATGAAGAATGTAATACATTCATGGTACTAAGGAAATACAATGAAGCAATGCACACAAACTGAAATCAGAAACTCTTCGCTTGCAGACAATTGTTTATAACCTTCCATGTTTTATCATCCTCACTTCTGCAAGAATCATGGTCATACAATTGTACTGACAGGACAAATGAGAACTGTGTGCTAACGTGTATAATGCTGAGTAAATGCAAATGTCAGAAGTACGATGCACATGTGCTTTGTAAATGTTCAGGTGGCAAAACATGTTCTTCATGTCAATGTTTCCTTCTACTGCCATGGGTGCAGTGTTTAGATCTTGTGAAGATGCCATGTCTGTGAAAGTAGGGATCCCATTGTAAACATTTTACTTTTATAAGTCCACAAAACTGAGAAATGATCACAGAGATTTATGAATACATTTTTCTGGTTTCATCCTTTTGCAATGTTTGGCATTGGGCAGTGGTGTCTGTCAGCAATGCCTTTAATTGAATGACTGTTCACATCCTATGGCCAAAACTCAAAATTTAAATATCCATGGGCAAACACTTAACCATAAGTTGTGCAAATGAGAGTGGAAATGGTCTGCCTTACTCAACAGTTTGGAAAGCACTGAATGCAGAAAATACATATGTTATGTAACTTCACTGACTCAATTTGTTAATGAAGTATGTTCTAACTGACAGCACACGTGATGGAGGGTTTGAATCACCATTCGGGACAGTTTACCTTTATGTGACATAATACATCTGTGATACTTGTTTTCTTTATTTTAAGCTGTACTACACATGCAGTTTGTATTGTTAATGTTGCAAAACAATTGTGTATTATGTCTGCTAAACATGATAAAATGATCTTTGTCACCTGCATTGCTCTTATCAATGATTATAGCAAAAACACACTACTATGTGCATGCTGTGAAATAAATACCTTACATGTGAAATAATATGGGGTACTAAAGTTAGTGATATATTAATGAATTAGGGAAATATGTAGAACACTGCAAAATAGGTTTCAAAACAAATTGGAACATTGCTTCAGTGGTATTTACTTTTAATGATCTCACATGTATATTGTACTGCAATATGCTGTGGAGAACATCACATCCTAGAAGCTCTATATAGCTCTTTCATAATTATTGGTTACCCCATAAATACATAACGCTGTCATTGAAAGCAATAGCTCATCACACACAAGGTTAACAGTTGTACTGCCATGGGTGCAGTGTTTAGATCTTGAGAAGGTGCCACCTCTGTAAAAGTAGGGATCCCATTGTAAACATTTTCCTTGTATACGCCCACAAAGCTGAGGAATGATCACAGTGATTTATGAATTATTTTTTTTTTGGTTTCATCTTTTTGCAATGTTTGGCATTGAGCATTGGTGCTTTTCAGCAATGCCCTTCACTGAATGACTGTTAACATCCTATGGCAAAAACTCAAAATTTAATTATGCATGCACAAACACTTGACATCTGTGATACTTGTTTTTCTTCACTTTAAGCTGAACTACAAATGCAATTTATATTGTTAATGTTGCAAAACAATTGTGTAATATAGCTGCTGAACATGATAAAATGACTGTTGTCACCTGCATTGCTCATATCAATGATTATAGTAAAAACACACTAGTATTTGCATGCTGTGAAATAAATGCCTTACATGTACAATACTATGGGGTACTAAAGTTAATGATATATTAATGAATTAGGGAAATATTGAGAGCACTACAAAACAGCTGTCAAAACATGTTGGAACATTGCTTCAGTGGCATTTATTTTTAATGATCTCACATGTATATTGTGCTGCAATATGCAGTGGAGAACATCACATCCTGGAAACTCTGTATGGCCCTTTCCTAATTATTGGTTGCCCCATAAATACATAATGCTGTCACTTAAAGCAACAACTCATCACACACAAGGTTAACAATTGTATTGGGACTTTATTATTTGCATGACAGCTGACATGAAGCGTTGCCAATATTCAGGAATGACGGTAGAGAGCTGGCACTGCATATCCTATGGCATAAACTGAGCAAAGAATAATGCACATGCAAAGACTTTGCTGTCAGCCATGCCAAAAAATTTGGCTTCAGCACTCATCAATTAGCATTGAGGATACTACAAGAAGAAATTCAATGGAAAATTTTCCATAAAAGAACATACTTATCTAAAGTCTTTACACTGCGAAATGAACACCATATATTGTGGCACTTACAGGGTTGGCAGATGTTGATATAGATATATATATATATATATATATATATATATATATATATATATATAGCTATATATATATAGATATAGATATATGAAAGATCACACACACACACACACACACATGCACACACAGACGCACACACATCATTCTTTAACACAACAGTTAATGTGAATTATGTGATATATGACTCCTTGATGCAATATGTTGAGAGTTGTGATCTAAACATTAATGTCATCTGTCAGACCACATTTCCTACTCCCTCAAGCATGCTGTCTGATATATTTTATAATACTTCTGTGGCATCAACAATTAATGCAGTTCTATATAATTTGGACTTAGATAATGTAATGACCTAGCCAATAGATGTGAAGTGTACACTTCCACTTACAGGTAACATTTACACAGGGAGAAGACTCTTTTACTCCCATTTAAGTCAAACATATGCATTGTAACACAATGATGAAGTCATTCCTTCAAATGTGTGCTGTCTCACACTTGTAATAATGCTTTTTCCTGTGTCATGAGTGGCTGATACATGGTTCTATAGAGTGTGGATTTAGATAGGCAGGTGTTCCAATCCACCAATGATTAACTAGCTAGAGAGCAATATAGTTACATAGGGAGAAAGTTTTACCCAACTCTTGAAATCTCTTTTACATCAAAGATAATGATGTCATCCCTTCAAATGTGTGCTGACACTTGTAGCAATTTTTTCTTCCTGTGGTGTGAACAGGTAATATATAGCTCTAAAGAGTGTAGATTTAAACTGGAAGTGGATCAGATTTGGCAATGTATAAGTGCTATATGTGTGTAAGAAATTAGCTCTTCTTTATAGTTTACTAGTCATAGCAAAAACTATCTTTTAAGAGCCAAAGAGATAAATTTACTCTTGGCTATCATCAGATGATCAATACTGAAACCAGAGGTCTGAATGGAGAGATGAAAAGTCAGCAAGCAAGGGAGAGTAGTAGTGCTGAAATTGAATTCATCCTCAAGTCTTGGTGAGTACCTTCATGAGGTAGACCTTGTTTATTACAAAATCTCATCAAGGCGACACTGATATATAGATTATATTTATATAGCATATATCATGGACAGAAGTAGGTTAAAAATAAAAAAAAAAAGACATCTGGATGTACAAGACCTAGTATAAAAAAATGCCCAATCCTGGTAGGCACACTGGTTCCAGGACTGGAAAAGATGACAGTGTAGAATCCTCAAAATATGGAACCATTTCTACAATGGGGCTAGGCCAGGTCCAGGGGGAGGATGGTTCCCCCTGTTGTAGAAGGAAGTAGTAGTCCACAAAAAATCACATAAACTGATAGGCCAAAGAAGAGCCATAAAGGCAATAAAGTGGACTACTGAGGATAAGACAAAAATATGTATGGTTACTATTATGTAAAAAGCCCAGAATTTCCAGATATAAGATATAAAACAATATTAAGAGAGAAATTAGAGGAAAGAAAAATACTTCCACAAGAAAAAGTGTCAGAAACTTCAAACAAAAATGTGTATTCATTAATACAACAGATTTATGCAAAACAGTATATTGATCAAGAAACATTGATCTGTTTGGAAAAAGAAGCATTTAAGGAAGTGTAAAAATATAAATAATAAAACCTAGACATTTTTGAAAAGTATAAAAAAGAAATATGGACATGGGAAAGAAAGAGAGATTTGATATGGTGCAATATTTGTGCAAAGGAGAAAGCCAAATTAATCAATATAAAGAAAGCAGTCCCAAAGATATTTGAAGAGAAATACAAGCAAAGGCATCCAGATATGGAAAATTTCATAATAAAGAAAATAATATCATAAAGAGGGAATGTAGAAAAGAAGATTAGTAAAGTAGAAGTTAAAAAAAATTGAAGGTGAAGTTATGGAGTGCTTGCGAAGAGAAGGATTTGGTGTAGAAGGTCTAACACAGGTTACTCACAGCATGCTGGAGCCAGTCCACAAAATAAGGAGAAGCAGAAAAATCAGGAGACATCTGAAGAAGACATATGGACATGGGAAAGAAAAATATATTTAATATGGTATAATATTTATGCAAATGAGAAAGCAAAACTAACCAATACAAAAAGAGCAGCAACAAAATATTCAAAGAGAAATACAGGCAAAAGAATCCAAATATGGAAAACTTTACAATACAAAAAATAAGAAGACACAGAGGAAAAGTAGAAAAGGAGATTAGTAATGGAGAAATTAAAGAAACAGAAACTGAGGTTATGGAGTACCTGCAAAGTGAAGGATTCAGTGTTGTTGCTGTTGTTGTGTCTTTCGACTTTTCCCGGTTAGGGGTCGCCACAGTGGAACTCCGGTCCGCTAATGATTGGCAGCAGATTTTTGTGTGCCGAGTTGCCAGCCCTGACGCACAACCTTCAGTGAAGGATTCAGTGTAGAAAATCTAATTCAGAAAGTACCACAACAGGATACAGCAATGAATATCTAAGCTAAGAGAAAAAATGTAGAATGAGAAACAATTGGTCAGGTGCCATATAAAGATATTTTGGAGCCTTCCACAGGAAACCAGTATAAATGTTCACTTGAAGCTGGACAGCAAGTGAAGGAACAGGAAACTGTGGAAACTCTGATGCAGTCAATGTTGATGAATGATAGGCCAGTATGTTCTGATATGACAGAGTAACGGATGGCACAGAATGAAACTGAGGAGAATATGCCACAGGAAGGTGCTACAGAACTTTCTATAGAATGCCCACAGGAAATGGAAAATAAAAACTGTGGCTTCAGTTTAGAAGAAAACAAGCTAAGAGAAGAGTTGCTTGATTTAATAGAGATAGACATATTAAGATCAATGAAAGAAATAGACTGCAGAATGTGAATAAAACAAGTCAGAAGTTTGATAAAACAAATGAACACTGTAATTAGGACTGCCCATAGAGATCCGTATGATATAACAGAAATAAACAGGATATATTACTGAGCAGCTAAATTAATAACTGGAAGAGTCCTAATGCAAGAACACAGGGTAGTGATGGAAAAAAAAGGAGAAAAATCGAATACCATCATGGAAGTATCGAATAGAGAAAACTATAAAGCAGTTAAGACAAGAAATGTTACTGTTAGAAGAATATAGGAGAGGGAACAGATCAATAAAAATACTAAGAAAATAAACATAATAAAAGCAATGCACAGAATTAGAACAGACCAGGATCTATCATCCACTATCGCAAATAACAAACTAAAAATCTCAGCACAGGTGGAAAAAACATAGAAGATGCACAGATAAGTATAAAGGAAAAGTACAAAATAAGCAATTTATTGATGACCCAAAAAAATGTTCTATAGAGAGTTGGGAAATAAGGTAAAAGGAGTTGAAAGACTCCCTTATTAGCCTCAACAAAAAGTTGAGATCCCTCATCAAATCCTCTAAACCAGATATAAGGCAGAATTGTGGCAGATACTAAAAAAATCACAAAGCCTTCTATAGTTATATCAAGAATATACATGACAATACCCAGATTTTCTCTGAGTTACCGCACAATGGTACCTCCTATACTGAGCCAACAGATATTGCCAATATACTGTATGATGGATTCAGTGCCAACTTTCCCCCTCTTTCCCCCCTAAAGGACCAATCACAATACCGGAAGAATGCCAGACACCCAGCATTATTGCAGCACAGGTTAAAGCTGCATTGTCCAAGCCCAAGAATACAACTTTCATGGGACCCAATAACATCCCTGGCTGTGTTATACATGAACTACAAAGTGAACTGGAACCACATCTGTGTGCCCTGTTCAGTCACAGCCTCACCTCAGGCTTTGTCCCTACTGAATGGCGCACTGCTACAGTCATCCCTCTCTGGGAATTATTGCCCCATTACCCTGATGAGTCTGATATGTAAAGCTACGAAGCGCATCATTATGGATCTGATTAACAAAGATATAGGAAATCTCCAGACTCTAGACTCCACGCAATTTGGCTTTGTGAAAGGGAGATCATGCCTGCTCGACCTGGTTGACTTCTTTGAGTCAGTCACCAGGGCTGTGGATGAAGGTAAGGCAGTGCATATAGCCTACCTCAGTCTGGTCAAGGCCTTTGATACCATTCCTCACTCAGGAATTATTGATAAACTCACCAAACTAGGCATCAACCCCTGTATCACTAGGTGGGTTGCAAATTGGCTCACAGATAGAACACACAGTGTGAAAGTAGTAGACTCCAAGTCAAACTGCTGACCAGTCACGAGTAGAGCCCCACAGGGATCAGTCCTGTGTCCTCTCTTGCTCGGCATCAACTTCTCAGAAGTCCAGGCCAACATAAAGCGACTCTGGATGACCAAGTTCACAGACAACTGCAAGCTGGGAGCCATTATTAACTCCCCAAGTGATGCAGACATCCTACAGAAAGGCCTCACTGAGACCAATGACTGGTGTCGAAACCATGGCCTTAAGCTTAATGCCAAAAGATGTGATGTCAACCCCTTTGGTAAAAACTCAGTTCCCACTAATTACCACATCAATGGGAGCCCACAGAACACTGAAGGCATTATAAGAAATCTGGGGATGCAGGTTGACAGCAACCTCTCATTCGATCACCACATTGCCACTGTGGTCAGAAAGTCCTTCTTTGTGGCACATCTGATTACCAAGGGTTTTGCATCCAGGAAGAAAGAGGTCATCATCTCTCTCTACTCTTTCCTCATTAGACCAATCATTGAGTATAAAGCCCCATTTGGCATGTACCCCACTAGACACCTGCAACAGCTGAAGAGGCCACAGAAGTACCTCACAAAGAGGATCCTAGGCAATAAACATGTCATATACACAGACAGACTCAAAAGACACCAGCTATTCTCTGTCTCATATCATCTACTTAGAGGCGATATTTGCTTGACTTACAAAGCCATGTCTGACCCAGATCTGTTAGAAATGCTACATCTAAAGAAATCCCAATCCCTCCACACCACACACTCCAGAGACCTCAACCTCACTACCACAATCAACAGAAGATGCTGGAAGTACAGGTTCCTCACCCAGAGACTGCCTATGCTCTTGAATAGACCTCTCATACATGTCAAGCAGAGCACCTTGCTGTCCCTCTTCAAGAGAAATCTTGATAAGTAGATGGGTAATAGAAAGTTCGTCCTGGGGATCACTCCAGTGGTGCTACTTGATAAAGGCACTGGGAACTAACGTCGGGTGGCAAGATGCCAGGGGACTTCTATGGGCTAGGCTTGTAAAGGCTCCAGGGCCATTAGCCCAGTACACACCTATGAACCAAAAAAAGAAGAAATAGATACATTTTGTAGATGTATTTATGAAGATCCCGTGGAATATAACAAATATGCTAAATGGATAGAAGAAGTAAAAGAAAGAATAAGAGGTTTAAGGTACAGGATATGAAATGGGATGAAGTAACAGCCAGAGAGATTGAAACAAAGTTAAGAAAAGCATCCAGTTGGAAAACCCCAGGCCCATATGCAGTACCTAACTTCTGGTTAAAAGTATTAACATCTTTTCACAAAGATTTAACTATGAGTAAGAACTATTTGTATGCGCACCCTGAACAGACACCAACCTGACTAACAACAGGTAAAACAATGCTACTACTTAAGAGCGAACCTGCAAGCTACACTAAAAACTATAGACCCATAACTTGACTTCCAACAATATATAAACTATACACTGGAATTGATGCCGACAGAGTTTATGATCATTTAGAAGAAAACTCAATAATGGCAGTAGAACAAAAGGGCAGTAAAAGAAAGTCATATGGAAGAAAGGATAATTTGTTGTTGAATAAAGTCATAGTGGAGAACTGTAAAAAGGAGAAGAATCTAAGTATGGCATGGATTGATTATAAAAAAGCATTTGATAGTATCCCACATTCATTCAGGATCAGCAATAAAACATGAACAAATGTGAATAAAACTTAGTAAGGAATACTTTAGAAGACTTAAATTAATCCTGAAAACAGCATTGACACCTAGGAACAAAATTCAGGCTATAAACCAATTTGCTCCTCCTCTCCTAACTTACAGTTTTGGAGTGATTGACTGACCCCAAAATTTGTTGGACAGATTAGATGGGAAAACAAGAAGGATGCTTCATGCTCATCAAATGATTTATAAAAATCAGTGCATACCAAGATTATATATATTCCCTGTCCAAAAGGAGGGATGGGTCTCCTTGAAATTGATTACATGTACAGATCTGCACACATATCTACTGACCTCACAAGACCCAAACACAGTGCAAGTTTTGAAACATGAAGAAAATAAATCTAAGATGACTTCTCTGCTTAATCTATCAGAAGCATATCGGCATCAAGTAGGAATGGAAATCAAACCAGAAGTAGATAAAAATCAGGCAGCAAATGAATGTGCCAAAAAACAAAATAAATAATATAAGGTGAAGGACCAGATGAGAAGGCAAGAAATGTGGAAAATGTGAAAATATAGTTGCAAGCATGGAAAACTAGAACCTCATGTTGCCATGGATGAGGGGAAGACTGCACACCACCTACCTTGACCTAGCCAAAGCCTTTGACAATATTCCCCACTCAGGCATAATAGATAAACTCTCTCAGCTAGGTATCAACCCATATGTTAGAGGATGGGTAGCTAACTGGCTCACTGATAGAACCCACTCAGTCAAAGTAGGGGAAGCCACCTCTAGTGGTAGACCCGTAATGAGTGGTATACTGCAAGCATCAGTCTTGGGGCCTCTACTGTTTGGGATATACTTTTCTGAGGTGCAAGCCAAAACCAGTGGTCTGTGGCTGACCAAGTTTGCAGATGACTACAAGCTGGGTGCTGTCTTAAATTCCCCTAGTGATGTGAACATCCCTCAAGAGGGCCTTACGCATACTAATGACTGGTGCCAGAAGTATGGCTTCAAAATGAATGCCAAGAAATGCATCATAATCCCCTTTGGGGAAAATGTCATCCCCACTAAGTATCACATTAATAACAACGTACTAAGCATGCAATTAGTCATGATTGACTTGGGTACCCAAGTTGATAGCAACTTGACTTTTGACCAGCACATTGCCTCCGTTGTATGGAAGGCTTTCTACATGGCCCACCTAATAAATAAGGGTGTTTTATCCAGGAACAAGGAGGTCATAACATCCCTGTACTCCTCCCTTATCAGACCCATTATCGAGTACAATGCTCCTTTCGGCATGTACCTTGCCAAGCACATGCAGCAGTTGGAGAGACCACAGAAGTTCCTGACCAGGAAAACCCAGGGTCTCAAACACCTATCCTATACAGAGAGGCTAAAAGCCCTGTCCCGTTTCTCAGTCTCATACAGACTGCTCAGAAGTGACCTGTGTCTGGCATACAAGGCCATTTCAGACCCAGCCTTGATGGAGTTTCTGCATATCTGTAAGACAAACTCCACTTGCGCAATCCACATGCAAGGCCTTAACCTGGTCTGTGACATTAATAGAACTTGTTGGTGGGATAGATTTGTGTCCCAAAGATTCCTCTGTCTGAGGAATAGACTCCCTCTCCATGTCAAGTAGAGTATCTCGCTAACCCTCTTTAAGAGGAACCTGGATATCTGGATGAGAAACAGAAAATATACCCCTGGGATCCCACCTGTGTCCCTGCTGGACAGAGGAAACAGGTGTTGACTTTGAGGGAACATGGGCAAAATTTTTGGCTAGGCTTATAAGGGCCTCTGGGCCAATAGCCTAGTATCATCCTATGAACCTATGTTGATCAGGAACAAATGCATGAATGGTTAAGGACAGGCAAATTCAAACCAGGAGATGAAAGGTTAATATTGACAGCCCAAGATAGTGAGCTATGTACAAGGTGGTTTACAAAGTCCATTGAACATGCGGGAAAAACAGACAGATGTAGGTTTTGTAAAACCAAATTGGAAACAGTTGCATACCTCGTTGCTGGTTGTGACATACTAATGGCAGAAGGACTGTATACTGAAAGGCATAATAATGTGGCGAGACTGGGGATTGTGCAAACATTATGGAACTGAAGTGGCTGAAAAACACTGGAAATATAAGCCACAAAGCATCATAGAAAATTATGAAGTCTACATTACATGGGATCACACATTATCAACAGTTCAAAAGATAGATGCCAGAAAACTGGATATAGTGGTCCAAGAAAAGATGACAAAAGTAGCATTGATCATTGAAATCACCATACCCAGTGACTACAGTGTGACGCGTAGAGGGAGACATAAAGTCATAACATATCAGGATTTGCAGGCAGAAATGAGAGCAATGTGGAGGAAAGATACCCAGACAGTTCCAATAGCAGTAGGAGCAACGGGTCTTATAAAAAAATAATCAGCAATCATATTTAGACATTACCAATACATGTAGTCCCATATGAATTGCAGAAGGAGTCATTACTGGGCACTTTGTGGGTGCTGCGAAGAGCACTTCTTGCTGACATCAAATATTGAAACAATACTAATTTCATGAACTCCAATCACATTTTGACTTAGGAATGGAGTCCATTCCTGTCATGGTATTAGAAACCCAAAGGATTTGGAGAAATTAAAAAAGGGAGAAACCAGAATGATACATACTTTGCAGTCAGACATGGAAGATTTCTATACAGCCAACGAAAACAAGACTTTGAGCTTACTTGAGTTCAAGCAATTAGTTTCTAATTGCAAAGCTTAGATTTAAATTAATGAAAATAAGAAATTAATTTAGGCCAGTGACATGTGAGGTCAACAGTATCCAGTCTGAATATATAATGCAGGTGAGTAATTGATTTATGGGATTAGACCTAGTGGGTACAACACTTGAATAACTACGGACAAATGTTCATTATATTATCCAGGAGATGATATCAAAATATTCCATATAGAAAGATTAATGAGTCAAAATGGGTGTCTGATGCAGCTTTAGAAGTGGCTAAGGAAAGAAGTAGGGCAATGTCAAACTGAATGCAGACGTTTGAGGCAATAGCATGGAGAGATAAAGTGAATAATGTAAAGATTTGGAGGAAGCAATAGAATGGAAAAGGCAAGAGATTTGTTTTAGAAGTTTTGTGATATTAAGAAAATGTGCATAATGAAAGACAAATATTTTTAAGGATGTAACAGAAACATCGTTTTAGTATACAGTCCTTCTGCCTATTATGAAGCAGTTTCAGGAATATAGGGAAGGGTTATGTAAGAAGGACCCTATCATCATTGATATATGCAGTGGTATGCTCTTTGATCTAGACCCAACCATCCTGAAGAGTACTGACCCTTAAAAGACCTCACTAAAGTCAGGCTACCGAAAGTGATAGAATTCCAGCTGAATTGCTTAAAATCCTTCCAAATGGTGCTCTTACAGTGCTGGTTGAAACTTGTTAGCAAATCTGGAAAACTCAGTGGCCATTAGATTGGAAAATATCAATTTATATTCTAGTCCCAAAAAAGGATAATGGTAAAAAGTGCTTAAATTATTGCAGAATTGCACATATTTCACATGTTAGCAAATGTAATGATCAAAATCCTAATTCTACCAATACGTGGCTGGAGAACTGCCAGATGTACAAGCTGGTTTGAGAAAGGGCAGAAGCATCAGAGGCCAAAATATCAACATCTGCCGGATAATAGAGATAACATGGGAGCTTCAGAAAACCATTTACTTCTACTTTATAGAATATCCTAAAACCTGTGTAGCTTTAATAAACTGTGACAATGTCTTAGAGATTAAATCATGGTAAGTCATAGAGAAATGGAAATAGTAGGTTATCTTATATGCCTCCTATGGATTTTGTACACAGAAAAAAAAAACAGCAGGTAGAGCCAAATATGAAATAACAAACTGAATCAAAATGTGGAAAAGAGTGAAATAAGACTCTGTATTGGCACCATACTTGTTTGATTTATATGCTGAATATATTATGCAAAATGCTGGAATAGATAAATCAGATGCTGGAATTAAATCTGCAGGAAGAAATACAATCTCAGACATGCAGGTGATACCACTCTAATGACTGAAAGCCATGATGTGCTGAAGACCACATTGACAAAGATGAAATTAGAAAATGCAAATGCTGGCTTGGTGCTCAACATTAAAAACACTAACATTATGTCATCTAAGAATAATACATATTTACGAATGGATGGAGAAAAAGTGGAATCAGGAATAAATTTTGTTTTCTTTGGCACAAAGATCACTGCAGATGGTGACTACAGCCATTAAATTAAAAGGCACCTGTCTTTTAAAAGGAAAGTCAGATAAGATTTTAAAGAGCAAAGACACCCCCCCCCCCGCAGATTCAGCAAGCCCTGCAGGGTGTGCAGGACTAGTGTAGGAGCTCCAGCAGGCAATATGTCTGCTGTGCAATCCAGGAATAAGCTGCAGGGACGTGCACGAGCACTCCAGCACTAGTCTTGCACGGTCTCAGTTCCTGTATGCAAATTACCCCATTTGCAGGTGAAATCCATGCAAATGTGGTGAATTTGCAATCCAGGAAACTGTCAGCCAGTCGTACAGGACTGGAGTAATCTGCAGAAATGTACTCGGTTAGTAATCGAGTACATTTCTGCAAACTACAAACCGGAGCCATGACAGCTGCAAATAAAGGGTGTATATTAGGTTGAAAGCATGCCAATGGACAAATATATGGCCATTGGCATGGAAAACAGTTGCAAAAAAAAAAAAAAAAACTTTTATTTTTTTTAGTCAATTTCGGCTTTTTAAGCTTAGGGCAGTGGCGCACAAATGAGATTGGGTGAAAAATAAAAAAAAAACTAAAATAAACATTCTAACCTAAATCACTATTTTGCCATTATACTCAATGGCAGGCAGAAGACAGCATGGCCATTGAATAGTGGTTGCTAAGGGGGGAGGCTCAGTGTGGGACCTATAACTATGCATCAGCAAGCAATCCTATGTAAATGAGGGGAATGATACTGAATCCCAGAGTTCCCCTCAATGCTAGTCAGCACACAAAAGTGTAAGAACAGGAATATTTTGGTGCAAGCCTAGGAGTTAGTTGACTTCATAGGGGTGTGTGTCAGGTATAATGTAAGCGGACTGGAGCCCTGTGGCTCGTGTTTGCCCTTAGCTTAGTAGAGCTAAGCAAGGGTGTGTGTCTGAGACTGCCTACCACTCTTTACATTGCCTAAGTGGGTGTGCGTGTTGCGCACTGGGTTTTAAAGAGAAAAAAAAAAGTAAACCAGGAAATAGCAGCTCTGTGCACATTTGAGCACTGTGTTTGCACGGTGCGCCCCTGGGCTTAAACAGGAAGGCAATGGGAAGGGAAAACTGCAGTAGGAAGGTAATCTAGGAGAACTAGCATAACTGGCAGGTGAAATGTATCAGAGCCAGCCACTTACACAGGCAGCAGACCAGACCAGCCCAGAACAGAACACTACTATAAACTATGAAAATACCTTTCCCTCTGGTTTTTCCCACATACTCTACACCACCGGTGAATAAAAGCGGGGAAATTTTAACAAACAAAAACAACACAATGATAGGGGCTGCAGCAGCTATCAGACATCAACATGTGAAAGAGGCTGAGGGTGGTGAGGATGAGAATGCTGTTGACCAACTCAGAGTGAGGAGACCGAGAAGGGTGTACAGACCCAGGGTAACCTACCAGGGGCTACATAAGCTGGAGATAGTGGAGCGCTATAGGGTGGACAGGGACCTCCTACAGCAAATTGTTGAGCTGTGCCAGCCACGCCTGACACACAGAACTAACAGAGGGGAACCCATCCCAGTGGATACCAAGGTATGTGTAGGCCTAGCCAACTGGGGATATCATGGGGATCTCACAGGCATCAGCATCCAGGCTATTCCACCAGTTCCTGGATGCCATGTCAGCACATGCCAGTGAGCACATATATTTCCCCAACACCCATGAGGTGTTGGCCAGCAATATGTGTCTCTTCCACCAAATAGCAGAATACCCTGAGGAAGTGGATGCTATAGACTGTACGCACATATGCATCAAAGCACCACCTGGTGAGCGGGGTAGAGTCTACATCAACCACAAGGGCTTCCTCTCCATCAACTGCCAGGTCATGTGCGATGCCCAGGGCATTATAATGAATGTGTGTGCTGGCTGCACTGGAAGCTGTCACGATTCCCACATCTGGCATCTGACGCAGCTGTTTCTGAGATTTGCCAATGGGGACATTCCTTACGGTCACCTAGTGGGGGCTGCTGGTTACACACTGGAGCCATGGCTGATGACACCCATCAGAAATGCACATACACCCGAACAAGAACTCCATAATGAGGCACACGCACAGACCAGAATTATAATAGAGCATGTGTTTTGGATGCTCAAGTCACAGGTCCGGTGCCTGGACACATCCGGTGAACCCTTGCAGTACTCACCAGCTACATGTACTCAAATTGTCATCATATGTGCCATGCTACACAATATGATCCTGTGGAAACAGCTGCAGCAGGAACAGCACAGGGCAGGGCCACACAACCCCCCACCAATGCCAAGGCCTGCAAAGGCACATAGTGACTCAGAGGAGGAATAACCTGAGCCTGGCCCAGTAGGCAGAAGGAGGCGTGCCCAGTATGCCCTGGCCTTGGCAAAGAGGGAATGCATAGCACATAAACTGACACAGTAGGGACCCATGGAATAACACCTTTCTCTGACTTGCACATACAGTAAAAGGGATGCCAAACATGACACTACCTATACATGGTTGAGCACAGGTAGTGTCATGTTTGGCATCCCTTTTACTGTATGTGCGTGTCAGAGAGGCAATGCATAGCACATACACTGACACAGTAGGGACCCAGGGAATGACACCTCTCTCTGACTCACACATACAGTAAAAGGGATGCCAAACATGACACTACCTGTGCTCAACCATGTATAGGGAGTGTACTATGTGCATCCAACATAGACAGCCCTCCAGTACCATCCTCAATACTGGCACACCCACAAGGTAAGTCACTCTCCTTACCAATTGCTGAATTGAGTAGTATGTGTTGTTACTTGTATCTATGGTATGGATGTGAGCATGCAAGGGAATTGGGTGGCTGAATGGGATGCCAGCAGATAGTAGACACCTATAGTGGCAGCATGAGATCAAATACTGGTATCACCATAGTAGCCAGTACTACACATGGTGACAAAACCCACTGCAGGAAATGTGCTGGGCCACATGTGTGTCCATATGACACACACATGTCAGTCAGGGAGGTTCACATACCCAACAACAGTCTCAGCCAGCAGGACAGGTGTAGACAAACACAAACAAAGGCTGTGTTAAGGCCTCTGAATGATGGCTATGGGTAACCCCCCCCCCAGGCCTACACAGATAGACTACATCAGGTCAGGCAGTGGGATGTTAGTTCTGAAGGGTAAGAAGTCAGAAACCGATATGTAGGTCAATCAAATCTAAGACCTGCAGTACATTGAAATACCTCTAGTCAGCATGATAGGTTAGAATATAGAATGAAATAGAGTACTTGACATACCAGTACAGTCATAGCAAATGTGTACAAGTGTCAGTTGTGCCCCCCTAATTCTATGTAGAAATGTAGTAACAGTCAGGTGTGCCCCCCCCCACAATTCTATGTAGAAATGTAGAAAAAGTCAGGTGTGCCCCCCAATCCTATGTAGAAATGTAGAAACAGTCAGGTGTGCCCCCCAATCCTATGTAGAAATGTAGTAACAGTCAGATGTGCCCCCCAATCCTATGTAGAAATGTAGAAACAGTCAGGTGTGCCCCCCAGTCCTATGTAGAAATGTAGTAACAGTCTGGTGTGCCCCCCCAATCTGATGTAGACACGTTGTAACAGTCAGGTGTGCCCCCCTCAAATCTGATGTAGAAATGTAGTAACATGTATGCGTAGGTATAATACCAGTGGAGCACAGATGACCTGAGGTGCCAAGGTAGCAGGATAGATTGTAGCATTTGTACAATATGCAGGTATGCGTGTGTTAGGTTGGTGTGTGTGTTACATATTGTGTGAGAGTGGTCAGTATGTATACATGGTGAGGTTTGACCTGGTGGCCATTGCCCTGTACTGCTGATGACAGGGCCAAGTCCTCACAACTGCAATGTCAAACACAATGCTCCCCAGTATAACACATACTAGCAGTAAGTCATTGTAAATTTATGGAGGTAATATGTGTCACCATCTGAAAGATGGACGTGGCATGACTGTTAGGCCAGATATACAAGAAGTATACAGGGGAAAGTACCCCTGACAGACAGTGTATAATGTGTAACCATGAAATAGACACACCCTTGGAATTGTACATAACAGGTGTGCATCACATTATCTGCCTTGTAGTAGGGGATACCAACGTTGTCTGGCCAAACACTCACAGATCACAAAGGTCACAGGAATTATGTATTGAGAAACAGCTGATGTTCCTGCACAAGCCAGCATCATGGAATGTCCCATGCATATCTGTGAGTCAGTTGCAAGTAGTATCCATAGCAAATATGCACCCAGCTCACCCAAACACCATCCACAGGTACCTCTCTGGATTTATCCCTGTTGTTGGGAATGGGTTCAATATGACCCCTACCTGTGTATGGCAATAGCAAAAGAATGCAGATGTCTCATGCAGGTGTGTCCTTAGCTGTAAACAGCACCCTACCAGCATCCACACCACCTGAACAATACTGATAGAAAGTATTGACATGAACACCTGGCACATCTACCCTATTACTCCAGAGGAATATAATGTATGGCAGACTGGTACCATAGGACTGACAGAATGCAATGGCCTGCTACAGCTGGCCTGCATCACTACCAAATGGCCTACAGTCCTCTACCAAAGGCCTTCATCTCACCCATACTGCCAATGTATGTTATGTCATGGACTCCCAAATAACAACATAACACAGTCCACAGAACCCATATGCAAGGCCATGTGGACAAACCACAGTAACATGTCCACCATGTCCCACTGCATGAACTGTGGACCAACAACAATACACTGCTGTGATGAGGTGATAACTATAGGGAAATTATCAGAGAATGTTTGCATAATGTATGGAAGAGGATAGACTAATAGAGGGGGGGTGGGAGCATGGGCAGCATGGAATATGTGAACTCCGAAATGTAGCCATGTGCACATACTATCCCTGGCTGCAAACACAGGAATGGGTAGCTACAAACCTGCCCTTACATCACAATATGGGTAATGTCCTGACTTATGACCCCTGCCTTTGGGTAACCTGTGTGAATCTGTACAGCTGTGAGGTATTACCACAGCAAGATAAGGCCATACTGTCACGTCAATGGATGTGCAAGTATGGGATCCTCTGCCACCACTGTACCAAGGTACTGAACTGGTTACACAGACTCAGCAGCAAGTGTCTGCAGCTCCCCCTCCAGAATGGCATTAGTTTGCAGGAATATATAAGCATTTAACCACAACACTTGTCACAGCTCATTCACTCTGTGTTCCCCAGGACATCCCTGTGAGCAGAAATGTCTAACTGACAGTACTTGAGGACATAAAACATCACAGTGTATAACACTACACATGTCAGAATATTTCTGCTAACCATGTAGCGGAAGCAGCAGACACAATTACTTACAGTACCCACTATCCCTTACCCAGTTTGACCCCATATTGCCAACTGATCTACAGATATCCTGCAGAAACAGTGTGCTAGCTGTAGGTGTAGAACACAAAAGTTTGCACTAGAGTACAATCCACCTGGAATGGATCCACACATTCAATACAGAAGGGCGTACTGGGCATGCTCTCACACTTTGAGAAATTAAGGCAATGTCAGACAACAACATACTGAAAGGTCATACTGGGCATGCTCACACACACAAACAAATGAAGCCCATGTCTGGCAACAACAGTGGACCATACATATCTGACAGTTGCAGATGTTAGTGCATACACTCCTCAGTATGCACCAGTCACGCTTTGTACACACATTGGATAGGAATACACACAGATATCCAAGGACAACACACTATAATATGCCAAAAGTACACATACATAGACTTTCGGAAGAGAGTGACAGTGATAAAGAGCCTTCCATCATAAGGCCTATCCTGCCCAGCACACAGCCAAATGGCTACAACCACATGATGTGTAAATGTCACTCCCAGTAGAAATTAGCCACTGGTATCCCTCAGCATTATAGACTCTGTTGTGCTAGTGCTAACTGTGCAACATGACTGTATAAGGCAGTAGTCATCTAGCAGTTGTATACATGTATCTGCGGAATATAAACCTGTGTGTGCCTGAGTGTGGTGTGTCTACCTCTAGATGAATGAGTTATGGCCCATGCACACACACTGCCCTTACCATAGCCCTACTATGCCAAGCTTGCTGATGTCATTTACTGTGAAATACACCTTTGGGGAAGGGCTAACCCAGTAATCTCTGTAGCATGTCTTGTAACTGTGTAATGCTGTAGTGTGATATACTAATTAGGCAGACGTTCTAATCCTAGACATGGCAACTGTGTGTGTGTCTGTATAGGGAGCAATGCTTTTTAGGCTAGTCACACTCAATACAATTCAAATGCCCTACCTTGGCAAGCCTGCAGATGTCATTCACTTTGAAATACTCCTTTGGGGAAGGGTTAACCCAGTAATCTCTGTGGTGTGTCTTGTAACTGAATAATGCTGTAGTGTGATATACTAGTGAGATAGGAGTTCTAATCCCAGACATGGCAACTGTGTGTGTCTCTGTCTGTGTAGGGATCAATGCTTTTTAGGCTAGTCACACTCACTACAATTAAAGTGCCCTACTTAGGCAAGCTTGCTGATGACATTCACTTTGAAATGCACCTTTGGAAAAGGAGTAGCCCAGTTATCTCTGTGGCACACCCTATAACTGCATAATGCTGTAGTATGATATAATGGTTCAGTAGGGGTTCTATTCCCAGCCATGGCAAGTGTGGCTGTTTGTTTGTATGGGCAGGGAGCAATGCTTTTTAGGCCAGTCAGTCACTGCAACCTCCATTGCCCTTCTTTGGCAAGCCTGCTGATGTCATTCCCAGTGAAATACATCTTTGGGGAAGGAGTACTCCAGTAATCTCTGTGGTCTGTCCTATAACAGCATAATGCTGTAGTGTGATATAGTGGGTCGGTAGGGGTTCTATCTTGTGTGTGTTTGTCTATGTAAGGAGCAATGCTTTTGAGGCCATTCAAGGTCACTACAAACTCCATTGCCCTTCTTCGGCAAGCCTGCTGATGTCATTCCCAGTGAAATACACCTTTGGGGAAGGAGTACTCCAGTAATTTCCATGGCATGTCTTGTACCTACGCAATGCTGTAGTGTGATAAACCAGTTAGACAGGAGTTATAATCCCAGACATGGCAACTGTGTGTCTGTGTTTATCATTCATATTCTGTGTGGAGGTGGGTGTGTAACAACTGGACTCATTGTGGAGTGGGTTTTGAAAATTTCTTATATGGTGGGCCTATTATATGTCACGGTGTCCACCTTACAAGGATAACGGATATCAAATATCTGAGAGGCTGGGGTGCCAATCCATACCCCCTACATGTGACATCAAGGCCTGGTGAACAAAGTAAGCAACCCTTGTATTACCCAGAGAACACTCTCAACCCATATCTCATATACGACCAAACTTGCGTAGGCAACAACCGCTATGTTGGTAGTAGCCTGCATATTGCCCACAGATAGTAACCATGGTATGATTGCAGTGGACTACAGATGGCATGGGACCCTGTCCCATCAATACAATAGGCACATAATTGCGGACAGTGTGCCTTCACTATGTTCCCCACTGGACACCTGCAACAACTGTGGTGCCATCAAATGTGACCCACAAAGGACATACTATGCCTTAAACACATGCTCTGTATGAACAGATGCCATTGACACCAGGGAATACCTGTATCATGCTATCAATGTAGGTGCAAAGTCATTCTGGTGTCCATTGCCAGTTACCGTCGCATGAGGCCAGGGCTGGCACATCTGATGATAACAATATGTCAGTTACAAGTGGTGTCCCACAAGGCTCAGTCCTGGGACCTCTCTTGTTCGGTATATATTTCTCGGAGGTACAGGCCAACATGGAAGGACTGTGGCTAACCAAGTTCGCAGATGACTGCAAACTGGGCACCATAATCGACTCTCCAGATGACACAAGCATCCTCCAAAAGGGCCTCATAGAAACAGACAACTGCTGCCAGAGCCATGGCCTCAAGCTAAATGCCAAAAAGTGTATAGTCATCCCCTTTGGCAAAAACAAAGTGCCCACAAATTACCACATAGGTGGTAATCCATTAAGTACAGAAGAAGTAATTAGGGACCTGGGGTCCCAAGTTGATAACAATCTCTCATTTGACAACCACGTGGCCAAAGTGGTTAGAAAAACATTTTATATAGCCCACCTAATCATGAAGGGATTCACATCTAGATCAGGGGAGGTCATCGTGCCTCTTTACTCATCCCTCATCAGGCCCATAATTGAGTACAATGCCCCTTTGGGATGTACCTTACCAGACATCTGCAGCAACTGGAAAGACCCCAAAAGTACCTCACCAAGAGGATCAAAGGGCTCAAACAGATGCCATATGCTGCCCGGTTAAAGAAACTCCAGCTCTACTCAGTGGCATATCGCCTGTTCAGAGGTGATCTGTGCCTGACGTATAAAGCCATGTCCAACCCGGAATTAATGGACATGCTGCACCTCAGAAAATCCAAATCCCATCGAGCTATGCTTTCGAGACTTGAACCTCAGCACTGAAATAAATAGGACATGCTGGAGGGACAGATTCATAACCCAGAGGCTCCCTTCACTCTGGAATAAAATCCCAGTCCAGGTTAGGCAGAGTCCCTCATTGACTCTCTTCAAGAGGAATCTTGATGAGTGGATGGGAGAGCGTAGGTTTACCTCGGGTATCACTTCTGTGTCACTGTTAGACAGAGGCACAGTATACTAACCTCGAAAAAGGGCATAGCAAAATAAATTTAAAATGGGTGGCGAAAGCCAAACACATTCTGGCTAGGCTTATAAATGCCCTAGGGCAGATAGCCTAGTATGAACCTATGAACCTATGTGTACACAACATGGGCCAGACATCCCAGGTACAGTTCCACATGTCACTGAACATGCATGTGTGGTGTGTGCACATCCCAGACACTGTCCTTGTCATGGACTATAGAGCACATAAATGGCAAGCATTGCACAGCACTGGCCACACACAATAGCAACCCAGGTGACTGGATGGTGGATACAGTACCCACCTGTGTGGGCCAGTCCAGACACTACACCCCTGAACTACATTATAGACCATTGTCATGTGGCCTGATGCAAAGGTATACCCTTCAGCTAGCCTTGTATAGCCTTCTGACACAGTCAACCACTACACACCCATGAAGCAATGTGCCCATACATGTCAGTACTGGCACCCTGTGTCTGTGTATTTGGAGTAAGATGCTTTTGACCACATTCACACTCACTACAACTGCCATTGGCCTACTGATGCATGCTGCCTGATGTCAGACACCTTCACATACCCTTTGCCCATATAACGTCTGGATACCCCTGTGGTGCAAGTTATACCTGGACATTAGTGTACTGTGGCAAACTAGCTAGTAAAGAAGTCTATTCCTGACCCTTCCAAGTGTGTCAATGTGTGTGAGTCCTGAGAGAGTGTGGCTGTGTTGATGTTAACACCTATTCATGTGGACAGACACGTGTACTACACATACAATATCGCTACTATATCATTGTTGCAGATGTCACTCACCATCAGATATACCTTTGAACAGCTCCCCAACATGCTCCCCAGGCTAGTGAAAGTGGATAAGGTATATATACTAAATCTTGAGTACTTGATAATAGTTTTCAATCTTACTCACAAACACTGGCTAATCTAGAATGTATGTACTGTATCTGTGTACTATGTATGTATTTCACCTATGTTCCAAATTTCAGCTGTACACCACAAATCTATTAATTACCTTTATTTTTAAATGAATATTTTTTGTTTGTTATCTCCACTGTAACTGTCGATGTGCCGCATACCACTGTAAAAACATGTCTTTTGTAATTTGTGTGTATACTGATCATGTCTAAACAACTAAATGTATCTGTAATTTTTCTTTGTGGAGCTTTTCTCCCCAATCCTCTGCTGAAAAAGGGCCTTCTTGGCTCAGTCAGACACCCCAGGTTAACAAATGTAAAATAAAATAAAATAAAATAAATAAATAAATGTAAGCTAGGTGGTGCATGCAATAATGGCATAGACATGTGATAGCAATACATAGGAAGGAGTTTGAAACCCTGTACTGTTAGGTATGTGACACAAACATGCTTAGCTTTTACCCTCTCACCCCCTTCCTGACTTACTTTGTCTCTGTCTGTCTCTCTCACACCCTCTCTGGTGGATGTGGAGAAGTACACCTGCTTTGCTTAGGCAGCAGCTTGTGTTTTGTAAGTGATGCTCATGATCAGCTGATGGCCTCTGTATGAATTGCAGTCCGCCTCTAGCTGATTGCATGTGGAACAGCTGTATAACATTCCCATAGGCAATTGCATGGGAACACACTCCAATATCTAGGAACATCATGTTGGTGTTGGGGCTTTGCATTCACTGTGAGCAGGACCAACATTTGGTGTTTGGCAAACAGCATCACAGGTGGTATTGGGATTTACCTCTAACAACATACACTGTGGAAACAGGCCAACAGACAGGAGGGGGATGTGTCAGACATGACTACAGAATGTAAGTGTTGCTCTTCTGCATGTGGAGTAATGTCAGTTTAACAGGGTGTGTGTGGATATGGCTGGTCTACATGATTTAATACCTGTCATGACAATGTTATGTGTTTGAGGAAACCCACATCTGTAGGGATATCTGCAGGCTGAGCAGTGTGTGGAGCCTTTTGTTTCTGGGGTTACTCACAGAACACCAATCTGAGAAGGTGTGAGGATTGCAGTTAGTACATGGTGACAGTCATGAGAGTTACTGACTACATATCCCTCATAGAACATAAGTCCCAACAAACCCTGGTTTGACAGTAAATGTATGAGGTTATCACAGCAACATGCCAATATTGGGCCAATGTTTGTAGCTCCAGTCACAAGTCTGTCAACCTTTGTACATATGTCATGCACTCAGAGGTGCATATGTACTGTACACTATAATTTATTGACATCATACCTGATAACAAGCCAGTCAGATATCAGACTACTAGACATGTTATGTATAGTAGGGGTTATTTCTGAGGACATAACTTGGGAATTCTGCAGTTGTGTGTACAGTACTGGGGTCTGTGTACTTATGGTGATTGTCAACAGTATGTGTATTGCACATACGTACCTTGGGCTATGCACACACTGTGGTAGATGCCATTGTTCATGGTCCTGTTTTATCTGATGTTACATGCTGCTTCAGTGTATGGTACCCTATTGGCTCACATGTCTGTAGGGCCAGATACACACGTGTCCCATAGCACAGACAGGCATCGGACCACACTGTGTCATGACCCAGTGTATGTAGGTGTGTGTGGGCTAACCATTATGTTAATCCCTGTGGATACATTTTGCAATGACAGGAGGTTAGTTATCATGCAGGTGTCTGACATACCCTTCTGATACCCCATCATGGTCACCACTGTGATGCAGTGCATTTAACAGCAACAATATGTGAACATGTACAGCATGCATTATGGGTAGATATGTTAGATGTGTGCATGGAATATACCATAGTCATTACATGCCCGGTGTATTGACAAGCATGAACAAAAACCATACTCACCAGCTACAGGCTGCTGCCTTGGTGGTATACCAGTGGGACCTACATAAGTGTGTGAGAGATGCAATGTCAGTGGCCACAGCTGTGGCATTGCTACAGGGTGGGTGCAGCATTACAGGACATCAATAGTACAAGTCCACAATATGACCACATATGCACATCTGTTTATTACTATTATGCTGGAACAAACTATATATATGACATGTCAGATATGCATGATCTACCTGTACAGATGTGGATGCATGTGCAACAATGATCCACTGATGTGCCATTTGGCCTTACCTGCATGCTCCTCAGCCAGTGTGTGGGTAGAACCCACCTCTACAATGGTGTCTGCCTGTTGTTGGGTGTGCGGACGGGCAGGTGCCACGAGGCTGGTGATGAGCTGAACACGTGTCGGGGGGGTGGATGCCATGAACCCCCCCCGTTGTGAGTTGATCCCCCCAGACTGCAGCAGCACACCGATGGGCATTGAGAAGAAGGTCAGAACAATGATGCCGGACCTGCTCATAACTGCGGTTATGCAGGCTGACATCATTGACCCTGTGGACTGGGTCATTCCACAGGTCAGTCCACACCTGCTGCTCATGGGCAGCCCTGCCAAACAGGACAGGATAGTGCTGGATTAGGTAGTTCAGCACACCCTCATTTTCTGCCGCTGAATACACAGGTAGGCAGCCATGGGACGTCTTTCCTGAAAGACAAAATGATAGAAACAGGTCTGAGCACAGCAAGGTTACCATCGTTCTTAATACAAATCTTTGTCACCCCCCCCACCATATCAGTGACAACAAACTGTTCACACAACTCAATAGGTATGGCTACAGCTTTCCTACCATTGGGAGATATATTGTATTGTACCACACTTTGTGCTATGTGTTTGTAGCCATGTTCCCTGTGTGGACAGTATCATTGCTGGCCTGTTACAGAATATTTCACCTGCATGCCATTGTCAGGGCCATTATGGTTCCATACATGCATGTGGTATGCTTGCTATGTGATTGCTGCACATCTGACATTGTGTGTTATTGGGGATATCTATGCATGCTGTTGGACTTGTTCCAGGATTGTGTAGACTATTACTACCAACATACATTGTATAACAGTGACACAATAGCATATTTAGGGAATAGTTGCCAGCAGAACCACCTCTCCAACCTCATCTGGCCATGTTACCAGGCCACATCACATGTGGGACCCACCCTGGGGACTCCTCATCTACTGGTCCAGCACTACCTTCAGGTGGAACCGCCTCAGTGCAGCAGTCAGTGTCCTCCACTTGCTACCTGCATGCAGCATGCTGTGTTGTACTTCCAATTACCACTGTTATGGCAATCCACTACTATAAATCACTACATCATGTGGGCATGGTCCCTTTACCTTTCCTGTGTGGTGGACACCCTTCCTGTGTGTGGACAGCAGTGTTACAGACAGCAGGTAGCAATACCTCTTACAAGAGGACTTGCACACTCAGGCCAGCTACATATTTTTATGAGGTTCCAAAACTACAAACAGAGTGCGAGTACTTTTGTTGTATGCAATGTATAGCACCAGTGTTACAGGGTTTGTGTGTACATACTAGTTTAACATGGACTGCAGTCTGTCTGCATAGCTCTCAACTGTGTGCCTATCCACTTGATGGTCAGAGGTGTGCGTGTTATGTTTTGCCTGTCCATCACACAAGTCTTGTGTCAGATATATCACTGGCTGTGTGTGTGTTGATTGCTATGAGTACATGGCTACATCCATTTGTGTTTCTGACTTCATATAGCTGACTGAGGGTATGTTTCAGATTATCCTGTAACAGCAGCGACTTGCTTAGTGTATGACAACACTATTTCACATATGGGTCTGTGTTCCAGCCTCTGTCCTCCACCTACATACCAGGCTTTGTCCATATGACATGCTGTTAGGGGTTGTTATGTAGTGGCCTGTGAGTATGTCATGCTGCCATTCCTGTCACAATTCTACTGCTGTTGTGGCCCCCACACATATTGTGGAGTTGGGGCCATATATGTGTGGGCTTCATCTGCACAATACATGTGTGCTCTTATGCAGTCTAGAGGCCAGTGTATGTAACAGTGGTATATGACCCTGTATGTCAGTCTATGGGGGGGACGCACCATAACTAACCTAGGCTGCTACAACATGTGAGGGGTATCAGGGGCAAACTGCCTTAAGGTATCTGGATGTACATTACCATACAATCAACCTTGGGTAAATGCAGGCCTATTGCTTTCTGCCATACAGACTGTTCTGTTTGCCAGTGTGATGGTGATGGTTTCAGTTATGCCTTGTTATGTAACAGTATGTAATAGATACATCCCACTGTGTCACTTGAGGTCTTTATTCCCTAGGGATTGTGTGTAGAGTGTAGATAGAGGCTGTTGGACTATTCATCTGCATTACTTACTGTTGATTGATTGTTATCCTGTGGCCCAGTCTGTCTTCACTGCTGTACTACTTCAAGGCCTTGGCCTGGACAGCAACATATGTACTGCTTTCTGGAATACTGTATTAATTTATCTGTTTGAGAGTTGCATTAGCCTGTTTATATGTACTTCAGAGTTTAAACAGCTATATGAAATGGCATATACAACTGTAATAGTACACAAATACAGCTTTCACATGTATGCAAACCTGTGTATGGTGTTATATCCTTTGATCACTCTGTGGATATATATTTCGGGCAACAATTGTCTTTTGTATGGGTGACTCATACAGTGTCCAGTTGATAAGGTGGCAACTGTAGGCATACTGGCTGTTCCATATGGTGTGCACCCTCTAAATATGTATCTTCCTATACATATCTCTGTGCGTGTATGTGTAGTTACATATATATATATATATATATATATATATATATATGTGTGTGTGTCTGTATATCTGCATATATGTGTCTGTGTATATGTATATTAGGAATGTTTATTGCTTCCAGATTGTACATTACCTATGGTAGCCAGACTGTACTGCATGATATGTTACTGATACCAGCCTAACATCATACAGGTGGGATGGATCACTGTTAACATCTTGAACATCTTGTACCCATGTTGTGCCAAGTCCTGGTTATGGGACTTGCAATAGTCGGTATGGTACTGCAAGGCAGACCTGTTTGGCTGTGGGGTGGGGGGGTATCAATACGTACAAGACGTATGTTACTTGGGGCAACTCACCCCCATTAACAGTGCCTGTGGTCATATATGTATTTGTTATGTTCTCTTTTATATCTATAGATATATATCTGCATATACATAGATAGTTTTATATATATATATATATATATATATATATATATATACACTTACATATATATATTGCTGTATATATATATATATATATATATATATATATATATATATATATATATATATATATATATATATATATATATATATATATATGTATATATATATAGGTGTGTGTGTGTATATAGATATGGATATGTATATATCTATTTAGATATAAATATATATATATATATATATATATATATATATATATATATATATATATATATATTTACACACACACATACATCTATATGTTTAAATACATTTCCTGTACTGTTGAATGACTGTGCTGGATGATATGTTTGTAAAAACATCAGGGTTATGTACATCTGACATGGCTTAGTGATAAAGCATTTTGGCTATGGTGTGCAGGGTCCTGGGTTCGAACCTTGCAATTTTGTTGTTGGGCAGAACAAGAGCCATTGGATATAGGGTGATTAAGGCACTTTTAAGCAGCTGTAAGTAGGTTTGCGTGGGTTTACACAGAGGTAAGCACTGCTAACTTCCAGTTACAGTTTCTTATACTGATTTAGCTACTCAGTTGCTTAACCTGTATAGGCATTGCTTACCCCCATGCCAACAGGCTTAAAACCGCTTACTGCTGTTTAAAAGTGCTTACTCCTGCTTAGCCCTGTGCTAATTTCTTTAAAAGAAAAGAAAAAAGGGTTGATAGGAAAGTGGTGAAAAAGGGGCGCAAAGAGGGAAAGACATTAGGGAAAATAGCTAGGGATGTGCAGGAAGGGTGTAGGGAAGGTCCATAGCTGCCCATTTCTTCTACAGCAACAGCTGTGCATTTACACTGAATTTGAGATAGAGTTGGACACTCATACCCCTGAGAGAAGGGTGAGGACAACAGCAGTAATAAAATTAGACCAGATTACATGTGTCCAGTGGACACTTGTGTGAAATGGACAGCTGTGTATGGAATGAGATTTTTTTTGGAACAGATTGCCCTTTTTTTTTTCAGGTGAGAGTGAGATGTTGGGGAGGGATAGTATGTATATTTGGGGAGGTAGGTTGGGTAGGTTAACAGACAAGACAAACAAGATGCATACAGGGGTGGTATATGACACATGTGGGGGTAAACACCTTGATGGGGAGGAGTGTTGGGAAATTGAAAGGCCATGAGCCCCCTGGTGCAAACAGTGGGACTGAGGTCCCCACCCATGGGCAGTCACCACTGCACCTTCACAGCCACGAAGGTGGCTGTGCTGGATGCTGAGTCAGAGAGCCAGGCCGACCCTCTAGTCACAAAACATGGCACTAAAGCTGGCGTAACAGATCTCCAAACTCCCTGTTGAGCTTGCTATGCACCACAACCCGGACCTGGCAACAGGTGACTGGTTCCTGTCCACGCCCAATCCCAGGGGGGGGCAAGCCCCATCCTCTGAGGTGGTTCCACCAGAAGGTGGCACAGGACCAACGGACAAGGAGGTCCCGGGTTGGGCCCCAGACATGCTGGTGCCTGATGCCATGGCCAGATGAGGTGGGACAGGTGTGTCCACTGGGAACCGCATTCCCATAAGTGCTATGGTGTTTATGTTTTATCAACATATGTGGGTTAGTAATAGTCAACACATTCCAGGACTAGGTATAACAGCATGCATAGATATTCCCATTAACCCAGACACCAGATATGGAACAGTTGCATAGCAAACAGAACACATGCATATATGGGACCACAGTGGTAATTACAACAGCATGCAGGTACATTGATGGCACCACCAATGTGGGAGTATTTCAACACAGCACATGCATAGAAACAGATTTAAATAATTATTGAACAACAAGACATATGTCCCAACATTAGAGTTAAATCACCACATACCAATTGAGTTGGGTATTTAATTTATTGTTGCAGATATGGTGGGGGGGGGGGGCGAGAAAGACGTCAGTTAACAACTAGTATATTCCTGTACTTTGCATTACTTTCCTAGTCAGTGCTGTTATCTGTACCTTACAAGTATTAGTACACTACCCTATTGCCTTACTTTGGACAGTGGTATGGCTGTCAGCAACTATATACATGAACTGCTTTTACCTGCAGTATACACTTCTTACCTGGTATACCTGTGGAGGAATTGTTTGTTAACACTAACTGTTTCTACACATACTCCCAGATTCCAGGTTGATGTTATGCACATACCTGTCCATCTCTTTTTGCACAGACTCTGGGCATATCTTGACCACATGCAGGTGAACCGGGACATATTTTGACTATTGCCCTCTTAAACCTTTAGTGAATTACAGCACTCTTATACAGGATTTCCTAGAGTGTTATATTATGTAGCACAGTGGGGATGAAAGTGATGAGTGATACCTTATTATTTAGAGCAACTGCAACACTCACAATGCCATACAGTAACAGAGTAAAGAGTACCAGTACAGGATATCAATCTTTTATTTCTAAGCACAGTGTTTGTATCTGACGGACCTATGGGAGGAATGTTTGTTAGCACTATCTGAATGTTGCCACACAAATTACCAGATTCCACATTAATATTATGCACATACATCTTGCTATGTTACTGTACACACTCTGGTCACAGCTTGACAACATGGGGGTGTAGATGTGACATACTTTGCTTATTACTCTCATAACATTTTGGGGAGTTGCTAGAGTGACAGGTTTGTTCTTATAGATGTCTGGCATTCAGTTGTATTTCTTGTCTGCTGCTTAAACGTCTGAGATCATCCCACTGATTTCCCAGGGGCACAAGGTGACAGACAGCAGATATGGGGCTATTTACTGGACATTCTGGACATATCTGTACAGTTGTGGGGTATGACTCTGTATGCCACCTACTACCACTCCCAGGATTCAAACCATGGCTGTGTGTGCTAAAAATACAACAGTTCACATCAGTTGAGTGTGCAAATTGGATTTTGTTGTCTGCCTTTTTACTGTTTTCTGTCTATGTCTCTCTTAGCTGTACTATATGACCTCTTGGGATTACAGTAGTCATATACAGACATTCCTACACATTTTATTTATGTTGCACAGTGTGGGTAACAGTGCTTAATACAACAGCACTATTAAGTGATTACAAATCTACATCACCATATGATACCAGAATAAACAAATGCAGTCCATCAGTTAGACCTTTATTGTCAGGCTATTATGCTTTTATTTACATACAACCTATATGAGACTCTTCCTGACATATTCTCTGGTGTTTGCAGTACATGCCTTAAACAATATAGGTTTTATACAGGCAATTAGCTTACTACTGCTTTTAGATTTATTTAATATGACAGTACATGCAAGAATATTACTAACCTGCCTCGCATCGCAACCGCTCCAAGCGACATCCATGGGCCTCTTGGTTTGTAGCCCACTCACTTGCCACTGTGAAGGACATAAGAGGAATATTTAGCCATACCTATCCATAATATACATGAGCTGGCAGTTATTAAACTGGTAGTGAACTGATACATACACACAGCTGGGACCTCCCCTGTCCTCCTAACCTCTTGGATCCACTGATCCAAGGGATCCACCATTCACCTCTTCAGGTCAGCATGGTGATGCCTGACCTGGTCACCAGTTTGGGGTATGCCAGTGGCACTGATGAGGTCATGGGCAAGATGGTCCCAAGCTTCTGCCTTGTATTGGGAACCCTGGTACTGGCCCTGCAGCAGTCTCTGCTCATGGTCTTTCACAAGGAGTCCTGCCATGACTCTGGACTCATGGATGCCCCAGTGCTACGCCCAAAAGTGCACACCCTCTCCTATTCCAGAAATATTGCCTACAAGGGGAATCTACAACCAGTTATGAGATGTATTCCTGCCTGTTGGGTTTAAATAGGGCCGGTTTCCCCACTTTGCCATGATTGTATGGTTTTGAAAAGGCTAAGCTATGGGCAGACCTGCTTACCTAAGGTTGGCATTGCTTAAAGGGGTATACCAATGGGCAGACTGAGTTAGCTGGCCTATACATTGCTTACACATACTAAGCTGGGCTGTGCAATGCTTAGCGTTGCTTAATATATAAGTTGCATTATATTTGCTTTTTGGCATTGATTTATTATTCATTACATGTTCATAGGTTCATAGGTTCATACTAGGCTATCTGCCCTAGGGCATTTATAAGCCTAGCCAGAGTGTGTTTGGCTTTCACCACCCATTTTAAATTAATTTTCCTATGCCCTTTTTCGAGGTTAGTATACTGTGCCTCTGTCTAACAGTGACACTGAAGTGATATCCGGGGTAAACCTATGATCTCCCATCCACTCATCAAGATTCCTCTTGAAGAGAGTCAATGAGGGACTCTGCCTAACCTGGACTGGGATTTTATTCCAGAGTGAAGGGAGCCTCTGGGTTATGAATCTGTCCCTCCAGCATGTCCTATTTATTTCAGTGCTGAGGTTCAAGTCTCTCGAGTGCGTAGCTCGATGGGATTTGGATTTTCTGAGGTGCAGCATGTCCATTAATTCCGGGTTGGACATGGCTTTATACATCAGGCACAGATCGCCTCTGAGCAGGCAGTATGCCACTGAGTAGAGCTGGAGTTTCTTTAACCGGGCAGCATATGGCATCTGTTTTAGCCCTTTGATCCTCTTGGTGAGGTACTTTTGGGGTCTTTCCAGTTGCCGCAGGTGTCTGGTAAGGTACATCCCAAAAGGGGCATTGTACTCAATTATGGGCCTGATGAGGGAATGAGAAAAGAGGCACAATGACCTCCCCTGATCTAGATGTGAATCCCTTCATGATTAGGTGGGCTATATAAAATGTTTTTCTAACCACTTTAGCCACGTGGCTGTCAAATGAGAGATTGCTATCAACTTGGGACCCCAGGTCCCTAATTACTTCTTCTGTACTTAATGGATTACCACCTATGTGGTAATTTGTGGGCACTTTGTTTTTGCCAAAGGGGATGACTACACACTTTTTGGTGTTTAGCTTGAGGCCATGACTCTGGCACCAGTTGTCTGTTTCTATGAGGCCCTTTTGGAGGATGCTTGTGTCAGCTGGAGAGTCGATTATGGTGCCCAGTTTGCAGTCATCTGTGAACTTGGTCAGCCACAGTCCTTCCATGTTAGCCTGTACCTCCGAGAAATATATACCAAACAAGAGAGGTCCCAGGACTGAGCCTTGTGGGATGCCACTTGTAACTGGTTTGGAGTCTGACATGGCTCCAGCAATTCTAACCATGTGGGTTCTGTCCTTGAGCCAGTTTGCAACCCATCTAGTGACATAGGGGTTTATATTTAAGCTGGTGAGCTTATCTATAATGCCTGAGTGGGGTATTGTATCAAAGGATTTTGTGAGGTCCAGGTAGGCTGTGTGGACCACCTTCCCCTTGTCAATGGCTTTGGTGACTGTTTCAAAGAAATCGACCAGGTTTAAGAGGCAGGATCTGCCCTTAACAAAGCCAAACTGGGTAGGATCCAGTGTCTGTAGGTCCCCAATATCTTTATTTATGAGGTCCATGATGATCCTTATCATAGCTTTCCAGACCAAGCTAGTCAGGCTTATGGGGCGATAGTTTCCAGGATCCGTTGAGGCACCACCTTTGTGGAGAGGGACCACTGTTGCTGTACGACACTCTTTGGGTACATATCCTGTAGTAAGGCTGAGATTGAATAGTAGTTTTATGTTTGGGTTTAGCTCTTCTTGGAGTTCATGTAGGACGCAGCCCGGGACACCGTCTGGTCCCATTGATGCTGTGTTTTTTTGCTTTGGAGAGGGCGGCTCTTACCTCAGCATCTGAGATGTCAGGGGGGTAGCACTCTGCTGGGATAGATATTTGCCCTTTTGGTGGGGAGGGGGGGGAGTTTGCACTGAACCTGTCAGCTAGGATGTTGGCAATGTCTGTGGGTTCTGTGTATTTTTTGTCATTTTTGGACTAATTCTGAGCATATCTGGGAATTCCCACCTAGGTTCCTAACATAACTAAAGAAAGCCTTGTGATTATCCTTAGTGTCCTGTGCAATTTTTCTATCGAAGCTGGCCTTAGACGATATTATGAGTGCCCGTAGTTTTTTGCTAATACCGATCAGTGATGCCTTCCCTTTTTGGAATTTTGCTCTATCATGTAGTAGCTTCCTCCTTCTATTGTATAGCTTGTTTATGGCTATAGTCCACCAGACAGGATGTCTGCCTTTGGAGGATTGGGTCTTGGTTTTATTTGGGATTGCATGATCCATGCATTCCTGAAGGTGTTCATAGAATACATTTATAAAGGATTCTGCGGTCTGGGCCATATTTTCCACAGGCCTGGGGGCTTTGAAGGATTCCACCTCGGTTTTGAGGAGTGTGAAATTTGCTTTAGAGAAGTTTTTCACTGTGGTTTTCTGGGCAGTGGATGGGGTCGGGATGTGAATATCCAGTGAGATTAGTTTATGGTCTGATCTTAAAAGTGAGGGATACACTTCTGGTCTGGAGCATAGAGTCCCCATGTTGGTGATGATCAGGTCCAGTATGTTTTCCCCTCTTGTGGGAGTGGTAACAAATTGTTCCATAGCATTTGAGTTTATAAATTCTAGGAACCTTTGGGCTAGGGTGTTGGAGCTAGAGTAATGCTCCCAGTCTATGTTTGGGTAGTTGAAGTCACCCAATATAATGGTGTTTGGAGAGACCTTCATATTTTCCTGTGTTCTCCGGAAGGCCGAGTGGGGTTCCTGGGTTTGGGAGGGTGGTCTGTAGCAGGCTATAAACTGGAAGGCAGTTTTACCCACTGTTAGTTGCACATGAATAGTCTCTGATGCTTCGTGCTGTGCCACCAACCTGGAGGTGTGGGTATCTTTGACGAATATTGATACTCCCCCTAATTTTGTGGTTCGGTCTAAGTTTGGGGGCCGAAAAGCATGGTACGAGGTATAACCTGGTAGTGCTGGGGTGCTCTCAGGAGCCTTGAACCAGGTTTCTGTTACTGCACAGATATTGATGTTCTCCATGCTAAGGAGAGTTTCGAGTGCATGCATCTTGAGGTTTAGACTTCTGGCATTGAGTAGCATTACTCTTAGTTTTTTATCCCTTGTGATACCTATGGAGGTGGGTTTGTCTTTTGAGCCTTGCCTAAACAAGGCACTATGGGGGTAGCAAGAGCCTTTGCCAATATCCAGAAGCCCAGGGGTGACAGGTGCAAGCCATCCCTAACGAAGCATCGTGGCTTGTCGTGCATGTCATCCCAGGCTGACAGGCATTGGATCCCTTTGAGTGACACCAATACTTAAGCCAATTGTTGAAATTGATCATCTTGTCTTCATATTGTGGCATCATTCTTGGTGAGGGTAAGATGCTACTCAAGGTCAGGGTCATACCGGCCTGGGCTATATGCTCAGAGAGCTCCTCTATGTCTCTTTTCATGTAGTCCAGGGAGGTACGTCTCAGGTCATTCACACCAGCATGGACAATGACTGAGTCATATTTGTACTTGCCTTGGAGTGACCTGAGTGCTTGTGTTATGTGGTGAATCCTGGTGCCTGACAGGCAGCTCACTGTGACCTTCTCCTTGTTCAGTCTGGTGAGCGGGATGTCAGTGTGCCTGACGATAGAGTCACCTATTACAAGTGTATCAGGTGTGTTGTTTAGCCTTAAGGGCTGTGACTGTTCGGCACACTGGCTTTGTGAGCTATGTGTTGCATGTGTTTTGTTTTGGGGTAGCGGTTGCTTGGATGTCTGCTTTGGAGGTCTCTGCTGCTTAGGCAGATTTTTATTTAGAGCCTCAGAGTATGTTTTTGTGTGTTTATGTGTTTGGTTTGCTGTCGTGGTAGGTCTATGTGAGACTGGAATTATAGTGAGTGTGGTTTCCTTCTCCTCCTGACTGGTTACGCCAGTACAGAGTTGAGAGAGCTTAGCCTCCAGTTTGGCTATATGGCTGCATCTCTCACATGTGTTGGAATTTGTTGGGAGGAGGAGAGGGTTGTCTGTGTACATGAGGCAGTTGTAACATTGCCTCAAGATTCCAAGATTCACCAGCTGGACCGGAGAGGAGATTGACAACTGACCTTTGGACATGCTAGAATAGTATTGGAAATTCCTTTATAATTTAAAAAAAGGGCCTGTGGGAACAAGGTACTCAAGGGGAGTTTGTGAGGGTGTAGTGCTTTTAATTTATTAGTGCTGACTTATATAATTGTTTTAGTGAGCAAGTGCCAGGTAACTTAAATGCAATGTGTTACAGGTAACTTAAATGCAAAAACGACAAACTGTAACTTTCTTTCAAGTGAAACAAGGAAATAAGTACAGTAAGCAATGTAGATATCACTAGGGATTCACAGAAGCACTGAAAAGCTGCATTTAGGTGGAATTAGCATTTCAGGGAAATAACAAGCAAACAACAAGCATACAAACAAAGCTAGATTCAGCAGGCCTGGATCTAGTCAATGCTACAGCAAACAAGGTGTACCAATTTCAGTAAGAAACAGTTCAAATATGCAGGCACTATAAACCTTTAACCAGAAATTCCCAGCTCAGAAGGGCAGAATCCAGCCTCTCATCCCACAAGAGTGCAGACCATGAACCTTCTTAATGTAAAATAACTGGCCTGAAGCCCAAGTGCTTAAACCAGAACTAATACATTTTTATAATAACAGACACTGAGCCCTCACTCAGCAGTTCCCAACTTAGAAGGATGTAAGCTACCTGTCCTGCCACCACAGTGCAGGCCACAAACCTTCCTAATGTAAAACAACTGGTCTGAAGCCCAAGTGCTTAATCCAAAAGACTTAGAATGATAGCTACACTTTAATCAAGTTACTACCAAGCAGTAATAAATACAATTGAATACTTTAAAGAATGCCTGGATTAGTGCTCAAGTTATACAAACAAAGCTAGATTCAGCAAGCCTGGATCTAGTCTATGCTACAACAAACAAGTTGTACCAATTTCAGTAAGAAGCAGTTCAAATATGCAGGCACTATAAGCCTTTAACCAGAAATTCCCAGCTCAGAAGGGCAGAGTCCAGCCTCTCTTCTCACCAGAGTGCAGACCACGAACCCTCTTAATGTAAAATAATTGGCCTGAAGCCCAAGTGCTTCAGCCAGAATTAATACACTTTTAGAATGACAGACACTGAGCTCTCAATCAGCAGTTCCCAACTTAGAAGAATGTAAGCTACCTGTTCTGCCACTACAGTGCAGACCACAAACATTCTTAATGTAAAACAACTGGTCTGAAGCCCAAGTGCTTAAACTAAAAGGCTTAGAATGAGTTACACCAAGCAGTAATAAATACAATTGAGTACTTTTAAGATGACACAAAAGCAAAATAAAGTAGGAAGAAACACACATACAGTAAAAGCAGATTTTTTTTTTCACAACTGAACTTCTTAGGTAACAGAAGGTTGAAACCTGAGACAGCTTTTAAGAAAGAAATCTCAAAAGAACCAATGAGGTGCTTAGTCTAAGCTGTAGTCCAGGTGACCTCAGTCAGCCAATGACCTCAAGCAATTCTCTCTCACTGAAATGACTGATGGCTTTGGCTAAACCAAGATGTCCCTGAATATGTGCTCAGACACACAGCCTCCACAAACACTAGCCCAAATACAAGCCTGAATATGGAAATGCTACAAATATCCCAACTACTTAGAACAAACTGCAGAAATGTTTCTCACAGCTGAAAAGCAGCAGTGAGCCTTTAAATGAAAGTTTTAAACAGCTAAAGGAGCCTCTAGAAAAAAGAGTTTAACTGCAACAAGTTATCAGAATAGATATAGTTATTTCTTTTTCATAATAAAGGTTTCAATTTCATTTAGAAAAATTAATGACCTTAACAAAATAAAAGAATCAGTACAAATGGCTTGCAAGAATTCACCAATATGCTCCCACAATTTCTTAATATGTGTACATTCATATATAATATGTGACCAATCAGCATTACATTTTAGATAACATTTCCAGCATATAGCATCATTAGTATTTTTAAATCTAGCTATTTTATTAGGGGTGTAAAAGGCTCTATGCAAGAATTTCCATGCAAAAATTTTCCAACTTTGTACATTTGAAGTTAACTTAATAGAATATAGTATGTTTATTTTTGACTATCAATGTATAGAAAATCTGACAGCAATGAATGTTAATCAGTTAATTAATACATTCAATTTATCAAATAGTGACTGGTTAGTTCTTAATAGCATAATACCATATGTGCAAGATCTGTGTAGAACAATAGAAAATTATTCATTTAATTCCATGCCTAAATTTATATATTGTTTATTTGAAGTGTTATACAGAGACTTTAATTGACAAATTTAACTTCAAAGTTATATAGAACTATTATTAGTTATAAAACAACATCTCTATTTTTCAATGGTGTTCCACCTCACATTATAGTTGCCCCGAGTTATAGCAGTTGCTTAGTATTTCTCATATCTTAAGTTTTTACCTGATGCATGACACATTAATATTGTCAGTTGTGTAGTGATATGATAATAACTGTGTTAATGAACTTCATCTTATTGCTTCCCATTACACAAACACAGGTAGAGTGTTTGCTTGATGCTAAGCAGTGTGCACCATTTTCAAATGTTGCAAAGTCCAATAGTGTGCGTTCTCAGTATCTGTCATAACTGGAATTGGCGGGAATCGAGATAGGAAATTTTCCCTGGGGATCATGTCAGTCACCCTGCTAGACAGGGGTCCAGGGAAGTAAATATTGTGGGAAGAAATAGCCAGGGAATTGTTATAGCTAGGCTTGTATAGGCCCAAGGGAAAATTGCCTAGTACCAACCTATGAACCTATGCATTGGCATTCGTCTGCACTGGGCATGTCTGGTGTTCAGGGAGAGGTTCTGAGTTTTCAATCTCAAAGGTGTGGTGTGCAGGAGTCCAAAGTGTTTGTTGGACTCCTAGTGAATGATTATGGACCCTGGCTGTTGCAGAAGCACTATCATGGATCAGATTACAAATCAGATACATGGAATAGTTTGGCCCAGGATCTGCACAGGGTTAACGGTATCCCCAGCACTGGCGAACAGCATAGGAATCACTACCGAAACCTCAGAATGAGGAAGAGGGATACCCTTGACCATTGGATCAAGGAAAGCAGGAATGATGGCATCCCACAGATGTGTAAGTATAACTTACAGGCACTACTTGTAGGAGGTAGCAGCTGCATATGCTCATTATTGGTGTTCTTAATGGTATTCTGTTGTGTTGTTTTTCCCACAGCTGATGCTGACAGGTCATTGAATTTGCAGACCTATGAAGAAAGAATGAGAAGGATGAAAGATGCAAGTGGCACTGGCATGTATGCTTACTAACAGTACTGTTATTATAGCATTATAGGAGTAAATGTAGCTTATTGTGGTAACATCTTATATCACATTGAATATGCATTTTTCCATTGTAAAGCAAAAGCATGCATGCATTAGTATGTTACTTGGAACAACAGTCCAGTATTACAGAATAGACAGGGGTAGTAATTTAGAAAACCACATATCCAAAGTAGACAGTACTCATTTAAGTTGACATAAATATTGCAATGTAAAGCATGACCTATATACCACGGACAACAAGAGCATGCTGCATATTTTTATCATTATAACATTGAACCTGTGTCTATAAAGTATAAAAATAAAAAGAGTGCTTGCATTATGCTGTATTACAAAGGAAAGGTACAGTGTTATACTAAACACTGCTTGTGGGTTGAAATACCACACTCCCCATATTTAAAAGCTGTTTAGAACACTGTTCTATGATATCATCAATAAAAGATTATAGAATACAATGCCCAGTTTTGTATGTACCTCTCAAGACTTCTGCAACAACTGGAAAGGCTGCAGAAATACCTCACTAAAAGAATCATAGGCCTAAAGCAGATGCCCTATGCTGACCGTCTAAAAAAACTCCAGCTATATTCTGTCACATATCGTCTACTCAGAGGCGATCTCTGCTTAACATACAAGGTCATGTCAAACCCAGAGCCGTTGGACATGCTACACTTAAAGAAATCCCAATCCCTCAGACCCACATGCTCCAGGGATCTAAACCTTGTCATCATAATGATCAAAACATGCTGGAGAGATAGGTTCCTGACCCAGAGACTCCCCAGATTCTGGAATAGACTGCCCATACATGTCAGGCAGAGCACCTCTTTGGCCCTCTTCAAAAGGAACCTTGACGATTTGATAGGAGATAGGAAATTCACCCCGGGGAGTACATCAGTCACCCTGCTAGACAGGGGTCCAGGGAAGTAAATATTGTGGGAATAAATAGCCAGGGAATTGTTATGGCTAGGCTTGTATAGGCCCTAGGGCCGATAGCCTAGTACTAACCTATGAACCTATGAACCTTAAAGTACAGAACTGTTACATATTCATATTGATAGCATTAGAAGAGCAGGCCCCTATAGCTGTGAATTGTATGGCTTGCTGTCAAATGTAATCAGTGTACATGGAACATACATATGTGCAATACATGCCACCAAGAATGATTGGTGTATGCGATATGATCTGCACTATAGTGTGTCTGTGTTAGCAACAGGGTAGTATTCAAAGTAGTAATGTTAGTCATTCGCATTTTGTAATATTGTTTGTAAAATATATCGAGTGTGTCTGTGTTAGCAACAGGGTAGTATTTAAAGTAGTCAAGTTAGTCATTAGCATTTTGTATTATTGTGTGTAAAATGTATCAGAATATTGTACATTATTTGTAAATATTTTTGTATATTACATGTGTGGCTACTAATGTTATTTTTTTTCTGTCACCCCACCCATTCTCTCTCTGTTTTTTTATGTTATTCATATTTTTTATTATTTGTATTATTATTATATGATATATGTAATCATTTATTTTATTATCATAATTCTTTTATTACCTATGGTCTGTTTATTATGTATAATTTTCTCTTGTTTTAGTGTTAAATACCTATTAATTTCATATTATTTTTCATTGTATTTATAATTCTATTCTTTATCATTTTGTATTTCTTTAATATTATATACCTACACTTTATTTAATATTATGCCGATTATTTTGTGTTATGTTTTATTTTGTTATGGATTTTCCATTGTATTTATGTTGTTACTACAGCACAGCAGGGAAGACTGGTCCATGTGGTCCACCTCCATTTCCTCCACTGGCTACGGCACCAAGGCCTAGCACTTCTGGGCTGCAGCCTGGTGGCAACCCTCCTGCCGCCCCTGTCCTACCTGGACCCTCAGGTAGTTCTGCCCCAGAAGACAGGCCTGTGGTTTCCTCTGGGAGCAGAGGCAAGGGGGGTGATTTTGTCACCTGAGCTGAACTGCCAAGTATGGTGGATAGGATTGTGCGCCAGACAATTATTGCATGCCTACATCGAGTGGAGACAATTCCCTCCATTGTTGTCCTGAATAATACCAGGACATGCAGACATCAGACACTTGGTGATCAGCACAGTGAGATGACAGTAATGACTGTCCAGTGGGTGAGGACTCGATTCTCACTGTCACCAAACATGACGTCCATAGGTCTGCGATTTCCCCTCCCCCACCCCATCCAAGGTGTTCACCCCCCTCTTTTGTCCTTCACTGACCCTGTCTCTCGTCTTTTATGTATTGTCTGTCTGTAAATGCTTCCTTACCTTCCCAACTTGCCTGCCCCAGACTTGACCATGTGTCTTCCTCAACATTCCACTCTCACCTTTAAAAAAGGGCACCTGTCCCAGAAAAAAATGTGCCCCATACATAACTCTGCATTTTGCACACATGTCTGCTTGACACACTTTTAATGGCTCTACTTCACAACACCAAAAACTTAAAATACCGACTATCAAAATACCAAGACCACAATGACGACTTCTGAAACACTGAAACTTTAAAATGATGAACCTCAAATTGCTATATTTCAAAATGCCGAATTTAAACATGCAAATGATACATGTAATTCCATTCACCATGCCAGTACTATAACAACAACAAGACTTTAAACTTCTGAAAACTACTATCTCTACAGAAATAAACTGCAAACTCATCAAACAAAAATTCCTAATCTAAACAATAATCTACACATAACCATACTCTTCACAGTTCCAAAACACTTCTTATATCTTTCACATGCTGAATAATTATGTGCTTAACTCTATTCTGCAGACCATACTATCTGAAACCTATCTAGGTGGAGGACTGAGCCCTTCATCCCCCCAACAATATATACCAACTACAGGATCGCACTATGGTGGGGAAAAGGGCACATACCTTTTTGGGACCATATTGGTGTGTAAACACTCCCAATACTACCTGGAGAGTTGTACAAAATGTCCGCCATTTTTTTTTATCACTAAAAAAAATTAGAGACACATACCTCTATTGACACACACTTACTACTACCTTCATTGTAGTTGGTATTCCAGATGTCAGCATTTCCATTTTCAGTATAATGAAACTCAACATTTTGAACTTTCAGTGTTTTGAGTTTTTGGCATTCTGTGCTCGGTAATATGGATTTCAGTATTGTAAATTTCCGATGTCGTGACGTAGATCCCTTTTAATTTGGTCCAATTGGCTCCACAATGCAATTATGTTGTTGTCACCTCTTTCTTTGGTGGTGACAGTCCAAATTCAGCTAATAAACTGTACTTGTGCCCAGTTGTTACTGTTGAAGAAATGGATAGCTATGGTTCTTCTCTATACCCTTCCTGTACATTCCTGCATTCCTTTCACTTTGTTTCCCCCCTGCTTGCTTCCCATTTCACCACTTTCCTATCTTCCACCATTTCTTTTCTTTAATGGATCATTGAACAATGGTGGCTGCCTTAATAAGCTAAGACACATTGGCAGTAACCATATTTCTGAATATTGACCACTGATAGATAAGGGCATTGAGGCATGGTTAATTTGTAAAGCAGTCTTGAGAAAAAAACATTATACTGTCCACTGGATTCAAGAAAATCCATGCAAGAATAAGCCTATTCTTGCACGGAATGGTTCATGGCTGTTTAGCACAGCAGCGTGCCTTGAATATTCATGAAGGTGCACTGCTGTACTTCCTATACAGACACAAATTGTGAGCGTGTGCAGGGGGTGTGACCAAATAATGCATGGGTACTAAATATGCCCCTCCACACAGAAAGTGCCGCATGATACTTTCTAAGCCAAACTGGCATATTATTAGAGATTTGCTCTAATATTATGCCAGTATTTCACTGTCCGCAGACACTGAAATGAGATAATGATCATTTCAGTGTCCGTGGACACTGAAAGAAACATCAGCATGAAGAAAGCAATGCAGAGGGTGTGTGACAGGTTCTGTGGCACACTCTCTGCATTGCTAAAGTGCCATATGATACCTCTGCAACCTGCTAAAGCAGGAAATGTGTGCAAATGCACAAATAATGGGGGATAAATCCCTCAAAAGGATAAAGAACACATGGCCCACTAAACATAGAAAGTTGATAGCGAACAGGTCATGCATTAGCATGAATTACTGAAGGGTAGAAGTCTGAAAGCAAATGTATGGCAGTATTCCCTTACAGCAGTGCATGTTGACAAAGGCACAAATGATGGGGGGAATAAATAATAAATTAGGGACACACCTGCAAAATTGGCCTCACACACTTGGAAAGTTGATAGAAAACAGGATATGTATTAGCAGGAGTACCTGAAGGATAGAAGCCTGAAAGCCAAATGAATGCCATTATTTCACGATTGCAGTCCTCAATGAGTTGTCAGAACACCACAAGACTCACTTATATAACATAATAATATAATAATAATACTAATAATATAAACTCTTTTTTCTAGCCTAAGAAATGTTTAAGCATAACTAAGCGGGTATGCGCGTTATGGCCATCTGCTTAGCATAGCTTAAACATCCCCTAGGAGATAAATGCAAATATACAGATGAAATTTCCAAGCTAAGATTGTATAGTAGTTAGAGTTTTGGTTTTATATTCAAGGTTCGAGTACCAACACAGGCAACTTATTTTTCTATATGAAAGTAGTGTTAAAATTATTTTTGTAAACTTAAATTATGTAGGAACTGTTTTTTGTCAACCAGGGTAGTGCAGCAGGTCCAAAAGTGATATGTCAGTCTAGAAAAGATGCAAAACCCCCATATAAACACAAGCTCCCCATACAGTATAGTCACACAAGAATATAATTTAATGAAAGCACATAGGGGGATGGTAAACATAAAACTATAATGTGTCAGTAATGATGAATCAATCTCACAATCCTGATACTCTATAAAATGAAATCTGAGCAATGTTAAGTAGTGCTCAGCTATGCTAAGCTAAGTAAGCATTGCTTAAATGTAAATGCTAAACAATAAGTAGCCCAGCTAAGTGGATTTGTGCATTGGTAAGCAGTGCTCAACATCTGTCCCTTTAAGCACTGCCAACCTTAGCTAAGCATGTTTGCTGTGTCACTTAGCTTAGCTCAGCATATTGAAAATGGTCCAATGACAGCAAAGAGTGGGAATTTGGCTCTATTTAAACATTGCAGGGGGGAATGCAGCCATAACCAGTTGTAGCTCATCCTTGTAGGTACTATGGCTGGAGTAGGAGAGGGCTTGTGCTTTCAGGCACAAAGTTGGGGCATTCAGGAGTTCAGGGTCATGGTTGGACTCTTAGTGAAAGACCATGAGGAGAGACTGCTGCAGGGCCAGTACCAGGGCTCTCAGTGCAAAGCAGACACCTAGAACCATCTCACATGTGATCTCACCAGTGCTACTGGCATCCCTTGAAATGGTGAGCAGGTCTGGCACCATTTCACTGACCTCAAGCATAGGAAGAGGGAGCTCTTGGACCAGTGAACCCAGGATCATGGGCACAGAATGTCCCAGAAGTGTATAAATATCAGTATCAATCAGTGTTCACCAAAATCCAGCCTGTGTATGTGATTGATATATATGCATAAATGTTTCTTTATCTCCTGTACAGCTGCAGATGAGAAGGCTGCAAACATAGATGTCCATACCAGCAGGTTGCTAAGACTGCTCTGGGGAGCTATTGATTAAAAATCTAGCTTGCAGTATTCAGGGCAAATAAATAGAAAGGACTAGAATGTCAACTGCCAGTAGGTTAAAATGTGTACTGTGCGTAATGAGTAAATGAGATGTTAGCTGAGTAATACTGATGTACAGGATCTCTATCAATAAATGTGCCAGTATCCTTCAATAAAACTAAAAACCCCAAACCGTTGTGTTTACTTTGGTATGTGGTAGTATGAATCTAAATGTGTACAGGTTCTGCACAGCAACTATGGTTCTGATAGCATGAATTAATTGAGGCTCATCTGACAAAGATTGTGGAGCTGTAAAACAGGAGATCAACTATATGAAATGTTCCATGCACCAAGATCTGATCCCCGAATAGTATTCTGCAAACTAGTATACTGTATCCCCTACAGCAGTGCTTAGTGTTAAGCATTGCTTTCCAGATTGTAATATGTCAAAGTAGTAATACACAGTACAAGAATTATCTGCCATGCATGAATGCCAGAATTACAAGATCAGATTGTCCAACCAAGAGAGTATTAGGCAGAAAGCAATCAAGCAACCAACAGACGTGCCTCGATAGCTCGTTGTGTTGAAACACAACCTTGTTGTACCTTTTAGCACAAACAGGCACGGTTCGAATCCTGGGAGTGGTAGTAAGCTGAATGCATAATTTCACACAAGAATATGTGAATATATGTAGAAACAGTTGGGTAGTGTTAACAGAAATTTCCTCCTTCTGCCAGGAAAGAAAATGTTTCTATTAGCTGTAAGAAGGCTGTACTAATACACTGTGTACAACACTTCCACTGTCCAACCCCAAGACTGCAAATGACAGCAAGATAAGTACATAGACCAAGTAGTTTCTCCCAATAAATGTCCCTCAAGTGTCACGCTGTCACAGCTAGTGTTCACTGCTGCCAATACCCAGGGTGACATTAATCCAGGTGGATTATGGCAGTGGCACACACACAAATACACACACACACACACACACACACACACACACACACACACACACACACACACACACACACACACACACACACACCATGAGTGCAGGGCACCCCGTCAGTGTTACATATGTACCTTGAATATGTGATTATGTGTGGAAACAGTCAGGTAGTGTTAACAGATATTCTCTCCACAGGCCTGCCAGGTAAGGAAATGTATGTATTAGCTTTAAGAAGGTTTAGTAATACATGGTGGACAAACATTCCACCGCCCAACCAAAGGCCATAGGTAGATGTAAAGTGAGGTCATACCTGGAGAGTAATGAGTTGAGTAATGATCAGTACAGTTGTGAACAATTGAAGCCTATACAGTTATTAATTGACATCTCTGTCTATCCCCCACCATATCTGCACCAATAATTTATACACCTAATCAACGGGTATGTTTTTCTCCAAAACTACTGTTGGGACACGTGACCTATTGTTCTACAAATATTGAATCATTTGATTATTAATGTTCCCCATTCAAATACTATCATTGTGGCCTGTTGCTATCAATGAAACCTGCATGCCATTATGATGCCTACTGTTGTTCCATTTATGCATGTGTTCTGTTTGCTATGCAACTGTTCCAAATACGTTGTTTTGGGTTATTGGAAAACCCATGCATGCTGTTAAAACTAATTTTGAAATGTTTTGTTCATGACTAACCAACATATTTTGTAAAACCTCAACACCATAGCACGTCTGACTGTCCCACCTCATTTGGCCATGGCACTGGGCCCCAGCATGTCTGGGACCCAACACAGGACCGCCTCATCTTCTGGTCCTGCACCACCTTTGGGTAGAACTGCCTAAGGGGACAGGGCCCGTCCCCCCTGGGAGTGGGCATGGACAGGAAACTGTCACCCATAGCTAGGTCTGGGGTTTAGTGTGTAGCTCCATCCAAAAGGAGCTTGGTGGACAGCTGCGCCAGATTGAGGGCTGGCTGGCACATCTTGAGGGTCAGTCTGCCCCTCCTGTCCAGCCATCTTTGTGGCCATGAAGGTGCAGTGGTGACTGCCCATGGGTGGGAACCTCAATCCCACTGTAGCCATTCAGGGGCTCATGGGCATCTGATTCCCAACTACCCTCCCCATCCAAGGTGTTTAGCCCCCTCTTGTGTCATATACCACCCCTGTCTGCTGTCTTGCCTGTCTTGTCTGTCTTCCTACCCAACTTATCTCCCTTAATATATACCTACTATCCTTCCCCAACATCCCACTCTCACCTTAAAAAATAAAGGGCATCTGTTTTCCAAAAAAAAAAAAAAAATTACGCCCCACACATAGCTGTCCATTTTGCAGACATGTCCACTACGCACATGTAATCTGCTCCAATTAGTTTGACTTCACCCCTCTCTCAGGGGTTTGAGTGTCCAAATTCACCTCCAAATTCTGTAGAAAGTCACAGCTGTTACTGTAGAAGAAATGGACAGCTATGAACCTTTCCTACACTTCCCTCTGCTTGTCCCTTTTCTCACCACTTTCCTATCACCCATTTTTCTTTTTTTTTAACGAAATTCATGAGAGGGTAAGCGGGAATAAGTGGCGGTAAGTAAAGCTAAAATGGATTAACCATAGCTTGGCATCGCTTACCATCATGCAAACCCATTTACAACTGCTTAAAAGTGCCTTAACTACTCTGTATCTGTCAGACCTTGTTCTGCACAGAAACAAAATAGTCAGCACTACTAAGCCTCAAATTTAGGATACTATATTCTATAATCACAGCAACATACCACTACACCATCAGAGCTGCATAAATCTAGAATGCTTTAATAAACATATCATACATTCTGGTCATTTAACATTAAGGAAAAAAACAACCATCAGTTCCAAGTCTTGAACACATGACCCCATACACTATAGCCAGAGCAATGTACCACTACACCATCTGCACCATGTGAGTGAATGCTGCTTTTTCAAACATATAAGTAGAATAACAAGTGCACTCGACTAGTAACACCAAAAATAGCAGAAAACAGATCCCCAGACTCGAGACAGAGGATACCAATGATATAGTTGAATATCAAAGATTTATTCACAGTAAAGAAGTAAAATAAAGCCAACACACGGAGCTCTAGTACACAGGGTTGAGCGCTTTCATCTGGTACATCCCAGATTTCATCTCATTTCAGGTTCTGATGAAATCTGGGATGTACCAGATGAAAGCGCTTAACCCTGTTTACTGAGCTCCGTGTGCTGGCTTTATTTTAGTTCTTTATTGTGAATAAATCTTTGATATTCAACCATACTATTGGCATCCTCTGTCTCGAGTCTGGGGATCTGTTTTCTGCTATTTTTGGTGCTTTTTCAAACATATCATGCAATAGAGGCACACAACATTAGGGAGAAAGCTCTGTGTAATCATTCATGTGTTGTATATAGACATGTACATATATATATATATATATATATATATATATATATATATATATATATGTATGTATGTACATAACATGCAGTGCAGTCAGACCTCAGAACCATCCCTCTCAACCTCTTATAGTTCATAGTTCATAGTTTAGTACTAAGCTAACTGGCCTTGCGAGCCATTTTAAGCCTAGCCAAGTATCCCTTGTGAGACTCAAACCCTGCACCTTGTGTTTGTAAGGCAAATACCTTAGCCATTAAGCCACCCTCCCACCTAGTGGTACCTTAGTGCAAGGTACCTGTACAAAAGCTGTAAAAGGGGGGATAGGCCAGATATAGGGACACATTTTAACTATCGCTATTAGAAACAAAGACATTTGATACAGCAACAGGGTGCATTTCAGCAGACAATTACTGAAGGATATGAGGATGGAAACTGAAATGTTATGTCATTATTTAATGACATAAATCCTTGGATCATCACAGTGATTTACCAGACAAATACAAATAAACTGTGGAACAGAACAAAAGTATGGGCCAAACGTGGACATTCTGTGAAAATCCTGGCAGTGGAGAGGTATGCTCAGAACCCCTTAGTGCAATGAATCTGGATCAAGCCTGACAAAGTGGGGGGACAAAGGTATGAAAATAGAGACATAGCCAGAATATGTGAGTAGATAAGCAGAAAAAGTTGATGTAGCAACACTGTATGTCCTAACATATATTGACTGAAATATCACAAGTCTGGGGCACAATTGCTTCTTATTAGTTAGTGACCTCAATCCGCACATCATCCCACTGATGTTTTAGGAATACATAACAGTTATGGGGACCAAACCAATGATATTGGCCAGACAACTGGACATTCTATGAATGTGTGGACGTAACACTTTAGGGAAACTACACTCAGCTAATAAGCAACATCCAAACTACAATCAGACTGTCATAACACTACCCAAATTCAGCTCTGGAGCTGTACACATGCATTTGCAAATATAACAGGCACTACAGGGATGTAACACTAGTGGAAAACTGACACTGGTGTGAAAGTGCATACCCAAAACCAATTGCACCACAATCACAGTGACATACCAGTAAGCAAACGGAACACTACAGTATAATGACTGTGTGAGCAACAATATCCTGTTTGCCACTCACACATCACCCCTACATATACTTCCCCAAGTCCCAGTGTGGTCAGAATCTTGAGGTATTATGGGACATGTCACAGTCTGCCATATAAACATATACAAGTGATAGGGACCCAGAAACTGGATCAGCATGCACAGTCAGACAGAAAGGGCCCATGGCACTCACATGTACCCCCTCCCCACACATCCCAAATAACATGCACACACTACACTGCTACACATTCCTGACAATCTAACAATGGCCAGATATACACAGATTTCTCAAATGTACAGTTACTCACAGAATGTATAGGCACAGGACTCATATCTATGGCCACTTCCTTGTTACATGTCTGGGGGGTCTATAAAATCACTGGGATGGTAGCAGGAATGAAGGCAATAAATAATGATACTACATACCTCTGAACCTCTTAGTGCATAACATCTTTACAAAGCCTGACATAATTGGGGGACAGAGGCCCAAACACAGGGGTATATTGGACATATTGCTGTTATAAATGTAGACAGTTGCTGGTGTTACTGGGTTTGTTGTCACATATCTTTTCTGAGGGATATAAAGTCAGCAACACCAATGGATGTTAGCATATACTGAGTATTCCCCAGAGTATCCGACTGATTAGCCAAGGACAACGACTGTCTGGGGAACAGACCAAACATATGAGCCATGTATCTGGATAGTGTCTAGGCCTCTGGATCTGTAGCGGCTGGTGACTTCAAATCAAAGGGGGGCTGCAGGAGACAGCTGAATGGGCGGGGTCAAGGGGAAGGGGTGGGGCCAACTAGAACAGGGAGGAGCTATGCTCAAAACCACAAAAACTAACTTTAATTAAATACACTGCCCTGGGTGGCAAACCATCATTATGAGTGTCCAATCAAGACAAAAATAAGTGTAGAAGAATAAAAATATGTCAATGCATTGGCTGCATGACAGCTTACTTATTATCTAGATGGAAACAAAAGGTTGTGAGGCATGAAAAAATGAATTACTTTTTAAATACATTACTGGAATGCCAGTCAAAATCAAGTATAAGAAAAACCAGAAGCATTCAACTCAAACCACTTCTCCTTGCACTGCAGTTCTAATTGGATTGGGAGGGTGGCCTAATGGTTAAGGTGGTTGCCTTACAAACACAAAGTGCAGGGTTTGAGTCTCACAAGGGATAATTGGCTAGGCTTAAAATGGCTCACAAGGACAATTAGCTTAGTATGAACCTATAAAAATACTAAATACTAATTATAATTTATATTCAGCTTTATTAAAGTACCAAGTAACATGCTGAAAGTAGAAATCTCTGTGATGCCCCCACTTGTAAAAATGTTTCTTATCCAAAAAAGACCTGCTGCCTGACAAATATCTATTTGTTTCATGGGGAAAACATGATCAAAGTAAAAAATGAAAAGCAAACAAGAAACAAGCTCAAGATACATTGCTTAAAGGATTACAGGTTATGGACCACACATGATTGGCATTCTGTTTAGTTTACGAGTAAAGTCTGTAGAGATAGCTGGAAGTCTCCAACAAGTGTAATGAGCTTTTCAAAATAATGGAATCCTGTCCTTTAATACCCAAGGCTTATACGTTATCTAGTCAAGTATTCTCTGCATGGCAACAACAGAAAGGCTTTCAGTGTTGGCATTTCTTTAACAGTATGCTTATTAAAGCTTACTTGCATCTTACGATCTCAGACAAGCTTACCTTATGGTCATTAAAGCATTGCTACTTAAACACAGAGCAACAGGCACTTTGAGTAATAAGCATAAATCTGAGTAATAAGCATAAATCAACAGTACAAAAATATGACAGAAACCAGACCATTCTGCAAAATCAAGGACAGATGAAAAGCCACTGTAGTACTTGCGTCTACCTTGGATGGGGGGACACACTGCACATTTACACTGCATAACTACTCCTTGCCTTGCTTGAACACATCCAGAGTCACTTCATGGGGGAGTGGGGTGCAACAAGTATGTCACAATTTGAAATGTCTCTGGCTGACTGTGATGGCCCTGACACATTTGTCATACCTCTCAACCTCAGAGCAAGAAATCTGGACAAAGCCATACACAGAAGTGGGACAAAGGCCCAAAAATAAGGAAAATTTTTAAATATTGATCTAATAAACTTAGAAAGATAATAGAATAGGTCTTGCAATAGTATGAATTTTCTGAAGGTTATAAAATCTGAAACTCAATTGTCTGTCATTTTCTAACTTCAGTCTTTAGTGATTTGTCACTAATTTGCCAAAAAAAAAATTTTATAAAAAATGGACCAAAAACGTGATGCAAAAATATAAAATAGCCACACAATACAGCTGGGAACCTGTCAAAGAAGGGACACTTTAATATTAGTACTGCTAACTTGAGCAGCTGACAAAATAAAAGAATCTACATACATTTCAAGTAATCTATAACTTTGATTATTACAGTTATTTCTTAATTGTAAACCCTTCATGTTTTCTTCCAAAATTGCTATTTTGCGGAGGGATTATTAGGGGGATGAGTAACATTTTGAGCCAAAATCGGGGACAGTTGAGAGGTTGGCTATGCCTAATTCTATAAAGCAATTTATTTGCATGTACCTCTCAACCTGTTAATGCAGTAAATCTGAACAAGGCCAAATATATTGGGGGAACATACAAACAGTACTAAAAATTGCTCTTGTATAAATTGAGACAGTTGATAGAACAGCTCTTACTTTAACATGCATTTTTCTGAAGGTTATGAAGTCTGAAACTCAGTGTATAATTATTTAGTGACTTAATTCCTAAATGATTTGCCAGAAAACTAGAAATTTTATGAAGAACAAACCAAAAATAAGAAGCAAAAATCTATTCATTCTTTGAAAATCTGGACAGTTGGGAGGTTTAGTTCAGCTGGGCCTGTCTGAGTTTGCTGCCCTTCACCCCTGACAAAATCATGGTTGAATGGAGCCTCTGCAGCCATTCCAATGAACCATTACTTGGCTATTTCACTCCATTTACCATAAACACTAAAGTGCATACTGCTTTACTTCTATGATGAGTTGGACTTCATTTGAAACTTTTATTTTGTATTTTACAGCACAAACACTAAGTCATCTGCTAAACAAAGCAATGCAGTCTCACAATGAAAACTTAGCATTAAAACTTCTCTGCCCTTGAAACTCACATTCATTGAAACAGCATTGAAACCCACATTCAAAGAAAATACATTTTGCCAGTGGCAGATAAAGATTAATTTTGGGCTGTTTTCAAATCATAGGCCCCTTGCATATGAAACATACATGTGCTCTTTGATACACCTTCCTCATTGTACTAAATTATATTCCTTGTACAATACAGTACAGTTGTTACAGGGCATTTTAAATTTGTTTTGAACATTTTTCCAGTAAGAAATGAAACAAAACACATGCACCCATAATGGCAAAACTGCCCAGTTCAGAACATTTATCATAAAAGTCTACTCAGACTTCCACAGTCCACCATTATTAGTAAATATGCACAATTCTACAGTTCACCATTATTAGCAAATATGCACAATTCTACAGTCCACCATTATCAGTAGATATGCACAATTGTACAGTCCATTATCAGTAAATACGCACAATTGTACAGTCCATTATCAGTAAATATGCACAATCTCTGAAGAAGTAAAAGTCATCTAAATAATTCCACATTAAAGAAATCTGTAACTAATGAAGAGGTTGCTGCGTGCAAACACCTTTATATTTCATGGTTTCATCGAAAAATAAAGTGTCTGTTGCCCCTCAGGAATAAATTGCCTATATTACATTAAAAAATGATAAGCTAGTAATATTGCAAGAGGAAATGGATGGCAAACTAATAACAGACTGATAGTCAGTATCTTCACCAAGGAGAACATTCTCAGTACGGCATCCACTCCTTGTGGGAATAGAACCCACAGCCTTCTGCATCAAAAGCAAGTACACAACCTGTTGTGCTATTAACAAGGCAAACCAACTTCACTTAAGAAACACTAAACTTGAGGGGCGTGGCCAAGGATGAACACAGGATAGCAGCAGATTTCTTCAGCTCCACCAATTTCATTACACTGACAGGAATTAATTACTTAAAAAATTAATTTTTGAAGTAATTTTCTTTCTAAATATGTTTGTTTTATATAGTTCTTGAACTATATCTAAAAAAGAAAGGAAATCTTAACAATATTCCTGTCAGAAATCACTTTGGAAATTTTCCTGTCAGTTTATCAGTCTGAAATGAGTTCCAGTAAGGCAAATTCTCAAGACTCCAGCATCAAGAAAGAACTTCAGTCTCTGATAATTATAATCCAGCAACTTACTGTTAAGATGGATAAAATGGATACTAAAATAGACACCTTCATAGAAAAAACTACAAAACAAATAGACTTGTTACATATAGACCTGCAACAACAGAAGATCCAGATGACAGGCATAGAAGAACCTGTGAATGACATGGAAAATAGAATACAAGAAGAGGAAATCAACATTGAGTTTCTGCTGAAACAAAGTACACATTTACAAACAAAGCTGGATGACCTGGAAAATAGATCTAGGCGCAATAACATTAGGATTTTTGGACTGCCAGAAAATATTGAAGGTAACAATATTACTTCTTTTTTAACAACATGGCTCCCTAAAACTTTAGACTTACCAGAAGCATTCTCTTTTGGTATCGAAAGAGCACATAGATCTATAGCTAATACTAACTCTAACAAAAAATATCCTAGATCAGTTATAGTTAGATTTCTAACATCTTTTGATAAAGAGATGGTTCTTAAATCTGCTTGGGCTAAAGCTCCTGTTAAGATTAATGAGACAACTGTGCGTTTTGACAATGACTATTCTTCCATGGTAATAGCTAAAAGAAAAGTTTTTCTGCCACTAATAAGGGAGCTTAAAAAGCACAGTTTAAAACATACCTTCTGTTTCCTGCCAAGCTTAAAATCTTCCTTCCTGATGGTCCTAAAATTTTCGATGACTTAGA
>NC_056744.1:529135278-529190278 GCF_019279795.1 Protopterus annectens | reverse complement strand
GTTTTGAAATAGATGAAAATACAACATCCAAAATTCAACTTTTGCAGATGATGTTCTAATTACATCAGCAGGATCTAATTCTTCTATGCAGTCTCTATTTGATAAAATGATGAATTTTAAAAGTATTTCTGGTTTAATATTCAATGAAGAAAAACTAAAATACTACCTATATATACACGGAAAAATATTCTCATTAGTGATTTTACTAAATATGTACCCAATTCAGGTCAGATAACTTATTTAGGTATAATACTATCTAAAGATATTAAATCTATTATATATAATAATTATAATACCTGCTTTCTTAATATACAAAATCTTTTTAATACCTGGAATAATATGTTTTTTACTATGGAGGAGAGACTTACAATTATTAAAATGATAATATTCCCCAATATTTTATACTTAATGCAATCAATAATACTTCCACCTACAAAAATAATTATCAAGAAACTGAATGCACTAATGTTAAATTTCCTATGGGCACCTAATAGACCTAGGATTGCATTAAAGAAACATACTAATAGCTGGTCTCAAGGGGGTATTTCTTTTCCAGACTTTAATTTATATACTATCTCTTCTATTGTAAAAGTTATTACTTTATTAATAGATCAGTCATATGTCGCAAAATGGAAAGATTATTGGGAGCTAATTAGTATGCACTTCATGAAAATCTCCTTAACACATAAAAATATGATTGTAAATAACTCCATGTTATGGTTACTAAAGGAATTTTGTACTTCACCTATTACACCTAAACATATGGTTTGTTACCCATTAAATATTATTATTAGCTATCGTAACTTTATATTCATGCACCCTAAGTATAGGGAATGGAATTTTATTGTATTCCTATAATGTATACTCAGGGTATGTTTTTGTCATCTACTTCTGAAGGAACTCATTTAGCTATAGATAATGATCTAAAGTACTGGTATCAGTTGATATCTGATAATAAAGTTAAAAATCTAGATTCCTTAAAACAAGAATTTGATCTAAGAGAAACTTGCTGGTTAGAGGTTCAGACCTTTAGACAACATCTCATTAATAAAATAGATCTAATGTCTATAACAGTTAAAGAATCTATTCCAACACTGATTGATTACTTGATATTAAATTTACAACATAAAGTTTCTGATAAAGGTAAACTTTCATACATTCATAAAATTATCAGACAAGAAACGTTTTACAGTGTAGATTCATACTGGAATTATTTCACTTCTATTAATGGGGACCCACCAAATCAACAAGATAAACAATATATATTGGAATCTGCTTATAGAACTACGTCTTCCATTGTCTGGAGACTTTATATATGGAAATTTTTACATAGATCTTTTTATACACCTTTGATGATGAATAAAATAAATAATAAAGATAATTTATGTAAGAGATGTAATGTAGAAATTAATGCTGACTGGGCTCATATGTTTTATGACTGTATAAAATTGAAAGAATACTGGAAGTCAATTAATGAATTTTTGCAGGCTCTTTTACAGATAATTTCATTATTTCTAAATCTCTTATATTATTCAACACACCTGTACCTCAAAGTGTTAAAAAGGTTAAGCTTCCCTTGTTATGGTCTATTCTAGCAGTGGCTAGGAAAATAATAACTAGAAATTGGATTTCAGTTACACCTCCTTCGTTCAATGAATTTAAAAATGTTATGAATATAGTGTGCCATATGGAAATAAACACAATTAGGACAAGAACAAATAGAAAAACATCGTATTATATTGTATGGGATAATTTACAAAATTTGTTAAACAAATTCTAATTTCAATAGCATGGTATTTTAGTTTAATTAATTGATCTGATTGTAGTGGATGTCTTTGTAAATACTTTAGTTGTTTTGTTGAATATTATAATAATACCTATTTTTAATTACTTGTATAAAATTGCTATGATATTTCTCTTATATGTTAAAACAATAAACCTGTTTTGAAAAAAATAAAAGAAACACTAAACTTCTGTTCCCCTGCAGCTCTCAGCTCCTTGTAAAATCTACTCAATACTCAACTGCATCTCAACTTCGCAGCACAAGAAAACTGGAAAAAGCCAAAATGTATTGGGGGGGGGGTCAAAAGCCCAAAAAACAGGGACACATTAAACATTGCTTGTATAATCTTGGAAAGTTGCTAGAATAAAATGCTGTGTTACCACCATACATTTTACTGCCAAGGTCCCAGAGCAAAACAGTCAGAGCAACATACCACTACACCAAATCAGCTGCTTTGTAAAAGAGAGGAAGACTGAAACTTAAATGGCTATCATTTAATGAATTCACTTCTCACCATAGCTGTCAACCTCTTAGTACAAAACACCTGGACAAACCCAGTAATGAGGGAATACAGCCCTCAAACATATTCAGTGAATTCAGTTCTTGCCATAGCTGTCAACCTTAGCACAAAAAACCTGGACAAAGCCAAAAATAGGGACAAATTTCAAATATTCATCTTCTAAACTTAGAAAATTGCTAGAATAAAAGGTTGTGTTACGGTTGTGTTACTATGTATTTTCTGAAGAACATGAAGTCTGAAATTCAAATGTCTGTCAGTTGTACTGCTGACAGAACAAAAACAATTTTCAGCAGAGACCAGGGATTAATACTGCAGACACGTCTTTGTAAAATGACAGGGCACCAGAGCAAATCCACACAAACACAGGGAGGAGATGCAAACTCCACACAGAAGGCACCTCAGCCAAGAATCAAACCAGAAAACCTATAGCTGTGAGGCAACAACACTACCACTGCACCATCAAATATGCAAGGGATTAAACATTCAGAACCCTGAAGTTTGAAATTCAAATGCCTGTAAATTTTATTTAACATTTGTTAATCAGGGCAGTCTGACTTGGAACAAAAAAAACATTTTCAGCAGAGGCCCGGGAAGAAATAATGCAGACATGTCTTTGTAACATGGGAGGACACAAAAGCAAACCCACACAAACACAGGGAGAAGATACAGACCCCACAAAGAAGGCACCCCAGCCAAAAATCAAACCTGAGAACCTGCAGTTGTGAGGCAACAATGCTACCACTGCACCATCAAATATCAAGCATTGCAGCATTTACAAACCACAGATATTATGAGGAACAGATCAGATCAAATATGAGGCAAAAATCTGCAATTTTTTTTTACAAATGGTGGTGGTAGGGAATTAACACCTACATACAAGGTACAGGGTTCAAGCCTGATGTATTCCCTACCACACATACACCTGTAGTAGCAAACCACAAAAACTAAATATACTGCACTGGGTGCCAAACCGTCATTATGAGAGTCCAATCAAGACAAAATGAAGTGCAGAACAATAAAAATATTTGAATGCATTGGCTGCATGACAGCTTAATATCTAGATGGAAACAAAAAAGGTTGTGAGGCATGAAAAAATAAATTACTTTTTTTAAATACATTAATGGAATGCCAGTCAAAATCAAGTATAAGAAAAACAAGCAGCACTCAACTCAAACCACTTCTTGCACTGCAGTTCTAATTATAATATATATTCAGCTTTATTAAAGTAACAAGTGACATGCTGAAAGTAGAAATCTCTGATGCCCCCACTTGTAAAAATGTTCCTTATCCAAAAAAAGACCTGCTGCCTGACATCTACTTGTTTCATGGGGAAAACATGATCAAAGTAAAAAATGAAAATCAAACAAGAAATAAGCTCAAGATACATTGCTTAAAAAGATTACTGTACAGGTTATGGACCACGCGATTGGCATTCGGTTTACGGATAAAGCCTGCAGAGATGATTGGAAGTCTCCAAGTGTAACGATACTCTTAATGTAATTCTGTCCTTTATTACAAATACTGGCATATGCATTTCAATACCCAAGGCTTATACATTATCTAGTTAAGTATTCTCTACATGGCTACAGAAAGGCTTTCAATGTTGGCAATTCTTTAACAGTATGCTTATTAAAGCTTACTTGCATCTTGCAATCTCAGTGAAGCTTACCTGATGGTCATTAAAGTATTGCTACTTAAACACAGAGCAACAGGCACTTTGAGTAATAAGCATAAATCAACAGTACAAAAAATATGACAGAAACCAGACCATTTTGTAAAAATCAAGGACAGATGAAAAGCCACTCTAGTACTTGTGTCTACCTTGGATGGGTGGTATTCTCTGCACATTTACACTGCATAAATACTCCTTGCCTTGCTTCGACACGTCCAGAGTCACTACATGGGGGAGTGGGGTGCAACAAGTATGTCACAGTTTGAAATGTCTCTGGCTGACTTGTGATGGCCCTGACATATTTGTCATACCTCTCAACCTCAGAGCAAGAAATCCGCACAAAGCCATACAAAGAAATGGGACAGAGGCCCAAAAATAAGGACAATTTTTAAAATATTGCTCTTATAAACTTAGAAAGCTAATAGAGGTCTTGCATTAGTATGAATTTTCTGAATGGTATGAAATCTGAAACTCAAATGTCTGTCATTATTTATTAACTTCAGTCTTTAATTATTTGTCACTAATTTGCCAAAAAACACAATTTTATGAAAAATGGACCAAAAATGTGATGTAAAAATATAAAATAGCAACACAATACAGCTGGGAACCTGTCAAAGAAATGACACTTTAATATTAGTACTGCTAACTTGATCAGCTGACAAAATAAAGTAATCTACATGCATTTCTGAAATAAAAGTAATCTGATTATTACAGTTATTTCTTAATTATAAACCCTCCATGTTTTCTTCCAAAATTGCTATTTTGCGGAGGGATCATTAGGGGAAGAGCAACATTTTGAGCCAAAATCAGGGACCGTTGAGAGGTTTGGCTATGCCTAATTCTATAAAGCAATTTATTTGCATGTACCTCTCAACCTGTTAATGCAATAAATCTGGACAAGGCCAAATATATTGGGGGAACATATAAACAGTACTAAAAATTGCTCTTGTATAAACTGGGACAGTTGATAGAACAGGTCTTACTTTAGCATGCATTTTTCTGAAGGTTATAAAGTCTGAAACTAGTGTGTCATTATTTAGTGACTTAATTCCTAAATGATTTGCCAGAAAACCACAAATTTTATGAGGAACAGACCAAAAATAAGAAGAAAAAAAATATTCATTCTTTGAAAATCTGGACAGTTGGGAGGTATAGTTCAGCTGGGGCTGTCTAAGTTTGCCACCCTTCCCCCTCACAAAACCATGGTCGAATGGAGCCTCCCCCTGCAGCCATTCCAATGATCCATTACTTTAATATTTCACTCCATTTACCATAAACACTAATGTGCATACTGATTTACTTCTATGATGATTTGAACTTCATTTGAAAGTTTTATTTTGCATTTTGCAGCACAAACACTAAGACATCTGCTAAACAAACTTGGCATTAAAACTTCTCTGCCCTTGAAACTCACATTCATTGAAACAACATTAAAACCCACATTCAAAGAAAATACATTTTACCCGTGGCAGATAAAAATTAATTCTGGGCTGTTTTCAAATTATAGGCCCCTTGCATATGAAACATACATGTGCTCTTTGATACACCTTCCTATTGCTTTGAACATTTTTCCAGTAAACAATGAAACAAAACTGCCCAATTCAGAACATTTCCATCATAAACGTCTACTCAAACTTCTGCAGTCCACTATTATCAGTAAATATGCACAATTCTACAGTCCACCATTATCAGTAAATATGCACAATCTCTGAAGTAGTAAAAAAGTCATCTAAATAATTCCACGTTAAATAAATCTGTAATGAAGAGGTTGCTGCTAGCAATCACCTTTATATTTCATGGCTTCATCAAAAAATAAAGTGTCTGATGCCCCTGAGGAATACATTGGCTAAATTACATTAAAAATAAGCTAGTAATATTGCAATAGGAAATGGATGGCAAACTGATAACAGGCTCATAGTTAGTATCTTAACTTTCAGTACAGCAGCATTTACCCCTTATGGGAGTAGAACCAACAACCTTCTACATAAAAAGCAAGTACACAACCTGTTGTGCTATTAGCAATGTGAGCTGACTTAGCATAATTAGCACTAAACTTCTCTTCCCCTGCAGCTCTCAGCTCCTTGTAAAATCTACGCAATACTCAACTGCATCTCAACTTCGCAGCACAAGAAGTCTGGAAAAAGCCAAATTTATTGGGGTGGGTCAAAAGGGCAAAAACCAGTGACACATTAAACATTGCTTGTATAATCTTGGAAAGCTGCTAGAATAAAATGCTGTGTTACCACTTACCACCATGCATTTTACTGCCAAGGTCCCTGTGCAAAAGAGTCAGAACAACATACCACTATGCCAAATCACCTGCTTTGTGAAAGAAAAATGCTGTGTTACCACCGTACATTTTACTGCCAAGGTCCCTGTGCAAAACAGTCAAGAGCAACATACCACTACATCATATCAGCTGCTTTGTGAAAGGGAGGAAGACTGAAACTTAAATGGCTATCATTTAATGATTCAGTTCTCACCACAGCTGTCAACCTCTTAGCACAAAACAGCTGGACAAACCCAGTAATGAGGGAATACAGCCCTCAAACATATTCAGTGAATTCAGTTCTTGCCATAGCTGTCAACCTTAGCACAAAAAACCTGGACAAAGCCAATAACAGGGTATTACAGTCCCAAAAATAAGGACAAATTTCAAATAGTCATCTTATAAACTTAAAAAATTGCTATAATAAAAGGTTGTGTTACTATATATTTATTGCGAGAATAAAAAGTTGTTTTACTATGTATTTTCTGAAGAATATGAAGTCTGAAATTCAAATGCATGTCAATTTTACTTCTGACGGAACAAAAACAATTTTCAGCAGAGGCCCAGGGAGAAATACTGTAGACACGTGTCTTTGTAAAATGGCAGGACACCAGAGCAAATCCACACAAACACAGGGATAAGATGCAGACTCCACACAGAAGGCACCCCAGCCAAGAATCAAACCAGAAAACCTATAGCTGTGAGGCACCAATACTGCCACTGCACCATCATATATGTAAGAACACCAGAGCAAATCTACACAAAAACAGGGATAAGATGCATACTCCACACAGAAGGCACCCCAGCCAAGAATCAAACCAGAAAAACCTACAGCTGTGAGGCAACAATACTGCCACTGCACCATCAAATATACAAGGTAGTAAACATTCAGAAACCTGAAGTCTGAAATTCAAATGCCTGTCAATTTGTTAATCAGGACAGTCTGACTTGGAACAAAAAAAAAAGCAATTCTCAGCAGAGGCCCGGGAAGAAATAATGCAGACATGTCTTTGTAACATGGGAGGACACAAAAGCAAACCCACACAAACACAGGGAGAAGATACAGACCCCCTCCCCACAAAGAAGGCACCGCAGCCAAGAATCAAACCCAAGAACCTGCACCTGTGAGGCAACAATGCTACCACTGCACCATCAAATTTCAAGCATTGCAATATTTAAAAAACACAGATATTATGAGGAATAGATCAGATCAAATATGAGGCAAAAATCTGCAATTTTTTTTTTACAAATGGTGGTGGGTAGGGAATTCAGGTCTTTAACACCTGCATACAAGATACAGGGTTCAAGCCTGAGGTATTCCCTACCACACCACCATGAGTCTAACCACCAGTATATTGCAACTGGGGCATTTACACACACACACACACACACACGCACGCACACCAAAATCCCTGTCTACACACTTACCTGAAGTAAATCCTGTCCATAACTCCAAAGTACATCACCGTAAATCCTGTCCAACATCCAATCCCTATCCAAAAACCAGTGCAAATCCAACCCTGCCCATCGCGAGATCTTCTCCCGATGAGACTCCAATACAGACCCTGCCCGTTGCGAGATCCTAAATCCCTGACTGCTGATGTTGCAGTCCAACCCCGACACTTTTCCCCAGCAAGTTCCCAGGACAGTCTATGAAGTTTAAAACTGCATAGACTTCTGGGAGCTCTGTTGTCCATGTTTCCCAATCAGGACTGCTGCTGAGACAATCTGCGCATGCTCCAGACTGTCTCAGCAGCAGTCCGGACTAGTGCGCATGCACGAAGTCCAAAAATCTTTAAATTTTTTATTTTCTATTTATTTCTTTTTATTTTTTTACTTTTAAGTTGAGGGGGATGCAGTCCGGCAGTCCAATAACACGGGCCACCCCTGCTCTGGATAGTGTAGAGGTATGAACACAGTTGTGTAACAGAATGGAAATCCCCTGACAGCTGTCAGAGGTGTAACCCAGCACCTTATGAAACACAGTAAGACCAACATGACACTCCCCCACATCAGCTCTGGGCAATTACCCATGTATATTCAAATATAGCATACACTATAGTAATGGAACTGTAGTGAAAAGTAGATAGTGGTGCAAAACTGTCCACCCAAAAACATTTGCACCACAGTCATAGCAATATACCAGTACCCAAATTGAACTTTAGAGTACAATGACTGTCTGAACAAACATATCCTAATTGTGAGTCATGCACTACACTGACATATACTGGCCAAAATCACAGTGTACTGTCAATCTGGCAACCCTCCATGTGTACAACAGCAGTAATGACATACAATCTGTACCCTATTCTGGAGCTTTGTCCCCCATTTTGTTGGGCTGTCTCCAAATGTGCTATCCAGTGAGGTATTCCCACCTACTGTCTGCGAAGCTGTAGTCCCCACACCTCCATAATGTTCCCTGCCTAGTCCCCACACCTCCATAATGTTCCCTGCACAGGCAAGGAAAAGGAGGTTTACATGAAGGACATCCCATATGTGGGAACTAGCAGCAGTGTCCATGCCCATGCCACAATACTATGTCGGCACCTACATAGCTGTATGGCCTCAGCAATACTGACAGGACAACATCACCCCCTCAACGTAGGTTGAATGCCTGTGGTGGACAGCAGCAATACACAACTACCATCATAGGTGGAAATAATCGCAGGATGGGACAAGAAGGAACAGGTGCTTCATTGGCAGCCATGTCACCTTATTCTGCACAAGCAAATAAGGTCACAGGTGATGTAGACTAAGGCTGTCTTTGAGTGCAAACTGGATACAGCCACCAAGGCCAATCACTAGGCCTTCCAGACATGTGTCTGCAATTCCAGAGGCAACACGCATATCTGCTCTGTAATGATAGTTAATAATACCACAGACACATATGCCATAGATATAGGCAACCAGCTGAAGACAAATGAAGTGTAAACATCACTCACCTGTCCTCCCATATGTATACATTTGCATGTACAGCACTTGCTCCCCTCCCCTCATGATCAGGAAGCAGGTCTGTAATGCCCTCTCAAAAAAAACACACAGAGGTCTCCATAGGCCAGATACCATTCCTGACTGCATCCTACATGAACATAGGCATGGGGTCTCAGACCCATTCATCAGTGTAGTCAAACAGAGCCTGAGTACCAGTGTCATCCCATTTGCACAGAGGACAGACAGAAAGTTGATAGAAAACAGGTAATGCAGTAGCATGAATGTTCTGAAGGATACTCATCTGAAACTGAAATGTATGTCATTATGTCATGACAGCAGTCCTCAATGACATGGCCGAATACCTCAGTACTCTGCATTTAATATAATAATATAATATTAATATGCAATAGGAGATACATAAAACTATACAGCTCAAATCCCCAAACCAAGGTAGTGTAGTGGTCAGAGTCCCAGCTGTGCATGCAGGCGTACGTGGTTGAGTACTACAACAATCAATCCAATTATTCATGGGAAAGCAGTGTTAAAAGTGCTATTTTCATATTAAAATATGTGGTAAGTTATTTTTGTCACCCAGAGTAGAGTAGCTGGCATAAAATAGACGTATGAGTGCATATAACATATGAAACCACTCATGTATACATGTGTCCCATATAGTATAGTTACACCCATTGCTACTGTAATGGAAGCACATTTTACATTTTATAAGAAATATATAAACATATATATATATATATATATATATATATATATATATATTTATATATATATATATATATATATATGATATTATAATAAGGATATAATATTATATTATTATTGTAATAATATAATGTATCTAGAAATATATATAAAAGATATTTTATAAGAATGAACTGTGAGCATACCTCTCAACCTGGAAACATCAAAAATCTGGGCAAGGCCATGAAAAATAGGTACAAATCTGTATGCTGATTAACCTACAATTTGCATGCATAATTACATAACCCTGCCCACTCACACACACACACACACACACACACACACACACACACACACACACACACACAGACACACACACACAGACACACGCACACATGCACACACACACACGCACACACACACACACATGCATAGAATGACAATAGTGTATGCCACTGGCATCTTGCACAGCTTCTCACACTTATTTCCAATTTCAGTTTTTTTTTTTTGGGGGGGGGGGGGGGGCAAAAGGCCAAAAACCTGGGACACATTTTAAACATTGCTTGTATAAATTTGGAAAGTTGCTTGAATAAGATGTTGGGCTACCACCATGCATTTCACTGCCAAGACTTAAAACCAGGACCCTGCGCACTACAATCAGAGCAACACAACACTAAGCCAAATCAGCAGTTTCCTGAAAGACAGGAAGACTGAAACTTAAATGGATATCATTTAGTGAATTCAGTTCTCACTTCTCACCATAGCTCTCAACCTCTTAGCCATAAAAACCTGGAAAAGACAATAATGGGGAATACATCCCCAAAATGGGGACACATTTCAAATACTGACCTTATAAACTTAGAAAATTGATAGAATAAAAGGTTGTGTTACCATTTATTTTCTGAGTAATACGAAGTCTGAAATTCAAATGCCTGTCAGTATTTAGTGAATTCAATCCTTCAGTGTTTTTTTTAATGAAGAACAGAGAAAAATATGGGACATAAATTCACAAGTGGTGGTGGCTAGGGACTTTAGGCTCCTTTTATCTGAATCCAGGGTACAGGGTTGAAGCCTGAGTAGATGAAGCAGCAGTGGGGAATGACACAGTGTGCTCTCTGTAAACTTTGCTACTCCAAAAACATTTCCAGCTGTGCTGCTAGTTACATAAAACCCTCCACCCCCATCACTCAGTCTCTTGACAGGAGCAACAGTAACCCCTATGACATTCCTACCCTTTCAGAATGGCTGTGATCTGCCCTACCTCTGTAAGTCACAAGGCTCATATTTCTGTTATTTTAGCTCATTGATTGAGTGCCCAAATCCCTGAGGACCTGTATGCTACAGAAAAAAAGGCTAACATCTGTTGCAGCTCATCTGACATCAGGTTCTGCAATACCAACAAACTAAGACAAATTGGTGGGGAGGCATTTGGTAAAGTGAATTAAGAAAGAAAAACAAAATGCATGACAGGATTTACAGCAGAACCAAATTACAGGTCAAGGTTTACAAACTCAGGTCCATGTCTTATTCAAAATATCTCATTTTTAACAAGTTAGATTTTCTTTTCTGTACAGAACAGTACCTCTAGCCACCAGGGGTATGACGTTGGGGCATTTTCTCACAAACACACACACACACACACACACACACACACACACACACACACACACACACACACACACACACACACACACACACACACTGTTCTCGCAGCAGCAAATGTCAAAGTCCCTTATGCAGCACAACTAAATTGCCTCTGTTCCACTCCATTCTCGCAGAAGAAAAATAATGCCCCTAACACAGTAGTTGGTTCTCACAGCAACACAAACTAAACTGCCTCCATTCTTGTAGCAGCAAGGAGAAATAAACTAACAGAAGTCAAACTCTGTTCTCGCAGCAGCAAGGAGAAATAAAGTCCAAGTACCTAACGCAGCAGCAAGGAGAAATCTAACCTAACAAGTACGGAGAAACTATTGAAACAGCACTAAATTCTGGATTAAAGCATGGAGGAACTCAAATTGAAAACAGTACTGTTCTCCATGCAGAAAGAAATAAACTCCATTCTCACAGCAGTTGAGAAACTCAGAAAACAGTACAGTACCTTTAAAAGTCAAGTCTATTCTCCAATCTCCGTGCAGAAATAAACTCCATATTGCAAGTTGTTTCATTGCAGATAGATCCATTCAAATAGACAGTCAAAACAGCTGGAAATGTGTGGACGTGAGCCCTTCAGCTCAATTCCGACAGGCTGATGGAGCAGACATCATCACGCACGTGATAACGTCAGCTCAAATGCATGGAAAAAAATGTTAAAAACAAATCTGAAAAAAAATTGGAAACGAAGGGGTGACACTCGGGAATCGTGGAACCCTAACATTTGGATCTCAAAACTCAGTAAAAACTGAGTAAATCAGTATGATTGGGAGGTCTGACTGTGAGCAATGGTTAGCAATGCTCAGCTATGCTTACTAGGTTTAAGCATTGCTCAAACATGAATGCTAAGCAGCAGGTAGCTCAGCTAAGTGGATTGGCACACTGGTAAATGTCACTAAGTGAAGCCAACATTGATTAAGCATCTGTATGTTTAACTGTGTGTTGGCATCGCTTAGCATCACACAAACCCATGCAAACCTGCTTACAACTGCTTAAAACTGCTTTAATCAATCTGTTTCCATCAACCACTGTTCTGCCTAGCAACAAAATAATCATTACTGCCAAGTATCGAACACAGGGCCCTGTCCACCATAGTCAGAACAATGTATCCCTGCACCATTTGAGTTGCAAACACTGTTTATGCTTTTTTAAACATATCATGCAGTCGAGTCATTCAACAGTTGGGAAAAGATTCCATAGAATCAGTCAATTTTTGTATTTATACATATACACATGTATATATGTATGGAGATGCATATATATATATATATATATATATATATATATATATATATATATATATATATATATATATATATATATATATATATATATATATATATATATATGGAAAAATATATACATAATATAAATAGAGATATAGAGTTAGTATATTTAAGAAGGGGATGTGGGGGGTGCAGGGGGCTTGCCCCCCTGCTTATCTGTAGTGTAGGATGATAGGTTTGATTGTGGGGAAGTTGTGTGTATGTGTATGTGTGTGCTGTATGTATGTTGTATATTCTTTATTTTGAATTTCTTGCTTCTGGTGTTTCGAGGTTTCGACTATATAGTCTCGAGATTTTGAAATTCGATATTTCAAAATTTCGAGATTATGTAGTGAACCCATATATATATATATATATATATATATATATATATATATATAGATAGATATATATATATATATATATATATATATATATATATATATATATATATATATATATATATATATACTCATAACATGTAGTGGAGTCATACCTCACAACAATACCTCTCAACCTCTTAGTGCAGGAAATCTGGCCAAAGGCTGTCCAAATGGGGGGACAATGTGCCCAAACTACGGACATATTTTAAATATTGCTCTTATAAATGTAGAATGTTGCCAAAGTGACAGAGTTTGTTCCAAAATACATGTTCTAAAGGATGTGAAGGATGTGAGATCTGAAACTGAAATTGATGTCATCATTTACTGTCAGAAATCTGCACATCATCACAGCGATTTACCAGGGATATAACAATAATGAATTTGTGGAACAGACCAGAAATATAAGCAATAAAACTGGACATACTGAAGCAATCCGGACAGTCGAGAGGTGGGCTCAAAATCCCTTAGTGCAACGAATCTGGACCAAGCCTGACAAAGTGGGGGGAGAAAGCCATGAAAATAGGGACATATCTGAAATACTGGAGTAGATAAGCTGACACAGTTGCTGCAGTAACACACTCATATCTGTCCTAACATATTTGTTTGTGTCTTTCAGCTTTTCCCGGTTAGGGGTTGCCACAGTGGAACTCTGGTCCACTAATGATTGGCAGTTGATTTTTATGTACCGGCTTGCCAGGCCTGACACACAACCTTCAACGAAGGCACGCTCATTCACGCATGTCTCCACACAGAAGACGCTCTAGCTGAGAATCGAACCAGACAGCGTCTTACTGTGAGGCGACAATGCTACCACAGCACCACCATAGATTGACTGAAATAGCACAAGTCCAACACTCAATTACTTCTACCTAATTAGTGACTGAAATCCTCACATCATTCCACTGATGTGTCAGAAATACACAACACTTATGGGGGTCAGGCAACAGTACATCTTACAAATATCTGGATATAACATCACATTAGGGAAGCTAAACTCAGCTGCTAAATGTGTCACCAAGCACCGTCCAAACTACAGTCATACTCACACAACATTAACCCAAATGTGCTAGGGGAAATTGCACATATATTGGCAAATATATCAGGCACTGCAGGGATGTAAAAGCACTGAAAAACAAACACTATTGTTAAAATGCATACCCACAACCAATTCCACCACAGTCACAGTGGCATACCAGTAAGCCAAAGGAACAGTACAGTATAAGGACAGTGTGAACAAAAACATCACAACATGTTTTCCACTCACACACTCCTCCTACATATACTGGCCCAATTCACAGTGTAGTATGATGCCTGACCATGGTATGGGACATGTCTCAGTCTGCCCCTACAAACATACACAGCTGATAGACCACCAGAAACAGGAACAGCATGCACAGGCATATAGAAAAAGATCCGTAACACATACATCCACCTCCTTCCCTACACAGGCCAAATAACATTGACTCACTACACTGCTACACAGTCCTGACAGTCTGTCAACAATGGCCAGAAATACACAGACCTCTCAACTGTACAGAGTCCCACAGAGTGTCCAGGCTATCCCCTCATATGTTAGTCCTCTTGCATATAACATGTCTGGCAATCTGATACTTCATTGGGAGGATATCAGGAATGTAGGCACTAAATAATCATATACCATACCTATCAACTTCCTACTGCATGACACCTGGACAAAGCTTGTCATAATTCTGGGACAGAGGCCCAAAAACAGGGGCATATTTGAAATATTGCTGTTATAAACTGAGAAAGTTGTTGGTGTAACAGGGTTAGTTGTAACATATATTTTCTGAGGGATATGAGGTCAGAAACACAAATGGATGTTAGCAGTTAATGACTGCAATCCCCAGAGTATGCTATTGATTTTCCAAAGACAAAAAATATCTGAGAAACACACCAAACATAGGTGTCCAAACGCTGGCCATTCTATGGATAGCCCTTCAGTTGAGAGTTATGTCAAACGCATAACACTGTCAGAGTTAAAATCATGCAGAAACTCCATGTCCACACAAACCCTGTTAGACTAGCATTAATCCAAATGTATAACAGCAATACTTACATTCTGTCCCTGTGTCTAGAACATCCGTCCCCATTTTGTTGGCCTGTCTCCACAATTTTGCTTCTAAGAGGCATTTCAAAATACCCTCTGTGATACTGTGGTTCACACCCCCCCATGAAGTTCTCCTCACTGGCAAGGAAAAGGGCCAACACCCACATGAAGTACTAAGTTATAGGAGTGTGTTGCCATGCCACTGGCTATATGAATAACAGCACAGCTGTTCTGCATGCAATTAGCAAGTGGGGGACACCAATTGGTGCACAGACCATCAGCTGCTCATGAGCATTACCTACAAAAGGCAAGCGGCTGCCTATATAAAACAGATGTACACCCTACATCTATGAAACAGAGGGAGAGAGAGAGAGAGAGAGAGAGAGACAGTGAAAAGAAAAAAAAAACAAGCAGGATATAACCACCTACACTTGGGAAAAAACAGGTATGTCAAACAATTAAGCATCTAATGGACTGCAGTAGGTGGTATGTAAGAATGGGAAATAGGAAGTTTAACATATATGTCTCAACACAACTTGCTGTCCTGATATGTTGCTGATCAGAGCCTATGGCCATAGCATCTGGGTCTCTCTGCAGTGACATCATCACTGAGGCCCTGAGTCAGCCCAGGAAATGATGGCTCACATATGACTACTACTGGAGTGTGTGCTGAACATTACTGACTGTGATAATGCTAGGCCAGCTACTGTGATGTTATACATATTCATATCTTACTTGTGAATACAACTATGATATACTTGTTTGTCTCAGAAATGTGAGAGACCTATCCATGGCATTTGTATAGTAAAGTACTGTTGCAGATATGCATGTTGAACTGGATATGATATGCTGAGCTCATACCATGTAACTGTCCCATATGTGTGCCTCATATTTGTAGTCATTTACTCAAAAAGTTATGTTATGTCTGGCAAATCCTTGGCAAATCTGTGAAGACTGACATTGCAACATCTCCTTATTTTTCCTATGGCTGTTCCCGTTAGGGGTCGCCACAGTGGATCATCTGTTGCCATTTCTGCTTGTCCTCCAACAACCTGCATGTCCTCTCTCACCGCATCCAGAAACCTTATCTGAGGCCTTTCTCTTTTCTTCTTAACTAGCAGCTACATCCTTACCATCCTTTTCCCAATGTACTCAGCATTCCTCCTTAGCACAGGTCCAAACTGATGTAATATTGTCTCTCTTGCTTTGTCTCAAAACCGTCCAACATGGGCTGACCCTGTACACCCTTGTCACACCCACTGCAAATCTTAACATCTGTAACTCTGCCATGTCCAGCTCTGACTCCTGCCTTTTGTCAGTGCCACTGTCTCCAGCCCATATAACATAGCTGGTTTCACTGCTCTCTTGTAGACTTTCCCTTTCACTTTTACTGGTACTCGTCTGTCACAAATCACTCCTGACACTCTTCTCTACTCTCTCCATCCTGCCTGTACTGTCTTCTTCAACTGTCCTCCACAGTCATCGTTACTCTGAAATGTTGATCCCAATCATTTCAACACATCCCCCTTTGCCAACTCTACTCCCTGCATCCTCAAAATTCCGCTATCCTCCCTCTCATTCACACACAGATATTCTGTCACAGTCCTGCTGACCTTCATTCTGCTCCTCTTTAGAGTATACCTCCACCTCTCCAGGTTCTCCTAAATTTGTTTCCTACTCTCACACAGATCACAATGTCATCTGCAAACATCATAGTCAACAGGGACTCCTGTATGATCTTGTCTGTCAACCTTTCCATCGCCATTGCAAATAAGAAAGGGCTCACAGCTGATCCCTGATGCCATCCCACCTCCACCTTAAATGCATCCATCACTCCAATCCCAGACATCACCGCTGTCACAACACCCTTGTACATATCCTGTACCACTCTTACATATATCTCTGCCACTCATGACTTCCTCATACAATAATACCACAATTCCTCTCTAGGCACCCTGTCATATGCTTTCTCTAAGTCCAGAAAGACACAAAGCAACTCCTTACCTCCTCTGTACTTCTCCATCAACACTCTCAGAGCAAACATCACATCTGCAGTGCTCTTTCCTGGCATGACACCATACTGGTGACTACTACTCATCACCTCTCTGCTTAACTTAGCTGCCACTACTCTTTTCCATAACTGCATGCTGTGACTGGCTATTGTTATCCCTCTGTAGTTACTACAGCTCTGCACATCAACCTTATTCTTAAAATGGTACCCAAACACTTTCTCTCCACTCCTCATGCAACCTCACTTTCCAAGATACCATTAAACAATCTGATTAAAAATAACACTGCCATTTCCCCCAAACAACTCCATGCTTAAACAGGTATGTCATGTGGACCAACAGGCTTTCCAGTATTCAACTTCTTCATAGCTATCCTTACTTCCTCCTTGGTAAGCTGTTGCACTTTCTGATTTACCATACCCACATCATACAACTTTCTCTATCTCTCGTTCTCTTCATTCATCAGCCTCTCAAAGTACTCTGTCCATCTACTCCACACTCCCTTCACTTGAGTATGTTTCCCTCATTACCCTTTAGCACCCTTATCTGCTGCACATCTTTTTTAGCTCAGTCCCTCTGTCTAGCCAATTGGTACAAGTCCTTTCATCCCTCCATAGGGTCCAACCTGTCATACAACTTTTCATATGCCTCATCCTTAGCCTTTGTCATCTCTCTCTTTGCCATGCACCTCATCTCCTTATACTCCTGTCTACTTTCCTCATCTCTCTGACAATCCCACTCCTTCTTTCCCAACCTCTTTCTCTGTATACTGTCCTGTACTTCCTCAGTCCACCACCAGATCTCCTTGTATTCCTTCCTTCATCCACATATCACACCAAGCACCTTTCTAACCATCTGCTGTACTTACCCAGATATTTGTTAAATCTTCACTGTCACCCAGTGCCTGTCTTAATGGTTCCCTGAACTCCACCTCACAATCACCCTTTTCCAGTTCCTACCATTTGATCCTTGGTGCTGTCCTCACACTCCTCCTCTTCTTGATCACTAATGTCATCTTACAGACCAACATTCTATGCTGCCTAAATACACTTTCCCCTGTCGCCACTTTACAGTCTCCAATCTCCTTCAAACTGGCCCTCCTACATTGGATATATTCCACCTGTGTGCATCTTCCTCCACTGTTGTATGTCACCCTTTGCACCTCCCTCTTGCTATAGTACGTATTCACCACAGCCATGTCCATCCTTTATGCAGAATCCACTACCATATCACTGTCTGCATTCCTTTGCTTAACACTATACATACCAATCACTTCTTCATCCCCTCTGTTCCCTTCACCAACATGCCATTTAAAATCTGCTGCAATCACCACTCTGTCACCCTTGGGTACAGTCATCACCACATCATCCAACTGACTTCACATTTCTCTTTCTCATCCATTGCACAACCAACTTGTGTAGCATATGCACTAACAACAGTCATTATTACACCATCAGTTTCCATCTTCATAAACATCATCTATCAGACACTCATTTCATCCTCCAAAAACACCCTTGGCATACTGTTCCTTCAGGATAAACTCTACCCCCTTTCTCCTCCCATTCACACCATGATAGCACAATTGTGACTTGTCTCTGATACATCTAGCCATACTCCCCTTCCATTTGGTCTCTTGCACACATGATACATCAACTTTCCTCTGGCCATCATATGAGCTAGCTCTGTCCCTATGCCAGTCATACTGCCTACATTAAAAGTTCTTACACTCACTATCACACTCCTAGCCTTTCTCTTCTCTTCCTACTATATGAGTGGGAGGGTGGTCTAATGGTTAAGGTGTTTGCCTTACAAACACAAGGTGCAGGGTTTGAGTCTCACAGGGGATAATTGGCTAGGCTTAAAAGGGCTCGCAAGGGCAGTTAGCTTAGTATTAATCTATGAACCTATAAGTGTTGGGCCCCCTCCAGAGTATGCCTGTCAATACAAAGGCTACTGTGCTATCAAGTGACCCAAGTGTGTTGCAGTAATATTAAGAAAAGTGTCACTAATTTTGTCCTATGGCCCCCCATGTATGTGTGGTGTCCTACAGATCTGCTCTAATGGGTTGAGAGGGATGACTGGGCAACAAGTGTGTGAATACAATGTGCCATACCGACATAGAGCAGAAATGTATATCATATATTACCTGTGCACATGTCAGTGTGAGTAGGTGTATCTGGCCACCTCTGAAAAACAGACATGGGATGCAAATTGTCAGTTAAATAAGCTGTACATGTTGTACACATGTGTAATCTTAGTTACTGTGCATCCAACAGAGTGACACTTCAACAGCTACTGGCTGTTGTATTGCCCTGACACAGCCAATGGGACTACAATAAGCATGATTATCAGTTTGAAATTGGGGAGGTGTCCAACTGTGTTATGACTTTGTGTCCATGCCTACTACAAACAGCTATATGAACACTTACATAGCTGTATGGACTCAGCAATACCTTACTTGTAAAACAAGCCTCCACCAAAGTAGAGTAATCCACTTTGATGGACAGCAGCAATACACAAACCACAAACTTGCCTTTATTGGCTGTACAGGGCAAAGTAGGATCAGACACCAACTTGTCATCATCAGCCATTGTCTGAACAAGTGTATAAGGTCAATGATGGATTACTGCAAGGCTAACTATGAGTACAAATTGGACACATCTACTAAGGCCATTGACAAGGTCATCTTCCCATATGTCTGCAATCTCAAAGGCAACAAACCAACCCAGCCTGTAATGGTGGTCAATCTGACCACATACACACACACAACATAGCTATAGCCAACCTGCTGCAGATAGGGTTAGGGCAAACATTACCCCCCTGGCTCAACATCACTATAGGTGGATATGCACAGCACTCGCACCCCTCTCCTCATCACCAGTGAGAAGGTACATATTGCCTACTGAAAGGCAACAAATGTAAGTATCCATGGAACCTGATAACTTCCCTGTCTGCATCCTACATGAACTCAGGCATGTGCTCCCAGCTCCATTACACACTGTAGTCACACCAAGCCCCAGCACCATCCACACCTCATCCACATGGAAGATTGCCAATGTCATCCCTCTACACAGACCTGAATGAGGAATAGAGGATTATGCAATTAACTGGCCCTCATTGGGAGGAATATGACACATCAGGATCAGGAGTGCAATACAAGCTGATACTATGCTGATAGATTACAGGGGTGTGGTTGTGAGTGGTGACTACTAGTATTCAATGTAGCTGTGCAGGTTCTGTGCATACTGTTGCCAAATGTATGAGGTCCTGTGATGTGTTTCCCTGTTTATGTCTTCCAGGTGCAATGTCGCATCAGGAAGGGTAACTTTTTCAGCTGCTGAGACAACCATAATCATAGAAGCCTTACTACAGAACCATGCAATAATGTTTGGCTAGAGCCAGCAACATCTGCAAGAGACGACTGCCCTTTGGGACGACCTTATCCACAGGGTAAATTATCTCGGCCTGCATGCACATACATATGAGCAGGTATGACATCATGCAACTGACCTCATACTCCATGCCTGGCAAAGGGCTGCAGCCATGGCCAGGGACCGCACAGCCACAGGTGAGGGCTTAGCCATGCTGCCCCCACTGACACCCACCAAGGAGCTCTTCGCCAACTTTGGGGTACCCATCCCAGTACAACATCAGGGTACAGACCCCCACACACTGGAGGTGGATGGCACCCAGACAATGGAGGAGGAGTGTGCAGGTAAGGCCCCAGTGGAGATTACTAGACTAGTGTAGTAGACATACTTATATCTGTAGACTATCTACATGCATATGTCAGGTCAGATTGCAGTTATGGATTGGGTTTTCTAAGCACAGAAGTGCACATCTGTGGTGAAGGACATCAAATTGTGTAGTATTGGGGGCTGTACTGTAGATGTACAGACATGCTGCATCCATCCTGTACCAATGTCACATGTGAGTCTGATGACAATACCTCTCTCCCACAACTACCTAGGTCCATCCAGTCTGTATGTGGGACAGCAGCTTGAAGTTGGTGAATTTGGAATTGTTCTGTTGTGATTTGCCAGTGCCCCAGGCATGTGAAGGGCATGCAATTTATCATGTACACAACTATCACTCATAGCCATATTGCTTTATGTGCATGTTCGCTTGTTCATAGGTTCATAGGTTCATAGGTTGGTACTAGGATATCGGCCCTAGGGCCTATACAAGCCTAGCCATAACAATTCCCGGCTATTTCTTCCCACACTATTTACTTCCCTGGACCTCTGTCTAACAGGGTGACTGACGTGATCCCCGGGGTGAATTTCCTTTCTCCCATCCAATCATCAAGGTTCCTTTTGAAGAGGGCCAAAGAGGTGCTCTGTTTGACATGTATGGGCAGTCTATTCCAGAGTCTGGGGAGTCTGTGGGTCAGGAACCTATCCCTCCAGCATGTTTTGTTTATTGTGATGACAAGGTTTAGATCCCTGGAGCATGTGGCTATGTGGGATTGGGATTTCTTTAAGTGTAGCATGTCCAACAACTCTGGGTTTGACATGGCCTTGTATGTTAAGCAGAGATCACCTCAGAGTAGACGATATGCGACAGAGTATAGTTGGAGATTTTTAAGATGGTCACCATAGGGCTGTGATTCTTTTAGTGAGGTATTTCTGCGGCCTTTCCAGTTGTTGCAGATGCCTTAAGAGGTACATACCAAATGGGGCATTGTATTCTATAATGGGTCTAATGAAGGATGAGTACAATGGGACAATGACCTCCTTTTTTCTGGATGAAAAGCCCTTAGTGATGAGGTGTGCCACATAGAAGGATTTCCTGACTGTTGTGGTGATGTGGTTATTGAAGGTGAAACCACTGTCCACCTGTGTCCCTAAGTCTCTTGTCACACTTTCAGTGTTTAGTGTACTGCCACCTATGTGGTATTTCATGGGTACATGTTTTTTTCCCAAAGGGGATAACTATACATTTCTTGGCATTGAGCTTGAGCCCATGGCTTTGGCACCAAGCATCTGATTCTGTAAGGCCCTTTTGTAGAGTACCCACATAATTTGGGGGTTCAATAATGGCTCCCAGTTTGCAGTCATCTGTGAACTTTGTTAGCCAGAGTCCCTTAGTGTTGGCCTGTCCTTCAGAGAAGTAGATGCCAAACAAGAGAGGTCCCAGGACTGAATCCTGAGGTACTCCACTTGTCACTTGTCTAGAGCTGAATTTGGAGTTAGCTACTTTTACAGTGTGGGTTCTGTCAGTAAGCCAGTTGGCAATCCATCGAGTGATGTAGGGATTAATGCCCAGCTTAGTAAATTTATCTATGATTCCAGAGTGGGGGATTGTGTCAAAGGCCTTGGCAAGGTCCAGATAGGCTGTGTGGACTGTCTTACCCTCGTCCACGGCTCTGGAGACTGATTCAAAGAAGTCAATCAGGTTCAGGAGACAAGATCGGCCCTTCATGAACCCAAACTTGGTGTGGGTCCAGTGTTTGAAGGTTGCCAATTTCTTTGTTTATAAGTTCCATGATAATATGTTCCATGGCCTTGCACATCAGGCTTGTCAGACTGATGGGGCAGTAGTTCCCAGTATCCAAATTGGATCCCCCCTTGTGGAGTGGGATAACTGTAGCTATGCACCACTCAGTGGGCATGAAGCCTGAGGTGAGGGGTATCATTAAACATGACACTTAGGTGAGGTGCCAGTTCATTTTGTAGTTCATGTAGTACACAGCCCGGGATCCCATCTGGTCCCATGGATGCTGTATTCTTAGCTTTGGAGAGAGAGTTTTTTACCTATGTGGCTGTTATTACCGGAATTTGGCAATCTTCCAGTATTGAGATGGACCATTTAGGGGGTGAGAAGGGGGTGAAGTTGGCACTGAATCGATCTGCCAGGATATTGGCAATATCCTTGGGATCAGTATATTTAATGCCATTCTGTTGTAGCTCAGAGCAGATCTTAGCATTGCCATTTAGATTCTTGACAAAGTTATAGAATGCCTTGTGGTTCTCTTTGGAATCTTTGGCAATTTCATTTTCGTAACTAGCTTTGGAGGATTTTATGAGGGATCTCAGCATCTTGGTAAGGGAGTTTTTTGCATCCTGGGATTTTCCTTTTTCTGCAACAGTTTCTTCCTCTTGTTGTAAAGTTTATTTATGGCAGGGGACCACCAGATTGGCTTCCTTTTTTTGGAGGAGAGCATCTTGGTTTTATTTGGGATGGCATGATTCATGCATGAGTGGATGTGCTCATACAGTGCCTTAGTGTAGGACTCAGCAGTCGAACATTCAGTTCCAGTCTGCGTGGTTGTTAGGAAGTTCGTAACTTCTGACTTGAGTAGCATGAAGTTGGCTTTGGAGAAGTTTTTTTATGGAGGTTTCCTTACTGGGGGGTGGGGGTGGGATGTGGATGTTAAGGGTGATTAGCTTATGGTCTGACCTGATCAACGAGGGGGTGACCATAGGTGTGGAGCATCAATTTCCCATGTTGATAATGACCAGGTCTAGGATATTGGAGCCCCTGGTGGGACTATGGATTAGTTGATCCAGGGCATTGGAATTTATGAATTCCAAGAATTGTTGGGCAAAGGTGTTGGTACATGAGTATTTTTCTGAGTTAATGGCAGGATAGTTGAAATCACCCAGTATTAGGGGGTTTGGTTGTATATTAATATTTTCCAGTATGTTTAGAAAGGTATAGTGAAAATCTTGGGGCATAGTAGGGGATCTGTAGCAAGCTACAATTTGGATTGCAGTCTTACCTAGTGTTAGTTGCACCTGGAAAATTTCAGATGCATTGTGTTGGGAAACTAACCTGGTGGTATGAATATCCTTGGTGAATATGGAAACTCCTCCACCTTTAGTGTTTCGATCCTGGTTTGGTGGCCGAATCGTGTGGTAAGAGTTGTAGCCTGGTATTGCAGGGGTGCTCTCTGGAGCCTTGAACCAGGTCTCAGTTACTGCACAAATATCGATGTTCTCCATTTTTAGGAGTGCCTCGAGGGAGTGCATTGTGAGGTTTAGACTTCTAGCACTGAGTAGCATTGCCTTCAGATTTTGCATGTTTGTACCTGTTACTGTGGTGGTTTTGTCCTTTGAACTTTGCCTAAAAAAGGCACTATAGAGGTGGCAAGAGCCTTAGCCAGTAACCTGAATCCCAGGGTCGACAGGTGCAGATCATCTCTGGCAAAGCATCATGGTCTGTTGATCATGTCATACCAGGCAGACAGATACTGGATCCCCTTTGATTGACACCAGAAGCTTAGCCAGTTGTTGAAGTCAAGTCATCTTGTTCTTATATTGTGGTATCATTCTGGGCGAAGGCAGGATGCTACTCAGGGCTAGGGTCATACCTGCCTGGGCCACATGATCCGAGAGCTCTTCCATGTCTCTTTTCATGTAGTCCAGGGTGGTACGTCTCAAGTCATTCACTCCAACATGGACAATGACAGAGTCATATTTGTACTTGTTGTGGAGTGACTTGAGTGCATGAGTTTTGTGGTGGATCCTGGCACCCGACAGGCAGCTGACTGTAATTTTCTCCTTGTTCAGCTTGGTGAGTGGGACATCAATGTACCTGACTATAGAGTCACCTATGGCTAAAGTGTTAGGTACGTTGTCTTGCCTTAGGGGTTGTTGCTAGGTGACACACTGGTGTTGTGAGCTAAGTGACACTTTGGTTGTGATTGGTGTTTGTTTGCGTTTCAGCTTCGGAGGTCCTTGTTGCTTGGGCAGGTTACAGTTAAGGACCTCCACATATGTGGTTTAGTGTTGCTATGTGTGGGTGTTGGTGGTGTGAGTTTAGAAGGGCTATGTGTTACTTGAGGTGTAGTGTGGGTGTTAACCTTCTCCTCTTGACTATCTAGCACAATCTTGGGTGGAGAGAGCTTTGCTTCAAGTTTGGCTATGTAAGTGCATCTCTCACAGGTTGTAGTTTTGGGTGGTAGGAGGAAAGTGTTTGTAGTGTTGGGTGGTAGGAGGAGAGGGACTTGTGGTGGGGTTAACTGCATTGCATCACAGTGGTCACCACAGGGGCCTATCTGAAGAGAATGTAACATTCCTGTAGCATACCTCACAACCTGTCCATGCAAGACTTCTGGACAGAGACCAGCAAAGTGGAGGGACAAACAACCTAAGATAGGGACATGTGTGAAACATTACTCTTATACAGTGGATATAAACAATGTACACACCCCTGTTAAGATGCCAGGTGTTTGTGATTATATACAAATTAAGACCACAATATGTCAGTCTACACCTTTTCCAACCTTTAATGTGACCCATAACATGAACAATTCACTTGTAAAACCAACCAATCTGTTGGGCACCAAATATGGAGTATACAAACCTTACAATAAGCTGGATGCATATGTGTGCACACTCTTCAAATAATATTTTATTGCAGCAGCTTGTGATTTACTGACAAAATTCAGTCTGCTTGGTTCAAACCTGCCATCAAGTAAAGGCACTCTGAGTAACACTAAATAACAGTCTGCTGTCCAAATAGGATATTCATGACATTTGCTCAGTTGCCTGCAACAGCAACAGCCATGGCTTGCAGACAGCTTACAGAGTAGCAAAGGAATCTCATATTTGAAAGGTATCAGTCAGGAGTAGGGTACAATGACACAACAACATTACCACAGCATTGCATACACCATGGAACACAGTGGAGACTGTCATCAAAAGGTGGATTGAATATGAGACAACAGTGCTGTTAACAAGAACCTGACGTCCCTCCAAAACTGATGAAAAGACTTGCCCAAACCTTGTCAGGTACGCTGTCAGGAGACATACAGTAACACTGAGGGTGTTGCAGGAATCTCTTGAAAGTACTGTTGTTGTTTACTACATGTGAGAACAGTCTCCCATATTCTGCATAAGTCTGGCCTATGGGGTAGGGTTAGAAGTTGGAAGCATTTCCCCACACCAAAACATATCCAGGGATGGATAGAAATTGCAATACATCTCATCAAGTCTCCCAGAGGCATGTGTGAAAATGTGTTGTGGTGTAATGAGACTGTGGATCAACCTCACAGCCATAATACCAAAAGGTACGTGCGGTGTACAAGCAACACCTCTCTTCACCTGAAGACCACCATCCACATAGTGAATCACACTGGTGGCATTGGCCTGCTGGGGATATGCTGTTCTAAAGCTGGACCTGGGCCTATAGTCACGATGGAGGGAATTCTGAACAGTTCAAAACAACACTCACGTCTGGCCCACATCCATCAGGCATCTGCAGAAATGCTGAGGATGGAGAGGGGTGTCACCCTTCAACATGACAAAGACCTGAAGCATACATCCAAAGCTACCTAAGAATGGCTCCAACTGAACACAGTCATGGTTATGGATTGGTCCAGCCAGAGCCTAGACCCAAACCCGATAGCAAAACCCCAGTGTGACCTGACAAGGGCTGTGCACATGAGCTGCCCTTGCAATCTGACAGAGTCGGGGGACCTTTGCAAGGAAGAGTGACCAAATAATGCCAAGTCAAGATGTGCCATGCTGATAGACACCTTCCCAAGAAGAGTGAATGCTGTTAATCACTTACAAGGTGCTTCAACAAAGTATCATTTTAAGGGTGTGCACACTTATGAAACCACCATATTGTACATTTTCTATTCATTATATTTTACACATACACATTTGTTTTGTTTATCGATTGGACTGCACACATCATATGTCACATGAAAGGTGGGTAATATATTTGAATGCACTATTATGATCTCATTTTATATATTACAAGAACATGGCATGTTAACAGGGTTAACAGGGTATCCACTGTAAGCTTAGAAGGTTGGTGGTGTAACAGGAATTGTGTGAACATACATTTACTGCTGGTTTGGAGGTCTGAAACTCAAATGTACGTCATTAATTAGTGACATCACTCCTTAGATCATCCCGATTATGTATCAGACAAACACAGGGGTTATGAGAAACAGAACAAACATATGAGCCAGACATCTACACATCCTGCAAGTATCTGTACAGTTGTGAGGTATGTTCTGTAGTACTTGCCACTGTGCTATACAGGTGAACAGCAATGATGTGTACATGGGTGTAGTCTGTGCTGGGGAAGGGTCATCACCTACTAACACTACTCATGTATCCCAGAGCTCTATATTGTTATTTACATGTAGTAAAACTGGCTGCAATGCGTGATGTTGAGGGACATGTGTCATGCATGTCACCATTTGGGTAATGTGAGGTATGTGTAACAGATTTGTGCCACCTCACCTGTAAATGTGTGTGTGTGTGTGTGTGTGTGTGTGTGTGTGTGTGTGTGTGTGTGTGTGTGTGTGTGTGTGTGCATGTGTGAGTGTGTATACCAGTCAACCTTAAAGTGCAGGTATTAATGTACATATGTTATCTTCCTCTCACAGGTGGTGATTGGGTTCGGTGTCCCTCTCACTTGTAAACTGATGTCATTGTTTCTGCAGACTCTTACAATGATGATAGGAATAGTGAAGTACAGGTGGGGTTGTCAGGGGCTGAATCTGTGCCATTGGTTGGCGTCCCAATGTTGCCCACTCGCACACAGTGACAATGCCCACACATACCCCATCACCAGTGGCTAAAGATGATGAATAGTTGGCAGGTGGTGGCATGGAATAGGCTAGTTTGGTGACAATGGCAGGTGTGAGTGTAGACACTGGCTATAGCCAGAGTGCAGGCAAGGTCCCACTCAGGCAGATGGACAGGGATGCCCACAGGAGGACTGCTGCTCATCAAGCTGCTGTCACAAGTGCCACAGCAGGTGTCACCAAACACATGTTTCGGGCTGCCTTGGATGCACAGGCATGTAGTGAATGCCACACCAGACAAATACTCAGGATGGTGGATGCAACTCTTCCTGATTTACGTGGTGACATACATGAGCTTGCTGAGACCACATGTCAAAATACTGAGGTCATGAATAAACGGTGGTGTGAGACCTTGGCAGTCCTCGACTGTAGCATGTCTGTGCTAGAGTGTGTGGTGGGAGATGGGCATTGGCCATTTGGACATAGGCCAGCACCAACAACAGCTGAGAGTCTACAGGGCCATGCACCTTCACACTCCCATAGTGACAGTGACACCAGCACTACCAAAGGGGGGGTTGCTGTCCACATCACACCAGAGCAGGCCATGGGCACATGGTCCTGGTGTGTCCAGTGAGGGACACAGATCAGCAGACAGCTATCACCATCATGAGCCAGTACTGCATCTGGCCTTGGGCCTGGTGGACCAGTTCCTGTGTCCATGGCTGGAGATGGTGAACTGGACACCCTTCCATGTATGGTCCACAGCTGTCCAACATACCCCTGTATAGGGCAGCCACATAGCATGACTGTGTGCATACATACACACACAGACACACACACACACACACACACACACACACACACACACACACACACACACACACACACACATCTGTAGCACAGGCAGGTCACCTCCAGATACACACAGCACCTCTGCACAGTCCATTTATTTGATACCACTCCAAACACACACACATGATGTCAACTCTATGGTCCAGCCTTGGCCTCTGGCAAACCCACACCACACCCTGTGAATATGGTGATACCTGTTCCAAATCCCTGTCATCCATAACATTGATGCAGAGACATGCTAATATGGGTCTGATGCACAGGGTGAATATAGTACATTGTAGCTGTGTAATACTGTGCAAGGTGCAGTTGGCTTGCATTTATTATGGGTACACATACAGGTGTATGTACCTTATTATCTAGGATGCATTATTGGTGTTAGTACCACTGACTGAATGTAGTCTGACATGCTATATTTTGTTTGTGTTCCAGGTGTCTGTGGCTCTGCATGCTCTGGCCCTGCAGACATACCCAAGAGGGAGTATGACAGAGTGGGAATACACCGACCATGTCATAGGCAAGGTACAGCTTTATATGTACATGTACCAGGTGTGTATGCATACAACAGTGTGTGAGGGACACTGTTGTCAGACAGTGTGACCTTGCATACATACCTCTTGTCACAGACAGGTAGCCTTCAGACATGTCACCTTAGTGTTGTGTAGTACCACAGTCTTTACATACAGAACAGGTTACTGCAGTACTGTCAGTAGGTCCCTTGCAAGTGTAGCCATTATATTAACTGCGACAGATTCCCCTGTCAATATCTGTTGGCCCTGCCATTTCTTTCCCATACACTAAACCCTGATGAAGTTGGTAACGGCATACATGATGCTGTGTATGATAGGTTTGTGGTATGTATTCCTGAGTTCACAAGGTGGAACAGGGAGACAAAATGGTATATCCTTTGCATACACACAGTAAGGACTGACACAGGGGATGTGGATACAGTAACACAAACACAGTTGGAAATAGACAGATTAGTAAACCTACATATCCACTCTGATGTACTGTAGTACTACATACACATGACATGCCCCACATAGATTATATGCCTGGAACATAGCTCACTACCTCTTACAACATGTAATGTTCTGAATGCCTTCCTGGATGGTGAGATAACCCACCAGAAAAAGCATCTGGAGTCATGTATTGCTCCTACAAGCCTGGACAAGTGATAGGGTTGCAGACATTGTATCAGCATGATATTTCAGTCAGGTATGATACCTGATGCTGGCATGTGTGTCACTATACTCACTGTGGCTGATTTGGTAACAATATCACATACATGGGCATTGTTAAAGGACACAGACCACATATAGATTGCAAACATCTGGATATTCCATAGACATCCGTACAAAGGTCTGGTATGGCCTGCACAATGGTTTAACATGCTGCATGTGAGGCAGATACCGTTACCATGCTATATAAAGTAATGACATCAGGAGGTGGTAAAGAGGCATGGATGGTACACACATCAAAATGGTATCAGACAGACAGGATATGATCTTCACCCAAGCACACACACATAGTTGCCAGTATTGAGATTAGAACCCCTACCTATCTAGTTATTACTACTATAATGTTATGCAGTTATCAGATGCACGAGGGAGCTTATATGTTTTCACCTAGTCCCAAGGTACTTCTAAGGTTCATAGGTTCATACATGTATACAAGACTAATGGCCCTGGAGCTTTTACAAGCCTAGCCCATAGGAATACTCTGGCATTGTGCCACCTGACCTTAGTTCTCAGTGCCTCTGTCGAGTAGAGCCACTGGAGTGATTCCAGGGGTGATATTTCTATTTCCCATACACTCATCAATATTTCTCTTGAAGAGGGCCATTGAGGTGCTCTGTTTGACATGTATGGGAAGTCTATTCCATAGCATGGGCAGTCTCTGGGTTATGAACCTGTCTCTCCAGCTTGTTCTGTTGATTGTGGTAATGAGGTTGAGGTCTCTGGAGAGTGTGGTGCAGAGGGATTGGGATTTCTTTAGATGTATAATTTCTAACAGAGCTGGGTCAGACATGGCTTTCTAAGTCAAGCAGAGATCACCTCTAAGTAGGCAATATGAGACAGAGAATAGTTGGAGTTTTTTTTAAGTCTGTCCATATGGGACAAGTGTTTAAGGCCTAGGATCCTCTTTGTGAGGTACTTTTGCAGCCTCTCCAGTTGTTGCAGGTGTCTAGTGAGGTACATGCCAAATGGGGCATAGTACTTGATGATTGGCCTAATGAGGGAAGAGTAGATGGAGACAATGGCCTCTTTCTTCCTGGATGCAAAGCCCTTAATAATGAGATGTGCCACATAGAAGGACTTTCTGGCCACAGTGGCAATGTGGTGGTCAAAAGAGAGGTTGCTGTCAACCTGTGTTCCCAGATATCTTATAATGGTTTCTGTGTTCAGTGGACTATGACCGATGTGGTAATTCATGGGAACTGAGTTTTTGCCAAAGGGGATGGTGATACATTTTTTGGCATTGAACTTAAGACCATGGCTCTGATACCAAACAGGAGAGGACCCAGGACTGAACCCTGTTGGACTCCACTCGTGACTGGTCAGCAGTCTGACTTGGACTCAGCTACTTTCACACTGTGGGTTCTGTCTGTGAGCCAGTTTCCAACCCACATAGTGATATAGGGGTTGATGCCTAGCTTAGTGGGGTTTTCTATGATTTCTGAGTGGGGAATGGTGTAAAAGGCTTTGGCCAGATCAAGGCAGGCTGTATGAACAACCTTGCCTTCATCCACAGATCTGGTGACTGACTCAAAGAAGTTCACCAGGTTGAGCAGGCATGATCTACCTTTCACAAAACCAAACTTTGTGGGATCCAGAGTTTGGAGATTCCTTATATCCTTGTTTATTAGGTCCATGATGATGTGATGTATTCCATAGCTTTGCATATCAGACTCGTCAGGCTAATGGGGTGATAGTTCCCAGGGTCTGCATTTACTCCTCCTTTGTGGAGAAGGATGACTGTAGCAGTGTGCCATTCAGTAGGGACAAAGCCTGAGGTGAGGCTGTGATTGAGCAGGGCACACAGGTGAGGTGCCAGTTCACTCTGTAGTTCATGTAGAACACAGCCAGGGATATTGTCAGGTCCCATAGAAGATGTATTCTTGGCCTTGGACAATGCTGTTTTAACCTGTGCAGCAGTAATACTGGGTGCCTGGCAATCTACTGGTATTGTGATTGGTCCTTTGGTGGGGGAGAGAGTAGTAAAGTTGGCACTGAATCTGTCGGCCAGTATATTGGCACTATCTGTTGGCTCAGTGTAGGAGGTACCATTGTGCACTAGCTCAGAGCAAATCTGGGTATTGCCATGGAGATTCTTTACATAACTATAAAAGGCCTTGTGGGTTGTCTTTACTATCTGCTGCAATTCTGTTTTCATAGTTAGCTTTAGTGGATTTGATGAGGGATCTCAACTTTTTGTTGAGGCTGATAAGGGAGTATTTTCAGTCTTGGGATTTCGCCTTATTTCACATCAGTTTCCTCCTTCTGTTGTAGAGCTTGTTTATGGCAGAGGACCACCAGATTCACTTCCTTTTTTGGGAGGAGAGTGTATTGGTTCTATTGGGTATGGCGAAATTCATGCATTTGTGTACAAGTTCGTAAAGTGCATTGGTGTATGATTCGGCAATCTCCATTTGCATGGGTGCTGTGAAGTTAGCCATCTCTGTTTTTAGGAGCCCAAAGTTAGCTTTGGAGAAGTTTTTCATGGTGGTTACCTTTGCGGGGTGAGTGGAGGGATGTGGATTTCGAAGGTGATTAGTTTGTGGTCGGATCTAGTCAGGGAGGAGTTGACTATTGGTGTAGAGCAATGGTCTCCCATGCTAGTAATGACCAGGTGAAGGATGTTGCTACCTCTAGTGGGGGTAAGAATGAGCTGGTCCAGGGCATTGTAACTAATGAATTCCAGGAAATGTTGGGCAAGTGTATTGGCACATAAGTAGTTTTCCCAGTTAATGGAGGGGCAGTTGAAGTCACTCAGTATGAGAGTGTTAGGTTGGACCCTAATATTTTCCAGGGTGCTTAGGAACATGGAGTGTGAGTCTTGGGACATGGGTGGGAATCTATTGTAGACTACAACCTGAATCACTCTCTTACTCAATGTTAGCTACACCTGAAATATCTCTGATGCATTATTTTGGGCGACCAGTCTTGAGATGTGCACATCCTTTATGAATATGGACACTCCGCCAACTTTGGAGCTTAGGTCCAAGTTCTGGGTTTGAAAGGCTTGGAATGAGTTATAGCCTGATAGTGCAGGGGTGCTTTCTGCTGCCTTGAACCAAGTCTCTGTTACAGCACAAATGTCAATGTGCTTCAAGTGAGTGCATTTTGAGATTTAGACTTCTAGCATTGAGCAGCATGACCCTCAGTTTGCATTTGTTTATAGCTGTTATGGTGGTAATTTGGTTTTTGGAACACCACCTAAAAGGCACTATAGGGGTGGCCAGAGCCCTGGCCAGTATCCAGAAGCCCAGGGGTGACAGATGCAGGCCACATTTGGCAAAGCATCAAGGTCTGTCAGTCATGCCATCCCAGGCAAACAGATGCTGGATCCCTTTAGAATGACACCAGAAATTTAGCCAATTGTTGAAATCAATCATTTTCTGCTTGTGCTGTGGTATCATTCTGGGTGATGGTAGAAAAGTGCTCAGGGATAGGGTCATACCCACCGGGGCTACATAATCTGAGAGCTCCTCCATGTCTCTTTTCATGTAGTCCAGGGAGGTACATCTCAGGTCATTCACACCCACATGTACAATGACAGAGTCATATTAGTACCTGCTGTTGAGGGACCTGAGTGCGTGCATTATGTGGTGGATTCCGGCACCTGACAGGCAGCTGACTGTTACTTTCTCCTTATTCAACCTAGTGAGTAGGACATCAGTGTGCCTCACTATCGAGTCACCTATGACTAGTGTGTTGGGCATGATGTTTTGCCTTAGGGGCTTTAGTTGAGTGGCATTCTGTTTAGGAGAGTTATCTGTCTCATGTTTAGTATTGTGTTGTGGTGGTCAAGTGCATTTCTGCCTTGGAGGTCTCTGCTGTTCACTGAACTGAAGACAGTGCTGGTGTGTGTTCCAGAGGGCTATGTGTTCCATTTGGTGTGGTGCAAATGTTTATCTTCTCCTCTTGACCACCTATTCTAGTCTTGGCTGGAGAGTACATGGCTTCCAATCTGGATATATAAGTACATCTCTCGCAAGTGTGAGTGCTGGGAGGTAAGAGGAGAGTGTTGTCAGTGTACAGGAGGCAGTTGCTACATTGCCTCAGGATGCCCAAGTTCACTAGGTTATAGGAGAAAGCACAGGGAACTGACCTTTAGGCGTGCCTGGAGGGATGGGCATTAATAATAAGTACTGGTGCTGTTTCCTTGTAGCATGTTTAGTGCTGATATCACTTTTGTGTGCTACAATAATTGCTACAAGAAGTCTGGTAAAGTGCTAGACCAATAAGCTAGTAAAAGTGCAGGAGAGGAGAGAACTAGCAGATTTAAGGGAAAAATTGAAGAGCAGACAATTTTGGGCACTGCTCAGAAGCTTACAAGCAGTCCAGGATACAGCAAATCTGTATCTGGACTAGACTATTTAGAGTAAAGGCAGGAAATAAATGCAAACATGGGCTTTTAAACCAGAACTTTGAAAGAGACGGAAAAAAACTACCCAACGGCCAATAAACTACAATTTCTGGGTCAGAAACCACTCCTCTTGTGATAAATAGGCTACCTAGTGCTTACTACTCCCACGGATAATCTAGAAGGCTTCCCTCCATCACAGAAAGGCTTGGGAGGCTCAAAAGCTTACAAACAGTCCTGGATACAGCAAGTCGGTGTCTGAACTAGACTAGTTACAGGAAAGGTGGGAACAAACGTAAAAGTGGGCTTTTAAACTAGAAAGTTGAAAAAGAAGGAAAAACTGCCCAAACAGCCAATAAACTACAATTTCTGGGCCAGAAACCACTCCTCTTGTGGTAGATAGCTTACCTAGTACTTACCACTCCCACTCATAAGCTAGAAGGCTTCCCTCCAACACAGAAAGGCGTAGGGGGCTTAGAAGCTTACAAACAGTCCTGGATACAGCAAATCTGTATCTGGACTAGAGTAATTACAGGAAAGGTGGGAAACAAGTGCAAACACAGGCTTTTAAACCAGAAAGTTGAAAGTGATGGAAAAACTACCCAAATGGCCAATAAACTACAATTTCTGGGCCTGAAACCACTCCTCTTGTGGTAGATAGTTTATCTAGTGCTTACCACTCCCACTCATAAGCTAGAAGGATTCCATCCAACACAGAATGGCTTGGGGGGGCTCAGAGGTTTACAAACAGTCCTACATACAGCAAAACTGTATCTGGACTAGACTAGTTATAGGAAAGGCAGGAAACAAGCTTAGAATTTTTTTGAATGACATCAGCAGGCCTAGTAAAGTAGGGTGATGGGAAGTGTACAGGGTGGTACACAACTCAAAATGCTATAACCAACACAGTATATGATTCTCACACAAACACACAAACAGTTGCCAGTATTGAGATTAGAACCCCTACCTATCTAGTTATTACTATTATAGTATTACACACTTATCAGACATGTCACAGAGCTTAAATGATTTCACCTACTCCCAAGGTACTTCTAAGGTGAATGATATCAGCAGGCCTAGTAAAGTAGGGTGATGGGAAGCGTACAGGATGGTACACAACTCAAAACAGTATAACTCACACACTATATTATTCTCACACAAACACACACACACACACACACACACACACACACACACACACACAGTTGCCAGTATTGAGATTAGAAGCCCTACCTATCTATTTCCACTATAATGCTACGCAGTTTTCAGATTTGCCACCGAGCTTGCATAATTTCACCTAGTCACAAGGTACTTCTAAGATGAATGACATCAGCAGGCCTAGTAAGGTAGGGTGTTGGGAAGTGCACAAGATGGTACACAGCTCAAAATGATATAACCCATACAGTATGTGATTCACACACAAATGCACACACTTACTTACCAGTATTGAGATGAGAACCCCTGCCTATCTAGTTATTTGTACTATAGTGTTACACAGTTATCACACAAGCTACAGAGCTTACTAAACTCACAATTGTCCAAAGGTGCTGATAAGGGAAATCAGCATCAACAGGGCTGATAAAGTAGGGCAGTGGGTGGGAAACATATCAAAATACCTCTTCCTACAAACATACACACTTACACATCCACATCCACTTACACATCCACAGATTCATCACCCAGAGACTCCCTATGCTGTGGAACAAAATCCCGGTACATGTAAGGCAGAGCACCTCGCTGGCCCTGTTCAATAGAAATCTTGACCAATGGATGGGAGATCGCAGATATACTCCTGGGATCACCTCAGTGTCACTGCTTGACAGAGGCACAGCAAAACAATGGGCATAGTATCCTTTAAACTAAAGGGGTGGCGAAAGTCACAAAACTCTGGGCTAGGCTTATAAATGCCCTTGGGCAGATAGCCTAGTATGAATCTATGAACCTATGAACCTATATGCTGGATCTGAGAGGAGAACCCCTGCCTATCTTGTTATTTGTACTATAGTGTTATGCAGTTACCAGACGTGCTACAGATCTTACTGGACTGACAATTGGCCAAAGGTGCTGATAACTGCACAGCTGAGGTAAACTATTACAGGTGCCAGAAAGTCTGCCATCAAATTTTCCCTTAGATCTTGCTAGTAATTTCTCTGTTGCACTTCAAATAGCTTAATAGCTTTGCACTTCAACAGGTTTTTGTATCACATATTCTAGCACACCTGAGAGCCATCAGCAGTAGTTATTCCTCACAGAATCAGCTCCAGTACTTAGTAGTTATGACCACCCCCCTGGCATGATTAAAGTGCAGTTCTCTGTGCTTATGCCCATTAACCTGGTGCACTTTGGCATTCTGAGGCACTGTTGCAACTGCCGCATGTACACAGGCAACCCTCTCCTCTAAACTCCCAACACTCAGAGTTGTGAGAGATACCCCTATATTACCAAATTGGAAGATATGCACTCTCCAGTGAAGACTGGACTAGCTGGTCAAGAGGAGAAGGGTCAACACCTGCACAACACCACATGGAACACATACAACTCCAGAACACCCACTATCAAAGCTCTGACATATAAACAAAAAATACACACCTACCTTCACAGAGGCACTCAATAGACATTTACCCAAACAGGAGAGACCACCAAGACAGACACCCACTCAACCACCACAACACAGCACAAACCACAGGATACATATCTCACCTACACTGTGTACCCCTCAACCTAAGCCCCTAAGGCTAACCACCTTGCGCAATACAGTAATCATAGGTGACTCAATAGTGATGTACACAGATATCTCACTCACTAGGTTGAATATGGAGAAGGTAACAGTCAGCTGTCTATCAGGTGCCAGAAGCCAAAACATAACACACCCAGTCAGGTCACTCCACAACAACTACAAGTATCACATTGTCATTGTCCATGTGGGTGTGAATGACCTGAGACACATCTCCCTAGACTACATGAAAAGAGATATGGTGGAGATCTCAGATTATGTGGGCCAGGCAGGTATGACAGTAGCCCTGAGCAGTATACTGCTGTCACCCAGAATGATACAGCAATACAAACAACAAATGATTGACTTCAACAGTTGGCTTAAGTGTCTGGTGTCATTTTCAGGGAATCTAGTATCTGTCTGCTTGGGATGACATGATTTATAGACCACTATGGATTGCCAGAGATGGCCCGCATCTGTCACCCCTGGGTTTCCAGGTACTGGCTAAGTGTCTTCCCACCCCTATAGTGTCTTTTTAGGTGGTGTTCCAAATCAAATTACCACCATAACAGCTATAAATAAATGCAATCTGATTCATGTTGCTCAACACTAGACATCTAAATCTTGAGATGCAGTCACTAGAAGCACTCTTCAAAATAGAGAACATTGACATTTGTGCAGTAACAGAGACCAGGTTTACAACAGCAGACAGAATTCCTGCACTACCAGGCTATAACTCATTCCACACCTGTCGGCCCCAAAACATGGGCCACAGCTACAAACGTGGTGGTGTCTCTATATTCATAAAGGATATGCACACCTTCAGATTAGTATCCCAGCATAATGCATCTGAGATACTTCAGGTACAACTGACATTGGGTAATAGTGCAATCCAGGTCATAGCCTGTTATAGGTCTCAATCCATGTCCCTAGACTCTCAATCCACATTCGTCAACACCCTGGAATCTATCAAGGTCCAACCCAACACTCTCATACTAGGAGACTTCACCTACTCCTCCATCAACTGGGAAATATACTCCAGCACGAAGACACTGGCCCAACACTTCCTGGAATTCATCAGTTCCAAATCCCTGGACCAGCTCATTCTGACCCCCCAGTAGAGGAAGCAACATCCTTGACCAGTGTTGATTACTAACATATGGGACTGTTGCTTGACAACAGTAGTCAATTCCTACCTGGTCAGATCCAACCATAAAGTAATCACCATGGAAATTCACATCTCACCCAGACCACCCGCAAAGGTAACCACTTTGAAATACCTCTCAAAGCTGACTTTGGACTCCTAAAAACAGAGGTGGTTGACTTCACAGCACCCATGCCAATGGAAAATACCTGCATGACTGTCGAATCATACACAAATGCACTATACAAACATGTACATAAATGCATGGAACTAGCCATACCCAACAGAACCATGATGATCTCCTTCAAACACTGGAGGCCAATCTGGTGATCCCCTGCAATTAATAACCTCTACGACAGAAGGAAAAAACTTTTGCAGAAAAAGGTGGAGTCCTAGGAGTGGTAAAACTCCTTTATTAGCCTTAACAACAAATTGAGATCCCTCATGAAATCATCTAAAGCCAGCTATGACAACAGAATTGTAGCAGACAATGACAACAATCACAAAGCCTTTGATAGTTATATCAAGAACCTCCACGACAATACCCAGAAGTGCTAGGAGTTACTGCACAATGCTACCTCCTATATATTGCCAACATTCTTGCCAACACATTCAGTGCCATCTTTACCCCTCCCCCCCAAGGGAGCAGTCAGAATGCAAGACAAATGCCAGGCACTCAGGATTACTGCAAACCAGGCTAAACCTGCATTGTCCACAGATAAGACTACAGATTCCATGGGACACAAAAATAACCCTGGCTGTGTTCTACATGAACTACAAAGATATCTAGCACCACATCTGTTTTCCCTTTTCAGTCACAGTCTCACCTCAGGCTTTGTCCCTCCCAAATGGTCCACTCCTATAGTCATCCCTCTCCATAAAGGGGTAGTGATGACAGACCCTGGGAATTATCAGCCCACTAGCCTGATGAGTCTGAAATGTACAGCTATGGAGTGCACCATCAGTGACCAGATCGACAAAGATATAGGTAATCTCCTAACTCTGGACCCCACACAGTTTGAGTGGCTTTGTGACAGGGAGATCATGCCTGTTCAACCTGGTTGACGTCTTTGAGTCAGTCAACAGGGCTGTGTATGATGGTAAGGCACTGCATACAGCCTACATCAATCTGGCCAAGGCTTTTGATATCATTCCTCAATCAGGAATTATTGATAAACCCACCAAACTAGGCATAAACCCCTATATCACTAGGTGGGTTGCACATTGGATCACAAATAGAACGCATAGTATGAAAGTAGTGAGCTCCAAGTCAGACTGCCAACCAATCATGAGTGAAATCCCACAGAGATCACTTCTGGGTACTCTTCTGTTCAGCATCTACTTCTCAGGAGTCTAGGCCAACACAATGGAACTTTGGCTATCCAAGTTCACAGACAACTGCAAGCTGGGAGCCATCATTAACACCACAAGTGATGCAGACATCATACAGAAAGGCGTCACTGAGACCATTGACTGGTGTGGAAACCATGGCCTGAAGCTTAACACCACAAAATGCATCATCATCCCCTTTGGTAAAAATTTGGTTCCCACTAAGTACCACATCAATGGGAGCCCACTGAACACTGTAGGCTTTATAAGAGATCTGGGGACACAGCTTGACAGCAACCTCTCCTTCAACCACCACATTGCCACTGTGGTCAAGAAGTCCTTCTATGTGGCACATCTCATTACCAAGGGTTTTGCATCCAGGAAGAAAGAAGTCATCGTCTCTGTGTATTCTTCCTTAGATGAATCATCAAGTATAATGTTCCATTTGGTATGTACCTCACTAGACACCTGCAACAGCTGAAGAGGCCAAGAAGTACCCCACAAAGAGGATCCTAGGCATTAAACACATGTCCTACACAGACAGACTCAAAAGACTCCAGCTATTCTCTGTCTTATATCACCTACATAGAGGCAATCTCTGCTTGACTTACAAAGCCATGTCTGACCCAGCTCTTTTAGAAATGCTACACATCTAAAGACATTCCAATCCCTCCACACCACACACTGCAGTGACCTCAACCTCATTACCACAATCAAAACAACATGCTGGAGGGACAGGTTCCTCACCCAGAGACTGCACATGCCCTGGAATAGACTTCCCATACATGTCAAGCAAAGCACCTAGCTGACCCTGGTCCAGAGAAATCTTGATGAGTGGATGGGTAATAGAAAGTTCACCCCAGGAATCACTCCAGTGGCTCTACTTGATAGAGGCACTTGAAACTAACATTGGGTGGCACAATGGTAGGGCATTTCTATGGGATAGGCTTGAAAAGGCTCCAGGGCCATTAGCCTAGTACACACCTATGAATCTATAAGGGGAATGACATCAGTATGACTGATAAGGTAGGGCAGTGGGTGGAAACTTATCAAAATACTTCTTCCTACAAACATACACACTTATACACCCACACACACATTTGCCAGATCTAAGAATAGAACTCCTGCCTGTCTAGTTATTTATACTATAGAGTTACACAGTTAAATGTGTGCTAGAGCTTAATGGGCTGACAATTGGTCAAAGGTGCTGATAAGGGGAATGACATCAGCAAGTGTGATAAAGTAGGGTAGTGGGTGGGAGACTTATCAAAATGCTTCTTCTCACAAACATACACACACACTCATTTGCCAGATCTGAGATTAGGACTCCTGTTTAGCTAGTGATTAGGCGGTTTTCACAAATGCTATGGTGCTTACTGGGCTGACAATTAGCCAAAGGTGCCAATAAGGGGAATGACATCAGCAAGACTGATAAAGTGGGAAACTGGGAAGTGTTATGGGTGGGACTTGCCTAAAACTGTTTCACCTACAAACAAACAATCACACACTCCTGCACTCTCACATACACAACTGTCACACATACAGTTGCTAGCATTGGGATTAGAACCCCTGCCTATCTAGTTATTTGTGCTATAGTGTTACACAGTTATCGCACATGCTACAGAGCTTATAATGGTGGTTACTGTCCAATGGTACTTCTAAGGTGAATGACAGCAACAGATCTCATGAATTAGGGCAATGTGAAATGTACTGAGTGGGAAAAGTCTCCTAATACTTGGACCTACGGACACACACACACACACACACACACACACACACACACACACACACACACACACACACACACACACACACACACACACACACAAAACACACAGGCAGGTGATGTGATATTATAAATCCAACCTCAGTACTGTTACACAATGGAGCTCACCCTTTATGCTGGCACGAGCAACTGTTTACAAATGGTATGCCACTGTCCACAGCAAGACATCACTGTATACCAATCAGGGTATCCATGTGTGTGACTCACTCTGACTTTCCTCAGGGTACTTGTTTTGTTTAGCAGGCATTTTCTGATATATCTGTTGTTTGACATTGCAATGTATTGGGTCATTACCTAGTGCCAGACATCCTCAGTCATCTCAGTGCGTTACCAGAGGAATAATAGTTGTATGCTGCATAGACCAATATTATGAGGGCATTTATATGCATTCTTGCCCAACAAGGCCATTTGTGAGGTGTGGCTACAGCCAGTTTAGTAATGACATAGCTGTGTAAACAGTCCAGCAACCTGGTGATATACTGGTTGGAGATCTTGTGTGGTATCTTTCTAACCTGAGATGTCATATCCTTGTGTGGGTATACCTCTCACCTGTACATTTTGGGGCAGGTTGTTCAGGTGTTTGGCTAGAGGTTTCATCCTTTCTACATAAACTTGTGTTTTTATGGCAAGTTAGTTACATATAATTGAAGAGTGATGTTATAAAATAATGACAGGCATTACTGTTTCAGACTACATAACCTTCAGAGAATTCCCACTATTGCAAATCCCGCACCCTACCAACATTCTCAGTATGTAAGGACAATATTTACAACATATGCCTATCACTGTGCCTTTGTTCCACTTTTATTTCTGCCCTTGATCAGACATCTTGCTCTCAGAGGTTGGAAGTTATGGGTGTGGGTACAGAGTGCATTCAACTGTGCATGCATGTTGATTATATGTAAAGGCAAACATAAGAAAAAAAGGATTATTGAGAATGACCACTGGCAACGGTTTGACAAAGCACTTATATTCTCAAAAGCCTTGGAACCTCAGCTTCACATCCTTCAAGATGTCATTAATATGTGTAGCATATTCCACCTAGTACTGTGACTTCCAGGTATGCCAGTTGCAGAGCAGTGTGTGTGTCACTGACATGCATAACAGTTGACACTGTAGTTATCTGCACATGGCCCTCTCAAAGGCAGTACTGCACCTAGGGTACTACAAGATGACTGCCAGGAGAACATGCTGGTCAGATCCAGACAGTATTAACCACACATACACATAACTCATTGACTCCTGCATATTGTGGTCAGGTGATATGTTTTCATGTGTATTGGTACAGCCCTGCCAATATGTACTATGCTGCTATTTCCCTGCAAACATACATGTTACTGCATTTGTGTGGGTATATGGGGGGGGGGAGCACTTGTCAACTGTACACATTTGCACAGACTGTGCTGATATTTGCTTTACATTTTGATTCCATTTACCATACTATTATGCCTTGGCTTGGGACTAGAGGCATATCAGTAAAGAGCATAGGTCAGATTGTACTGGCATACATTTGAGTTTCAGACTTCTTACCCTTCATAGCCTTACTGCAACTGCGGGTCCTGCTGTGCTATCACTGTGTGAGTCTGTAGGGGGTAGTTCAACATTGCTACAATTTTTGTGCCTTTATCAGACATTTCTCTGTAGTTTTCTACAGCTGACTTGCTGTGTGGGTGTGAGGGTTGGTTATGGGTCCCCCACACTGACAACCATGCCTGTGACCTATGTCTCCCCAATTAGTTGGCTCCACACATATACTGCAGTGGGATTTTCCACCTTGGTACTACTGCATAGTGTGTGGAGGCCAGTTTTGGCCAGACATTTCCTGGAGTCCCACATAGCTGTCAGTTGTGTGCTGCTATCCCAGTAGGCCACCCCATTCCCTTACATGCATGCAGCATTACCATAGATATGGTAGCAAAACATACTAATCTATTAATTTATTGTTAAGAAGACGGACTTACCTTGCGCTTGCAGCAGTTGTGTGGACAGTGCTTGAGGGCCGCTTATGTTGGATGCACACAGTATACTGCCTATACATGGTAAGTTACAGGTAATGTGATGTGTGGGTGTGTCCTCCATTTTACTGTGTGTGCAAGTCAGAGAGCGGTGTCAGTCCCTATGGTCCCTATAGTGTCAGTGTGTGTGCTATGCATTGTCTCTTTGCCAAGGCCTGAGCTTACTGGGCATGCATCCGTCTGCCTACAGGAGCAGGCTCAGGGGCCTCCTCCTCTGAGTCCCTCTGTGCCTGTGGGGACCTTGGCAATGGTGGTGGGCTGTGTGTCCCTTCCCCATGCTGTTCCTGCTGCAGCAGTTTCCTCAGGATCATATTGTGTAGCATGACACATGCTATGAACATGTGTGCACATGTGGCTGGAGAGTACTTTAAGGCTCCACCAGATATGTCAAGGCAGCAGACCCATGACTTGAGCATCCCAAACACATGTGCTATAATGATCCTGATTTGTGCATGTGCCTCATTATGGTGTTTCTGTGTGGGTGTGTGTGTATTTCTGATGGGTGTCATCATCCACAGCTCCAGTGCATAGCCAGCATCCCCCACCAGATGGTCATACGGGATGCCACCACTGGCAAATGCCTGATACAGCTGTGACGAATGCCCAATGTGGGTGTCTTGATAGCTTCCAAGGCTGCCAACACACACATTCATGATAATGCTCTGGGCATTGCACATGACCTGGCAGTTGATGGAGGGGAACCCCTTGCAGTTTATGTAGACCCTACCCTGTTCATCAGGTGGTGCTTTGATGTGGATGTGTGTGCAGTCTATGTCACCCAGTACCTCTGGGTATTCTGCTACATGGTAGAAGAGATGCATATTGCTGGTACTCTCCTCATGGTTGTTGGGGAAGTAAATGTTATCACTAGCATGTGGTACCATGGCATCCAGGAACTGGTGGAGTACCCTGGATGCAGATGCCTGTGAGATCCCCCCCCCATGATGTCCCCAGTAGGTCTTTGGAAAGTACCTGTAGCTAGAATTCTTAAGGCTACACATACCTTGGTATCCACTGGGATGTATTCCCCCTCTGTTGGTTCTAGGTTTGAGTTGAGGCTGACACAGCTTGTTGATTTCCTGACGTATGTCTCTGTGCACCCTGTAGCACTCTACTATCTCTAGATCATGTAGCCCCTGGTAAGTTAGCCTGGGTCTGAACACTCTTCTCCTTGGTCTGTGGCGGTTGTCAGAAGTATCCTCCTCCCCGCCATCAGCCTCTAGCACATACTGATGGATCAAAGCAATGGCAGCCCCTAACATTTTTCCAGTCAAAATTCCCCTGCATGTGTACACCAATGGTGCAGAGTTTGTGGGAAAAACCTGACTGTAAGATGCTTCCATAGTTTATACTGTTGTGCTGCAGATGCTGCCTATATGATTGGCTGACTATGATGCATTCCACCTACCAGCTATGTTATTTGTACTTGATTGCTTTTATTCTGCTATTCTCCTTTTTTTTCCCTTCCCATTTACGCCCCTTTTAAGCCCTGAGACACGCCGTGCAAACCTGGTGCCCAAAGTAAACAGTCCTGCTATTTTGTTTGTTTTAGATTGATGTACACTGTGCAAACTCATTTATCTAATGTAAACATGAAGAAATGGTCCTCCCCTGGGCATGAACATGCTCTTCAGTTCATGGAATAAGTCAATACAGCCTGAGACACACTCTCTTGCTTAGCTATGCTTAGCTATGCTTAGCTAAGCTTATCTCTGCACCATAGGGCTCCAATGTGTTTACAACATGCCTGACACACACCCTTTTCATGTCTGTTGCTCCTCCTAGTTACATTATCATGCTAGAGCACAGTTAGGTGCAGTTTGGGACTTAGAAGATTTTTGTGATTCAGTAAATTTCCCCTCATTTGCATCCCCCACTGCCTTAGTCCATAATTACTGTACTAACACGGAGCCTTTCTCCTTGACAACCAGTGTTCCCTGGTATTATTTTGACTCTGAATGCCATAGACAATAATGGCAAAATGCAGATTTCCCCCAAAAGTGAGTTTTCTCATTTTTTTTAAATTTTTGGCATGATCTTGTTTGCGTGCCGCTGCTCTATGCTTAAATGGCCAAGATCGACCAAAAAAATAACTTTGATTTTTATAAAAAATAATCAGTTTTCCATGCCAATGGCCATATATTTGGCCATTGGCATGCCTAAACACTATAATACATGCTTTTTTGTCAGCTGTCATGCCTTCATTTTGTTATTTGCAGAAATGTATTCGGTAAGTAACCGAATACATTTCTGCAAATAACACTGTTCTTGCATGGACACCTGGCTGCTTGGTGAATCGCTAATTCACCTCATTTGCATGGTTTTCACCAGCAAATGAGGTAGTTAGCATTCTGCAGTCGTATCCATGTAGGAATAGTGTAGGCACGCTCGTGCACTTCAGATCAGCTGTTTGCTGGAACTCGGCAGCCATATTCCATGTAGGAATGGCTACACTGTTCCGGCATGGAATTTTCAGCTTAATGAATCCTGAGGACTATGTGTAAGTGAATTGAATTTTATTTATTTTTTATTTTATTGACAGGCTGCTCACGTTTTTCAGCAGCAGCTTGTGGGTAAGGCAGAAAAGCTCCAAAGAAGGATAATAAAATATACAGCAAGCACAAAATTAAAGTACAGGATGCAATACAGCACTGCTAAGTTTCTATACAAGCAGACAATAACTTCTAGCCAGGATAATTATCTAGTCAGAAAATGGCAGGTAGTTGTGCAGCAATAGCAAGTTTCTATAGAAAGAAGCAGCACAGGTGCTGAAATTTAATACAAACATGTAGACGAATGTCATTAAGTTTCACATAAAGCAAGTGTGCACTTGTACAGAGGTCTTCTCTGAGACCTTTACACCTGGAGCAGTAGAAAATTTTAATACAAAATCCCAGCATTTCTGTATGCTTTCCTTTTTCAATAGTCTGTTCCCTTTGATGTTTCTGTCTTTGAGATTGAATTAAGTTGTCTTCTGTGCTGTGATATTTCAAAGGCGATCCATGAAGTATTTCAGTTTGCAAGATTGCCACCTCGCTGGACTGCAGGCACATTTTGATGCAAGTGTTATTCCATTTCAGCAATTTTCAATGGACATTTCAGAAAAAAAAGACTTGGACACCTCTTAACAGCTGGGCACAGATAGCCAACATAGTCCAACATAGGTCCATAGGTTGTAACTAGACTAATGACCATTAGGGCCATTGCAAGCCTAACAGTGAACCCTAAATTATTCGGGTCCCAGTATCATGGGCATCTATATGAGAAGGAACATATTAGTAGGGAGGTAACTAAGAGATTTGTGGGAAGAATGTTAGGATAATACTTTTCTTATTTACAGCCTCTGTCCATAAGGGACATGGGACCAGGCCGGGGATAAATTTACAATTTAACATCCAATTGTCAAAGTTTCATTTGAAAAGAGTAAGGGATGAACTCAGTTTTACATGGATAGGGAGCCTATTCCATAGCATGGGGATCCTTTGGGATACATATTTGTCTTTCCAACATGTTCTGACACAAGTGAAGTTCAGATCCCTGAGTCTAGTGTTTCTGGTGTTGTTTGTTATGTACATGTGAAATAGATTTATCAGAACTGGATTTGAGGAAGCCTTGTAAGCCAGGCAAAAGTCCCCTCTGAACAGACTGTAGGAGACCAAATACAGCAATAGAGCCTTTAAGCAATCAGTATAAGACATGGTATTCATCACTGGAATTCTCCTGGTGGGAATCCATTGTGGACATTCTAACTGTTACAAGTGTCTGGTTGGTACATGGCAAAGAGAGCATTGTACTCAATAACAGGTCTGATAAGGGCCAAGTAGAGTGATACAACAACTTCCTTGGACCTGGATGCCATACCCATACCTATAAGTTGGGCAACACAGAATGATTTTCTTACTATTTAACCATGTGTTAGTCAAAGGCAAAATTGCTGTCTGCATATGTTCTGAGATCCCTTCCTACTGGATCATCTCTGAAATAATTAAGTTGGGTTGACAGTTTCCCAAGGGGTATTATAATGCATTCTTTGGCATTGAATTTTAGGCCACGGTTTTGGCACCAGTCATTTGTCTATGACAATCCATCTTGCAAGATATTGATGTCTTGGGAGGAATCTTGGGAGGAATCTGTAATATCTCTTAGACTTGGTGAGCCAGAAGCCTTGAATGTTAACCTTGACTTCCAAGAAGTAGATTTCAAACAGGAACAGGCCCAGCATAGACCCCTGAGGAACTGCACTGGTGACAGGACTCTTGCTGGAGGTGGTCTCACCAATTCTGATTTCTTGGGTTCTCTCTGTGAACAAGATAGTAATCCAGTGAGTTATCTAGGGTTTTACGACTTGCTCAGAGAGTAGGGTATTGCATTGAAAGCCTTGGCCAGATCAAGATATGGAGTATGCACTGTAGTAACACCATCCATTGCCTTGGTGACCCTATTGAAGATGTCTCTCAGGTTAAGTATGCACAACTTTCCCTTAACAAAACCAAATTGGGATGGGTCCAATGTCAATAGGTTGCCAATGTCTTTATCATTTCCATGATAATTTGTCCATGGCTTTGCATATTTGGCTTGTTAGATTAATTGGTCTGTACTTCCCCGGGTCAGTTGATGATTCACCCTTGTGGAGGGGAATGACTGTTGCAGTCCTCCATTCACTTGGAACACAGTCTGTTTCAAGGCTGTAGCTGAAGAGTGTCTGAAGTGGTCCTGACTGGTCATGTTTTAGCTAGTTCAGGAGACAACTGGGGATATTGTCAGGACCCATAGAGGTGGTGTTCTTGGGTTTAGTGATTGCTGCCAACACCTGGTCCCTGTTAATAGTTGAGGGATGTACATTGAAGGGAGTTTCACCTGGTGGAGCTGGGGGGGGGGGTGTCAACTTTGAGCTAAGTATATCAGCCAGCAGATTTGCTATGTCACCCTGATTGGTGAAGGTGGTACCATTCTCTACCAGTTCAATACATGGCTGTGTGTTATATTTAAGGTTCTGGACATAGCTAAAGAAGGCCTTGTGATTGTCCTTAGCCTGTGAGGCTATCCTGACTTCATACTTGGCCTTGTTGGACTTAATTAGACCTCTTAGTTTCTTGATTAGTTATATAAGAAAGTACTTTTATTGACGGGAGTTGCTCTTCCTGATTTTGGCCATGAATTTTCTTTTTTTATTATATACCTAGTTTAGGTGAGGATTCCATCAGTGATGTTTGTTTTTAGTATTTTTTTCGAGGGATTTACATTCACATGTTTGTATAGGGACTGTGAATAATTCTGAATAGGTAGTTGTGTTCTCAGGGTTAGGGGAAGCCTTGAATTTTGTCAAACTGTCACTTAATAGGATGCAGCCTTAGAATAGTTGATAATTTTTGCTGGTATAGCTGAGTTTTCCAGCTTGACTTTTACTTCAAAGAAGGCAGCTTTGTGATCCAGCCTAGCTAGTGAGGACATGACATTGAGGGGGATGTTAATAAAGTCCAGGAAGCATATGCCTGTGAGTATGAGGCAATGTAAGTTTCTACTAGAGGCATAGTTAAAGTCATCCATAAATGGGGTCTTTGTTTGGATGGTGAGCACCTCTAGTAGTTTTAAGTAAGAGTCATGAGACTCTAGGGGCATCGATGGTGACCTGTAGCTAGTCATGATATTGTGGGGGACATTATCTGTGGTGACATGCAAGTGGACGAGCTACATGGTATCATCCTGTTTAGCAAATCTGGAGGTATTTTTCTTGCTAATGTGGATCAAGAAACCTCCACCTTGGTACCACTCTGTGTTGTTGGCCTAAATGTGCGGAAGACACTGTAGTCTTGCACTACTGGAGCACTTTCTGTGGTTTAAAACTAAGTCACTGTTACGGCACAAATGTCTATATTCTCAGAATGGGGAGGATTTGAAGGGAGTGGAGTTTTTGTTTAGGCTCCCAGCATTAAGCAGTAAAACCTTAAGGTTTCTTGGAGACATTTCTCACTATATTGGTAGTTTTCTCTTTTTGGCATTACCTAAGAAACGCTTTAAGAGGGTGGATAAAGTTTTAGCCAATATCTGAAAGCCTAGGTGGGACAGATGCAACCTGTCCTTGGTAAAGCAATGTGGTCTTTTGATCATGTCTTCCCATGCCAACAGATATTGGATCCCCCTGGAGTAACACCAGACATTAAGCCAGTTATTAAAATCAATCTTTTTATGTTCAAACTGTGGCATCATCCTTGGTGAGGGTAGAATGCTGCTCAATGCAGGGTTTATACATGTGTGTTACACATATTCTGAGAGATCCATTATGTTTCTTTTAAATAGTCCACTGAGGTACTTCTTAGGTCATTTACACCCATGTGGACTATGATAGAATCATATTAGTAACTGGGGGTGCAGTGACTTGAGTGCATCAGTCATATTGCATATCTTGGCTCCAGATAGGCAAGTAAATATTTTCTTCTCATTGTCTAACCTGATAAGTTGGACATTTGTGTGTCACACAATAGTGCCCCCAATGAAAAGAATATTAGGTAAAGAGTATGATTGCCTTATGGGAGCCGCAGTGGTGCAGTGGTATTGTTGTCATCTCACAGCAAGAGGTTCTCCCGTTCAATTCTCAGCTGGAGTGCCTTCTGTGTGGAGTCTGCATGTCCTCCCTCTGGTTGAGTGGCTTTCGAAAGACATGCGTGAATGGGTGTGCCTTCATTGAAGCTTGGGTGTCGGGCTGGCACCTCAGCACCATAAACATCTACTGCCAATCATTAGCACACTGAAGTTCCGCTGTGGTGACCCCTAACTGAGAAAAGCCAAAAGAAGAACAACATATGATTGCTTTATGGGCTTTGCTCTTGGGGGGAATCATTGGGTGTAGGCTTATGTGAGATGTTTGGTGTTCATTGTGGTGCATGTTTTAGTGATTGCTGAGGAGCAGTGTTACTGTTAGGTGGTTATGGAGGTCTTAGAGATTTGGGAAGGTTTATTTTAAGCACATCGGCATAATACAATCTGTGTGTGTGGTGAGCAGCATGTGTGAGGGATGTGGTGTGGGTATTCTTGACAACCTCATTTGTATGAGAGATTTTTGCCTCCAAGTCAATTGTGTATTTGCATCACTTTTATACTGAATTATTTTCTTTAATAATTAACTGGTAGTCGGAGAACATGAGACAATGCCTACATCACTTCAGAATGCCCAAATCTACCATGTTGGCTACAGAGACATTTGGAAACTGCATTTCTATGTTGTCCGGTCCTGTAGTAGTGTAATATGTATTATGGGAACAGAAGGAACAGCCTACAGAGTTATGACATTTTGATATATGTAGAAGGCCTTTGCCAGAAGACTGCAAGCAGATGCATGGGCTATTTAGGATTAAGGATTGGATTTTAACAGGGGGTCTCCAATGGTAATTTCTTGGGTTAATGGCAAGATGTTATATAGTGCTGTCAGTTTAATTTCTCCCCAAGTCTTTTGGGTTTGCATTACCATGACAAGAATGGACTCCATTCCTAAGCCAAAGTTAGATAAATTTCCTGAAATCAATGTTGTTTCAGTCTTTGATGTTCGCCAAAAGTACTCTTTACAGCACCCACAATGTGCCAAGAGCTGCCTCCTTCTGCGGTTCATGCTGAGTTACATATATCAGTAGCATATGTAAATAAAACTGTAACTTTTTTATGGGCCCCATTGTTCCTTCTACTACTGGGACTGTCTACGGTATCCTTCTTTCACATTGCCCTTATGTCTGACTGCAAATTCTGGTGCTTTATGAATTTGTCTCCCTCTGTACGTAAGACACTGTAATCACTGGGTGTAGTGATTTCACTAATCGGTGCTACTTTTGTCATCCTTTCATGGATTACTCTATCTGATTTTCTTGCATCTATTTTTGAACTGTTGGTAATGGGTGATCTCATGGGATATTGCTTTTTAAACAATCTGGAATTACTGATCTGAAATAAGTATATTTTTTTGCACTTTAACTGTTCAGCATTTCTGATCAGTACTGCATTATTTTGCTTAACAATACTGCAGTGGTTTTATTTATTTGCTTAAAGTACTGCACTTTTGTTATTTATTTGTTTGACTGAATTATTTACTTTTCTGTGTCTGCATTTATATATTTGCTGACCTCTGGTTGAATTTTTGTTTCCTGATTTTTGCTAATTTTTTTTTTATTTCTGTTCTAATGCATTTGGCACAGCACTTTAGCTTGAACTAAGTGGTTCCACATAGGGGGTCCTTTACAGCTTTCTGGGGCAGCAGGGACTTTGTGGTGAACTCATACCAGGGTGGAAAAACTGGTCAAACAGCTTCTGTGTTACCTGATTGCCTCAAGGTGTGGCTTTGGAAGGGTCTTTTATCTTGCTGGTATAAAAATATTACCTTTGTGTGAATTTTTGCTTACCTTGCTAGAGGCTCCATTGTGCCTGACTGAGAGTGTTTCTTAAACTATCTGGAATTACAGAGCTGACATAAGTATATTTTTTCCACTTTATCTAATTGTTCAGCGTTTCTTATCAGTACTACACTGTTTCTATGTATTTGCTTACCAGTACTGCACTGGTTTTTTATTTATTTGCTTGACTGAATTATTTACTTTTCTGTGTCTGAATTTATATATTTGCTGCCTGTGGTTGAATTTTTGTTTTTCTCCAATACAACTGCTGTTGTGTTCTTAAAGTTGGTGGTTTTTGCTGTTGCCCACCTGTATTGTAAATTTGATCAGGGACACTACTCCCAGTCCCATCTTATTAGCTCATTCTACTTAATACAGAGATCATTTGGGAAGGCCAAACTCCTTAGTTCCTTAACCTTGAATTGTCTTCTGTTCCTCCTCTCTCCCTTTCCAGTTTGCTAAAAAACAAACTAGAAAAAATGCAGTTTATTTAGCTTCTTTTACTGTATTTGTGTTTTCTCCTCCTGCTCCGTTACTTCATCTTGCTTTTTCTGATACTTGCTGCAGCTTGTTTTCTATAGTGTTCAATTGCATCTTTTCTGTTGCATTTTCACTGCTTGTTTATAGACTGTTTAACTTTTGTTATTCTAAGCCTCTAGTTTTGGTTTAAGCACTTGGGCTTTAGGCCTACCCCTTAGTTCTCCCTGACCTTTCTCTCTCAGATTCTGACAAATATGGATGGACAATTTCCTACAGCTCCTCTTGCCAGCTTGGTTGATATGGGCATCTTGAGACAGTGAAGCAACTGCCTTTTGTACACAGACAACCATCTACTACTACCACCTAGGAACACAATTTGCGAGAAATGCAATTACATTAGAAAACCTAGAGTCTATGCTCTCTCCCTCTTAAGCCAGTATATATGGCACTAAGAAGGTTATCAGCACAATCACTACACCTCAAACACCACCCACACCTACACAACACACACCCACATATGCAGAGTTCCAAACAAAGGAGAACTCTGAGGCATTATGAAACAAAGGGACAAAGCATGAGACACCGGGAACAAAAACAAAACTATTCCTAATAGGCAAACATTCTTAGAACTGAGAAACACAGTAAATAAACAAATCAGACTCGACAAACATAAATACTATAACAAAATCCAGTCTAAGTACAGTACCGACCCACAAAAGTTCTGGGCTGCAATAATCAATATTCTCCAACCAGGAAATCACAGACTCATCATCCAAACATCGATACCACCTCCATCACCTCCAACAGCAGACCTGTCACTAGTGCTGTTCCCCAGGGATCTGTCATAGGACCCCTACTGTTTGGCATCTACTTCACAGAGGTCCAGGCAAAGACAAAAGGCATATGGCTATCCAAGTTTGCAGATGACTGTAAGTTAGGTGCTGTCATTGACTCCTCGAGTGATGTTAACATACTGCAAGAGGCTTTTACAGCAACAAATAACTGGTGCCAAAGTCATGGCCTTAAGTTAAATGCAAAAAATGCATTATCATACCATTCAGCAAAAACACAACCCCTGCTGATTACCACATCAACAGCAACCCCCTAAGCACTCAACCTGTGGTAAGAGATCTGGGTACTCAGGTTGACAACAATCTCACATTCAACCATCATGTAGCGGCAGTGGTCAGAAAAGCCTTTTACTTGGTTCATCTCATAAGTAAAGGGATTGCATCCAGAAAAAAGGAGATTTATTCCCTCTCGGTACTTCTCCCTCATTAGGCCAATAATTGAATATAACACCCTGTTTGGTATGTACCTCTCAAACACCTGCACCAACTGGAAAGGCCACAGAAAAACCTCACAAAGAGAATACATGACTTCCAACACCTGTCCTATGTAGACAGGCTCAAATCACTATCACTCAACTCGGTATCGTGCAGATTACTGAGAGGTGATCTTTGTCTTGCCTACAAGGCAATCTCGAACCCTGCCTAATATTGGTGTTAAATATCTGTAAGTCTAATTTCTTGCAGATTACCTGCTCAAAAGGCCTAAATCTAATATGTGACATCAACAAAACCTGCTGGAAAGACAGTTTTGTCTCCCAGAGGTTGCCCATCTCTGGAATAGACTTCCCATACATGTCAGAGCATCTCGCTGACCCTCTTCAAGAGCAACCTTGATGAGTGGATGGGAAACCACAAATTTGTCCCAGGGGTTCCACCTGTGTCCCTCATCAACAGGTGTGACAGGAGCTGACTGAGGTTTATTTTTAGGGGATAAACTCTTGGCTAGGCTTGTAAGGGCCTCAGGGACATTAGCCTAGTAACCTCCTATGATCTTATGATCCTATAAGCACATAAACCCAATTCAATTAGTTCTTTACCAACTCTATACCAAAACTCTTAACAGACCCATCCTCCTCAACTTCCACTAGACTATATAACCCACCAAATAACCCAAACCCCTTCAATCTTCAGCCAGTACCAACTAATACCATCTATATACACCTAACCAAACTTAAACTCACCACCCTAGCAGCAGACAAACTACCTGCCAAATTCCTACAAATAGCTGCCAAAGCCATTTTCTACCCAATCTCAATAATCACAAACAGATCAATCTCAGAACAAAAGTTGCCATTTATCTGGAAAAATCTCCCACATTACACCAATACAGAAAAGGGATACTTCCACTGACCTAAATAACTATTGGCTATAGCTATACTTTCCCCATTGGCAAAAATACTGGAAAAAATTTATCCACACACAGATCTCAACACATCTCCTCTTCAAAAATCTTCTTGCCGAAACTCAACACAATTCCGCCCCAACCATAGCACTTTCACGAAACCCGACTAGCGAAACTGAGTTTTGCTGAAACGTTAATTCTATGGGTCAAAGTAAACTCATATAAATATATATATATATATATATATATATATATATATATATATATATATATATATATATATATATATATATATGGGTCTACTTTGTTTGGTCAAAGACACATTTGGTCGAAACTTGACTTCACTAAGCACAATTGACTGAAAGCTCACTTCACTGAAAAACTCATTTGGTCTAAACTCATTTTATTAAAAGTGATATATCGCCTTTTCCCCACTGTAGTGCGATCCTGGAGTTAGAATATAAAGTAAGGGGGTGTGGGGGCACAGCTTCCCACATTGGGGGGTGTGGGGGCATAGCCCCCCACATATTTTGAGTTTATATTCTCTTGTGGAAAGAGTAGTTCATTGCACTTGTCAATATACATGTGTATAGTTTAATAGATTTAACATAGGTGGGAGACTATGCCCCCTACACCACCCAATATGGGGGGCTGTGCCTCCCATGCCCCCCTTACTTTATATTCTAACTCCAGAATCATACTACAGTGGGGAAAATGCGATATATCACTTTTGACAAAATGAGTTTCGACCAAATGAGCTTTCAGTGACGTGAGCTTTCAGTT
>NC_056744.1:529037778-529130278 GCF_019279795.1 Protopterus annectens | reverse complement strand
TATATATATATATATATATATATATATATATATATATAGATATATAGATATATAGATATATATTGGGACATAGTTGTTTTGTCAATGTGTGTTTTCATCAGCAGGAAGAAAGCTGGCATGAGCTAATCGAAAATCAATTATTTAGTAAGTACCAGCTTTTTTAGTAAGAGATTGTGGTATAGTGGGAATTGGGAAATATGCTCTTTCCTCACTGTAGTGTGATGTCGGAGTTGATATATATATATATATATATATATATATATATATGTATGTATATATATATATATATATATATATATATATATATATATATATATATATATCTGTACATCAATAAAGATCGAAAGCGCTAAATACCGAAGTTACGCTCCATGTCTTTGTCCTTCACTAGATGCTCAGGAAGTTTTTTTACTTAATATATATATATATATATATATATATATATATATATATATATATATATATATATATATATATTAGCATGGGCAGTGCGGGGTGCAGGATGTCGTCTTGCAAAAGCAACTATTCTACATGTTTTTTACATCCTTTAAGAATCAGTGTTTTTGGGTTTCATGGAGTAGTACTCAGTCATCTGTGGATCAACAGTTTGCTATCTGACAAAAAGTTAGGCTCCCATATCTATCTATCTATCTATCTATCTATCTATCTATCTATCTATCTATCTATCTATCTATCTATCTATCTATCTATCTATCTATCTCTCCATCTATCTCTATCAATAGATAGATAGATAGCTGGAGATACATATATCTGTATATCTATATATCTCACAGAGAGAGAGAGAGAGAGAATTAAACTGAGAGAAAATACTCTTGTGTAACTTCAACACTTCAACTGCTTAGCTACAACTGTATAAAACTTGCAGCTTGAGTACACAGAGCACCTAAACCCACACACTCATATCTGGATTCGTGCAAATGAACCAATGATGAGCAAATGGAAATAACTAGCTTTTAATTTTAGTATGCAGGATATAGATAGTTGGTCATCTAATCCAGGCCAGGATGTTGCATTCAGCCACAACTGCCAAATCAGTTCACATTTTTCTAGCAGAAGTGTCCAAGCCCCCCTTCTTCTTTCAGAGATGTCTAAAGTCTCTATAACAAAAAACTTAAAGGAATGAATAACAAATTCAGCACAGTGTTTGGCTAAACAATTTCCCAGGAATTCTTATATCCCTTAAATGTTCATATATACGATTCTTAAACTTTCTGTCCATTTTCCATATATATATATATATATATATATATATATATATATATATATATATATATATATATATGTTTTTTTTTTTTTTTTTTTACAAAAGAGACATACTCTGTTGAGTTTTTACACTTCTTTAGTGCCCATCCCCCACAACAGAAAAAGGCCATAATAAAAGGCCAGTTTGTGCATGAATGGTGAGAACTTTTGATTTCTTTTTAGATGAATGTGACTGTTTAAAGGGGATGTTTCCACTCCTCTTAGATAATCTTTCTTCATGCTAACTCTACTATCCTTGATTTAACTGTTTATTATATATTATTGTTCCTATTAACTTATATGTATCCCCTCAAATGGGAACTCTCCAAACCTACAATATTTGTGTGAATATAACTTTATATCTCCTTTCATGTTAATCACCTCTAACCCATTTGTATCTTTATTAGTACTTATTTGTTGACATCCAGCTACGTAAACTTATATTCTATGCACAGTTGTTTATCATTTGCAAACCTGCCTCATATATGATAATATTTGTAATCTCTTTTATATTAAGTAGCTTTTGAAATACTTGTTATTTTGGATTTATTCTGTGTGCAACTTTTCTCCCTGGGCCTCTGCTGAAAATGGACATGTCCAGTCGGACTTTCCCAGTAATCAAATGTAAAATAAACAAATAAACAAATGTTTTTGAGAAGGGGTTATCCCCTGAAGCTAGTCAATGATGTAATGATGGAAGGAATAAGAGAGAAACAGGACATTTTAAGGCTATTTTATTGGACAGTAATATTAAGTAATGATGGGGATGCAGGCAGAAATGAGCATGATACAGAAATGTTTGGGAGAAGGGATCATGAAATATTAGTTACAGGACACTTACCTACCCCCTCCATTTGTAAAATTTACAAGAGTTAATTTATTACTACTTTTGGGACTAAAATCTATGATATAAAAAGTATATTGTATAAAAACTGGGAAATATTAATGAATGATAGGGACATAAGAGAATATGTAGGGGAAAAAACATACATAATATACAGAAAAGGACAAAACCTTAAGAATAAAAATTCAGGGAATAATAAAAAATGTGGTTCCTGTTCTCATTGCAATTTATTTTAGAAGGGAGCGAGATGCATGTTAACAATACTTAGATTAGGATAGTAGCTAAATATTACTGTGATACAGAAAGAGTAGTTTATTGCACATCCTGTAGTCAGTACCCAGTCTTTTAAATAGGGAAGACAAATAGAAAGTTTAAGAATAGTATATATGAACATTTAAGGATATAAGAATGGGAAAATACACTAATTCTTTAGCCAAACACTGTGCTGAATTTGTTGTCCATTCCTTTACGTTTTATGCTATAGAGGCTTTGGACATCTCTGAAAGAAGGGGGGAGGGGCTTGGACACTCCTACTGAAAAATGTGAATTGATTTGGCAGTTGCAGATAAACGCAACATCCTGGCCTGGATTAAATGAATAACTATCTAAACTTTACATATTACAATTAAAAGCTCTAGAAAGATAGTTATTTCCATTGCATACACATTTGTAAAAAGTTTTTAATATTTTAATATTTTAAAATATTGTATTTTTATCTGAAAAGATGTTCTCTTTGCTTATACCTCATAAAAACTGTCTCTTTGTTATTGCTTGGTGGTTTGTTATTATATGATTGTTAGAATTTTTCAACATGCATTTAGGTTTTTAAAATTTGAATTTATTTATCTTAAATTAATTAAATTATATACTTTTTATGTGGGCTATATGTATTTTATAGGTATCAAAATAAATAGCAAACACTAGTTCACGTTAGATATCACATTATATGAAATGGAGGGAGGTTTTGGCTGTTAAGCAGGGTTGGCTTTCATTAGTACTTGGATGGGTGACCACCTGGGAACGCCAAGTGTTGGGGCAGGAGGTGTTTGGGGGAAGTGATGTCATTGCAGAAAGTGGTCACATGATTGTTCTTTGGTCTAAAACTTCCTGTGAAGTATGTAAAAGTATCTGATGAAGTTTCAAACTATTAAGACAAAATTGCTTATCGGATGTATATATATTTTTATGACTTTTTTGCTCATTAAAGTGTGTTTTTAATCTTCACTTGAGACTGGGACTTTGAGAATACATACATTTTGTGAGTTTAATTGAACGGATATATGAAGTGAACTGCTAGGAGCTGTAAGGAACACAGAGAGTGTTTTTATTTTGTCAGTCGATATTCTAGTCTTGCCTACTTATAAGGTCTGTTTGGTGGGTGAGTAGAAGGTAATTACTTTACAGCTCACAGTTCAACACTAATAAATGTAGGTAGAAATTATTTGGTTCAATCTCCAGCACCAGGTAGATAATTAATAACTGGTCTAGACTGATTATGATATCAGTTTTAGATGTGCAAAGATATACCACTGCTTAACTCTATGGTTTATACAGCTATAACTGAGTGGCAGATCTAACTATGGTTTCTAACACAGAATGTGAAAGTGAAAGTTCCTGCATCTGTCAAGTACAGCACAGGGTGGCATTGTGTGGATTGCCCAGTGGATGAGTGGAAATTTAAAAGACCCAATAAGAAAGTAATTAGAACTTCAGCCAGTAATGTCTACCTCTCAGAAACAACAGCAAATAGCCATTATTGATCATGACAAATTTACACTCAGACCAGAAAATCAACTGAATATTGCTCTTTAATGTAAAATTGAGTTTTCAAATTAGGAAAAAGAGTTAAAGGACACAGATAAACACTTTTGATAACTAGATGGAAATGTTATCTAACAAGTTAGTAAAGGAGAACACTCAGTATAACAAAATGGACTCTGTATTGATTACATCATCAGCTATTTTAATTGAGCTGACATTTAATGTAAAAAAGTACAAACTGCAAAATCACAGGGGAAAAACATTTAGATTAACTAAAATGTGGTGCAATGCTTTGTTGATATCAGAGAGAAGCACCATTGTTTTTCCCCAATCTTTGTTTGCTCCATCCATTGCACAAGCTCTCATAGTAGCCAGTAGTTATCCTTTGAATGTCAGCTCTTAACAAATTCCATCTGGCTAGCTTCTCTCTCTCTCTCTCTCTCGACAAGTCTTTGTCCAAACTCATTACTAATCATTTTTCCAACACCTTGGCATTGACATTTATAAGATATATTAGTCTATAATTCAATTCACCTCTTCTTTATCCTCACATTTTGTAAAATCTGCCCATCTTCCTCAATAAAATTGGAACTTACCTATCAATTATGTAGCTGCTGAAGACACATTTAAGCCTTTCTTAATAATCTCTTCTTGGTGTGTTATAAAATTCAGCTGTGAGTGCATCCACCTTATGCTTTCTCGCTGTCTAACCCTTGATTGTTTTATTTACCTCATGAACTATCTCTAGTTAATACATTGCCTCTTCTTAACTCATTGTTTCATATTCCCATATCCCTTCCTTTCATTCTCTCTTCCTCCTGTAGTCTTGTAATCTTTACAAAGTCACTATTACTGCCATTACTTCTTAGTCTTGCTCTCCACTTGTTTTCTCTCTCAATCTATCTTTCCCATTTTTTCTGTCTGTTCATCCTTTAATTGTCTGTTACCAGTTCCCTCTTTCTTTGCTTTGATTCTGTGCAACATTGTTTCCACTTTTTTCATACTCCTTGATCCTTATCATCTCTGCCTGAAATGCATTCACATTCCTCCAGCTGGCACCTAATGCTCTGGTCCACAACTGGGCAACCATTTATGTTTTCATTTTGTTTTTAAGGAACCTCAGAAACCAGGAAAAGAATGTGGAGACACAATTCAATAGGACTTCTTTTTTCTTTAGCTGCCAGTTTCAGGACAGCTTGACCCATACTGGAAGTAAATTTCTTGAATAGATTATGAATCTGGGAATCTTTAGTAATTAGACTGTCAGAGCTCAAAATTGTAAACATCTGGAGTAGGGGTGTCCAACCTTTTGGCTTGCCGGGGATGCATTGAGTGAACAGGAATGGTCTTGGGGTCACATATAAAATATATCATATAGTTAACTCTTTTGCTGCCACGAGAGACCAAAGTCGATCTCCTGGCTGTACTGTAGGTGCATTTGAACAATGAATAAATGTAATAAGTGCCTAATATTTGCCTTAAAATTCTAATTCTTGTTCTAATTCTAATTCTCTAATCTAACAGTTAACTCTAGCATCTTACTTAATATTTTGTTTTTGTTTACAAATAAACAGATATTCACTACGGCACTAGCAGTTCTCACTGGGAAAACCACTCCAGCAGTCCAACTACGTAAAATGTCAACATTAGCAGTCCAATACTATAATCCACAAAAATAAGCCAGCAAATTTGCAATAAAGTAAAGAATTTACATTACTGACTTACTAAAACAATTCTGAATAAGCTACAAGATGGTCTCACCCAAACAAATAACTGGTGCCAGAAACATGGCCTCAAGCTAAATGCCAAAAAATACATCATCATCCCCTTTGAGAAGAGTGATGTCCCCACAAATTATCACATTAATAACAATGTTGTAAGCATGCAATCAGTTGTGAGGTGCTTGGGCACCCAGGTTGATAGAAACCTGGCTTTTGACCACCATATTGCCTCAGTTGTACGGAAAGCTTTTAACATGGCCCACTTCATTAGTAAGGGTATCTCATCCAGGGACAAGGAGGTCATAACATCCTTGTATTCTTCCTTTACAAGAGCCATTATTGAGTGCAATGCCCCTTTTGGCATGTGCCTCATCAAAACACCCTGCCAAAAGAAAGACTACAACCATTTCTGACAAAAAGGGTCAAAGGACTAAGTTCACTTAGTTATCAAAACAGTATGAAAAGCTTCTTGCTTTCCTCTTTCTCTCACTGGCCCATATAAATTTCATCACTGGCTTGCTTTCCAGGCTAAGAAAGATCCTGCCTTAAGAGACTTCCTCTCCCCCAGAAATACTAGTTATATTTAAAATGCTCATAGCCTTCACTGCAACATAAACAAGCCACTTTGTATGGACAGGATCTTGACACAAAAACCTTCATCTTCTGTAAAAAGCTCCTCTCATTATCACATAATGTAGCAACACAGCAAGTGGATGGAGAGCCATAAATGTACTCCTTGAGTAAGTAGCATAGCCTTCATCAAACCAGATGGAAACTCCACATACTAAACTTTCCTAGCTGGATGGCTAAGATCTAATATTGGTTACTCAAGTCTACTTGCTCAAGAAGAGGGGCCTATTTAACTAAGAATTCCATTTGCAAAAATATATTCAGTATACATATTAAATCTCTCTCTCTTACACACCCCCCCCCCACCCCCCCCCCCACACACACACACACAAAGCCCCTACTTGTAAAATAGGCAACCTCAGTAATTACATGACACACGCTCACTGAATGAAATTGTCTGGAAGTCAAAATATCTGAAAAAAATTCATAGTAGAGATGGATTCATCCATGCAATTTCCCACCATCAAAAAATCAACAAACAACTGCTCAGCAAAAGTAAATCAATAAGAAAACCATAAACTCTCTAAGATCATACTACATACTGGAGTAAACATATAACTTTCCTCCAATCTAAAGCCATTTGACATTCAGACATTTTAATTTGTGCAGAAGTTATTCACAGACTGACAGTTTACTGAGCTGTAATGCTGACCTTCGCTTTTGAAAAAAAAAAAAAAACAAATTCCCAGACTTTGTCAAGAGCTCAAAGTGCAGAGAGGATTATTTTTTTTTATTTATTATGTATGTATTTATTTTTGGAAAACATCTTTAAAACTGTAAATTGATTACACACCCAGAAACACAGAAAAGTTACTGTAATAAGTAAACCACAGACTGCTGCAAGAAATCAAAGTCACATTAGGACTCTCTGCTTACGTCCGAAGCAATGAAGCATACCTTTCAATTCCAAAAGAATTAAAGTAGCTTATTAAGAAAGTTATTTGCAAGGTTACATGGCAGTTTATATTGAAAATAGGCAGAGATATTAAAAAGACTCTGTTTCTTATAATTATGCTGAAAAGTCTTCCATGTTAGACTCTAAGCCGGTCACAAGCGGTGTCCCACAGGGCTCAGTCCTGGGCCCCCTCTTGTTCGGCATTTATTTTTCTGAAGTGCAGGCAAACATAGGGGGATTGTGGCTGACAAAATTTGCAGATGAATGCAAACTGGGCACCATAATTGACACTCCATCAGACACAGACATCCTCCAGAGAGGTCTCATAGAAATGGATAACTGGTGCCAGAGCCATGGCCTTAAGCTAAATGCCAAAAAATGTATAGTCATACCCTTTGGGAAAAACAAGGTAACCCCTAATTACCACATAGGTGGTAATCCATTAAACACGGAAGAAGTTATCAGGGACCTGGGGACCCAAGTTGACAGTAACCTCTCTTTTGACACTCACATTGCCAAAGTGGTTAGGAAGACCTTCTACATTGCCCACCTGATCATGAAGGGATTCACATCCAGATCAGGAGAGGTCATTGTACCCCTGTACTCTTCACTTAGACCAATGATTGAGTACAACGCCCCATTCGGAATGTACCTTACCCGACACCTGCAGCAGTTGGAAAGACCCCAAAAGTTTCTCACCAAAAGGATAAAGGGGCTCAAACATATGTCATACGATGCCCGACTGAAGAAACTCCAGCTCTATTCAGTCGCATACCGTCTGCTCAGAGGTGATCTGTGCCTGACATACAAGGCCATGTCCAACCCGGAATTAATGGACATGCTCCACCTCAAAAAATCCAAATCCACCAGAGCCATGAGAGCAAGATACTTAAACCTCAACACGGATATAAATAGGACGTGCTGGAGGGACAGATTCATCACCCAGAGACTCCCTACACTATGGAACAGAATCCCAGTCCATGTGAGGCAGTGCCCCTCACTGACTCTGTTCAAGAGAAATCTTGACGAGTGGATGGGAGATCGTAGGTTTACCCCAGGAATCATCTCTGTATCACTGCTGGACAGAGGCACAGCAAACTAATGGGTATAGTATTCTCATCCTAAGGGGTGGTGAAAGCCACACACACTCTGGCTAGGCTTGTGAATGCCCTGGGGCAGATAGCCTAGTATGAACCTATGAACCTATGAACCTATGAACCTATGAACCTAAGCTAAATACAACCTTCTGATTTAGTATGGAACCATACCTCTCAACCTTAAAGCAAGAAATCTGGACAAAGTGAAAAATAAAAGTGGGACACAGACCCAAAAATAGTTATGCATCACAGACACCATCGAAACAACTGTAGCTGCAAACATTATACATCACTTATAATCTTTCTATCCCATCATTGTCAGTTAAGCATTATATGGCTCATTCAGTCCTGGCTTCTTTTGCAACAAAGAAAACCATGCTTTGGGATGACAAATGCATTAAAAATAATAAATAAAGCACAGTACATCAACATCCTGCAACTTTCTACCTGCAAACAACAATAGAGCTTTCACTGAAACTAGGTCTGCTAATTTCCCCAGAATGACAGCTCTCCCTAATTAAGTCTAATGGTATACAATCTAACAGGATCTGGACTACCTGAAATACATTAAATTATGGCCTGTAAATTACAAGTGCACTTTTTTTAAACTATATTTCTAAGCCTGCTTACTGTATTTTTTCAGTAACGTCCCAATATCCATTTCCAGGTCACTTTGCAAGACATTGGCAGTGGTAGACTTGGCATCCTTCAGAACCCCACAGGCCCACACTAATACTGCTAGCATTGTCCATTAAATGTAAATATCCATTCACTGTAAATGGAAAGAAGCTATGTCTTAACAAATCTACTTTTGGCATGCCTAGTACCAAAGTAACAGGTTTTGAAACAAAGAAACATATTCTCCACAGTCCATAAGTCTGTCTTTAATAATCATCTACTGCTGCAGCACTCCCAACACATAAGCACACACATACACACTAAAACCCCTAACATTTAAAAAATGTCATTGTGCCCACCTGATTTGCCAGTATTGATAATCCACCAAAGCTATGCTTACTGATGTCCAATCTACCACTGCTTAGAACCCACCAATGACAAAACAGTACTGGGTGCTTTTTTGCTTGTCAGAAAAAGCAATACAACTTTATATGCTACATTCCCACATAGTCAGTCCACTACTGACCCATTAACCCTAGACTGCTGTCTCATTCTTACTCCCTGGAAGTGCATTACCTTGGATGACTACTTTTATTTCCTAAGCAAAAGACACAAATTGGAAGATGAGGCGAAAATCCATACAGTTGAGAGGTATGATTTCATATTCAATACACCACTCTCCCTGTCAGGAAAGCTGTAATTTAATGAAAGTGTACTTTTAATGTACGATATATTTGTGAGCTAACTTGTTTGTGTTCAGTAAATAGACTGATCGTTGTTAGCCTCTTTGTGCCTGTGTCTCTCTCTGTCTCTCTATCACACACACACACACACACACACACACACACACACACACACACACACACACACACACACACACACACACACTTCTTCTACTTTCATGCACACAAATCTTCTGCTTTCATGCATGCACTCACTCACTCACTCCATACATGCCTATTAACACAAGTAAGTGCTGTCCCTTTCAAAGGCAACGGCGGCAAATCCATACATGAGTCCCTCTTCAGCGAGAACACAAACACACACATACACACACACACACACACACACACACACACACACACACACACACACACACACACACACACACACACACACACACACACACGCACACACACACACACACACTCACACACACTGATTCTTCAGTGCAAAATAATGGCGTAATCATACTGACCCTTTTTTGGTGTGAAAACAAAACTAGAAGGGTGCTTTGGCGCATGCACACACTGACGTTAGAGTTACAGGTCATGGGAGTGAAAAACACAAAACAAAAATGTGTTTTGATGGCATGCATACATCGATGTTGCAGTTAGAGGTTGAGGGCCACATGGAAGAGCTCTGAGGGCTGCATGCAGCCCGCGGGCCACAGGTTGGACACTTCTGATCTAGAGATTCACAGACCCATAGTTTTCACACACCATTCTTTTTTATGTTTCTACTGACAGTACTTGTCTCTTGTTAAAATAGTTTACAATGCTTGATGTTTGGCTTTGTTAATTGCTGTTTTGTCATTTAGCTGAGTATGATTCTTCATGACCTTGGGGACTTTAGCACACCAGGCCAGTCTGTCTCCAATTGCTTCTTTAAATTTTTGCAAGTTCATATTTATTAGTTCAGTAATGGTGTCTCTTCATGTTAGCCACTGCCATCCAATTTTTTTTCCTTTAATCATTCCCAGCATCACTGTTTTCTCTAGTTAATCCCATATTCACATTATGTAATCAAATTATATAACTTTTAGTTTTGACATCAGACCTTCTAGTGAACATTCTGTATTTATTTTCTTAATCTTTGACTGAATAGTTCTTCTTGCAGTCCACTGAATTCTCAGAAAGTTTTCTCTAACATCACATTTCAAAAGTATCAATTTTCTGGCACATAGCATTCTCACATCATAAACCATACCTTTGAATATATGGACCTTTGTTGATAATATGCCGGATTCACTATCCTTCCATGCAGGACTAGCTTATTCCAGCATGGAAGTGGCCATTTAGGAGTAGGACAGCAGAGTGCCATGCATATTAATGGAGGAGCGTTGTCTGAGCTCCTAAACATACACAAAATGTATACGAGTGTAGGGGGCATGTCTGAGAGCAGCGCTCTCAGAATATACACGCCCCTGCAATAAAGAACAGCAGAGTATTAATAAAAAAATGAGCGAGATCGCTCATAGGTGTTCGCATACCCCCAGCAACACGCCCCATGTTTACAAGAGCAATAGTTAAAACATCAAATATAAAGATGTTTTTTTTTTTTGAAACAGATTAAATTTAACCGTAGGTACACAGGCTTGTCCATCGCTTAGCTATGGTTAATGAAGCTTAAATCGTACAAAAGGATAAAAAGCAAGATATATGCAAATAAAGATGTACAGCAGTAGTGTAGTGGGCAGAGCATTCGCCTTCTAAGCAAGTCATTCCTGGTTCGAGTCACACTTCCGTACATTCCATTTTCCATGTCAAATCACTTTATGATCAATATTTTTAGTTGCATAACTTACTAAATAATATATATTTGTGAACTGGAGTACTGCATTAAATGCAGATGTGAGGTGTCAGTGACATAATGTTGCAAAGTCCACAGGTAATCACAAGTGCCCCATACAGTATATGTACCCAGGAATCAGGGATACAAATGGAAGGTAAATGTGTAATGAATGATAACTCCATACAGTTTCCAAATCCACCACCTTGCCAAGAACCATTAGACATTACTGTCTAAATTAGTGCGGTTGTAAGCAGGAGTAAGCACTATTAAACAAGTGAAGCACTATTAAGCAGTAGTAAGCAGGCATAAGCATATTTAAGCAGTAGTAAGTGAGTTTTAGCCTGTTTACATGGGGGTAAGTAATGCGCACACAGGTTAAGCAATATTGAAGCTAACTCTCAGTAAGCATATTTAACCGGAGGTTGGCATTGTTTACCTTCATGCAAACCCATGCAAATCTGCTTACAATTGCTTAAAAGTGCTTTAATAACTCTGTATGCAACAGCCGCTTTCCTGGCCAAAAACAAAATAAAGGTTGCTGAACACTATAGTCACAGTAGTTAACTTCTAAACCATCACAGCAGTACATAAGACTGAGGTATCACCAAACAGATCCTCACTATAGGAAAATCAAACTGAACATGTGAAAGGAATCATTACAATTTTATGTTGTATAACCTATTGCATAACATAAATATGTGAACTGGAGTACTGCAGTAAGCCCAGATGTGAGGTGTCATTGTAATAAAGTGTTGAAATCCCATAATAAACACAAGGACCCCATACAGTGTACGTACACATGAATCATGGATACCAAACACATATATAACATATAACATAGGCATTTAAATTGGAACCTGTGTACTGAGAGACAGCCTTACAAGACTATCTGCAAATATATAGGGCTGAGTATATTTTTCTGTATTATTCTGTATTATAGAGCTAAATTGTTGCTTAGATATCTGTTGTCTTACTGTTCTGCAAATATACCGAGATCAGTATATATTTTTTGGTTTTATAATTTGCACTGTGATTCCTCACATCTCTGTTGAAACCGTCCCCCCCCTCATTTTCTGCCTTGTCTTCAGCTGATATAACCTGTTTTTATAGCTTGTGTGTTGCTTAACTCAAGGTTCCCTTAATTTGACCTGTTAATAACAGCCTGCATTTAAATTGGAACCGGTGTACTGAGAGACAGCTTTTACAAGTCTATCTGCAAATATATAGAGCTGAGTATATTTCTCTGTATTATTCTGTATTATAGAGCTAAATTGTTGCTTAGATATCTGTTGTCTCACTGTTCTGCAAATATACAGTGATCAGAATATATTTTTTTGGTTTTATAATTTGCACTGTGATTCCTCACATCTCTGTTGAAACTGTCTTCCCCACCTCCCTCCCTGTTCTTGGTTGTAGTTTAAATTTGGTGGCTTTTGCAGTGCCCGCACCACTGTAGATTTCATCTAGGACACTCCCCCAGTCCCATCTCTTTACCGCATTCTACCTAATAAACCCTTTCTGCACTTGCTTTTAGTCCTTTTTAATTTAATTACATTTTTTCAAACTGTGTGTGGACTAATATTGCTGCATACTCAAGTGTGCCAGCTTGCACTGCATGTGAATTGTTTTTACTACTGTTTTTGCTACTTTTCTGAAAAAAAAATTGTAAGCCTGTTTCCTACCTTTCCTGTAATTAGTGTTCCAGATACAGATTTGCTGTATCCAGGACTGTTTGTAAGCTTCTGAGCCCCCCAAGCCTTTCTGTGTTGGAGGGAAGCCTTCTAGCTTATCAGTGGGAGAGGTAAGCATTAGATAACCTGTCTACCACATAGGGAGTGGTTCTGGCCCAAAATTTGTAGTTATTGGCCATTTGGGCGGTCTTCCATCTCTCTCAACTTTCTAATTTGAAGGCCTGCATTTGCACTTGTTTCTGTCCTGTAACTCATGGGCCCATCTCATTTGCTCACTCAAAAAAAAAAATGTATCTGCTTTTACTGTATTTGTGTTTCTTCCTACTTTATTTTGCTTTTGCGTCATCTTAAAAGTACTCAGTTGTATTTATTACTGCTTGGTGTAACTCATTCTAAGCCTTTTAGTTTAAGCACTTGGGATTCAGACCAGTTGTTTTACATTAAGAAGGTTTGTGGTCTGCACTGTAGTGGCAGAACAGGTAGCTTACATCCTTCTAAATTGGGAACTGCTGATTGAGGGCTCAGTGTCTGTTCTTAAAGTGTATTAATTCTGGTTTAAGCACTTGGGCTTCAGGCCAGTTATTTTACATTAAGAGGGTTCGTGGTCTGCACTCTTGTGGGAGGAGAGGCTGGACTCTGTCCTTCTGAGCTGGGAATTTCTGGTTAAAGGCTTATAGTGCCTGCATATTTGAACTGCTTCTTACTGAAATTAGTACACCTTGTTTGCTGTAGCATAGACTAGATCCAGGCCTGCTGAATCTAGCTTTGTTTGTATAACTTGAGCACTAATCCAGGCATTCTTTAAAGTATTCAATTATATTTATTACTGCTTGGTAGTGACTTGATTAAAGTGTAGCTACCATTCTAAGTCTTTTGGATTAAGCACTTGGGCTTCAGACCAGTTGTTTTACATTAGGAAGGTTTGTGGCCTGCACTGTGGTGGCAGGACAGGTAGCTTACATCCTTCTAAGTTGGGAGCTGCTGATTGAGGGCTCAGTGTCTGTTATTCTAAAAGTGTATTAGTTCTGGTTTAAGCACTTGGGCTTCAGGCCAGTTATTTTACATTAAGAAGGTTCATGGTCTGCACTCTTGTGGGAGGAGAGGCTGGACTCTGCCCTTCTGAGCTGGGAATTTCTGGTTAAAGGCTTATAGTGCCTGCATATCTGAACTGTTTCTTACTGAAATTGGTACACCTTGTTTGCTGTAGCATAGACTAGATCCAGGCCTGCTGAATCTAGCTTTGTTTGTATGCTTGTTGTTTGTTTGCTTGTTATTTCCCTGAAATGCTAATTCCACATAAAACGCAGCTTTTCAGTGCTTCTGTGGATCCCTAGTGATATCTGCATTGCTTACTGTACTTATTTCCTTGTTTCACTTGAAAGAAAGTTACTGTTTGTCATTTTTGCATTTAAGTTACCTGTAACACATTGCATTTAAGTTACCTGGCACTTGCTCACTAAAGCAATTATATAAGTCAGCACTAAAACATTAAAAGCACTACACCCTCACAAACTCTCCTTGAGTACCTTGTTCCCCATTGGCCCTTTTTTTCAATTATAAAGGAATTCCCAATAATATTCTAGCATGCCCAAAGGTCAGTTGTCAATCTCCTCTCTGGTCCAGCTGGTGAATCTGGGAATCTTGAGGCAATGTTACAACTGCCTCATGTAAACAGACAGCCCTCTCCTCCTCCCAACAAATTCCAACACATGTGAGAGATGCAACCACATAGCAAAACTGGAGGCTAAGCTCTCTCAACTCAGTACTAGCGTAACCAGTCAGGAGGAGAAGGAAACCACACTCACTACAATTCCAGTCTCACATAGACCTACCACGACAGCAAACCAAACACATAAACACACAAAAACATACTCGGAGGCTCTAAATAAAAATCTGCCTAAGCAGCAGAGACCTCCAAAGGAGACACCCAAGCAACCGCTACCCCAAAACAAAACACGTGCAACACATAGCTCACAAAGCCAGTGTGCTGAACAGTCACAGCCCTTAAGGCTAAACAACACACCTGATACACTTGTAATAGGTGACTCTATTGTCAGGCACACTGGCGTCCCTCTCACCAGGCTGAACAAGGAGAAGGTCATGGTGAGCTGCCTGTCAGGCGCTAGGATCTGCCACATAACACAAGCACTGGGGTCACTCCAAGGCAAGTACAAATATGACTCAGTCATTGTCCATGCTGGTGTGAATGACCTGAGACGTACCTCCCTGGACAACATGAAAAGAGACATAGAGGAGCTCTTTGAGCATGTAGCCCAGGCCGGTATGACCCTGACCTTGAGTAGCATCTTACCCTCACCAAGAATGATGCCACAATATGAAGACAAGATGATCAATTTCAACAATTGGCTTAAGTATTGGTGTCATTCAAAGGGGATCCAATGCCTATCAGCCTGGGATGACATGCTCGACAAGCCAAAATGCTTTGCTAGGGACGGCTTGCACATGTCACCCCTGGGATTTCGGATATTGGCAAAGGCTCTTGCTACCCCCATAGTGCCTTTTTTAGGCAAGGCTCAAAAGACAAACACACTTCCATAGGTATCACAAGGGATAAGAAACTAAGAGTAATGCTGCTCAATGCCAGAAGTCTAAACCTCAAGATGCATGCACTCGAAACTCTCCTTAGCATGGAGAGCATTGATATCTGTGCAGTCACAGAAACCTGGTTCAAGGCTCCCGAGAGCACCCTAGCACTACCAGGTTATACCTCATACCATGCTTTTTGGCCCCAAAACTTGGACCGAACCACAAAAGGAGGGGGAGTATCAATATTCATCAAAGATACCCACACCTCCAGGTTGGTGGCACAGCACAAAGCATCAGAGACTATCCATGTGTAACTAACAGTGGGTAAAACTGCCTTCCAGTTTATAGCCTGCTACAGACCATCCTCCCAAACCCAGGAACCCCACTCGGCCTTCCTGAGAACACTGGAAAATATGAAGGTCTCTCCAAACACTATTATATTGGGAGACTTCAACTACCCAAACATAGACTGGGAGCATTACTCTAGCTCCAACACCCTAGCCCAAAGGTTCCTAGAATTTATAAACTCAAATGTATGGAACAACTTGTTACCACTCCCACAAGAGGGGAAAACATACTGGACCTGATCATCACCAACATGGGGACTCTATGCTCCAGACCAGAAGTGTATCCCTCACTGGTAAGATCAGACCATAAACTAATCTCACTGGATATTCACATCCCGACGCCACCCCCTGCCCAGAAAACCACAGTGAGAAACTTCTCTAAAGCAAATTTCACACTCCTCAAACCCGAGGTGGAATCCTTCAAAGCCCCCGGGCCTGTGGAAAATACGGCCCAGACCGCAGAATCCTTTATAAACGCATTCTATGAACACCTTCAGGAATGCATGGATCATGCAATCCCTAATAAAACCAAGACCCAATCCTCCAAAGGCAGACGTCCTGTCGAGTGTACCCCAGCCATAAACAAACTATACAATAGAAGGAGGAAGCTACTACATGATAGAGCAAAATCCCAAAAAGGGAAGACATCTCTGATCAGTATTAGCAAAAAACTACGGGCACTCATAAAATCATCTAAGGCCAGCTTCGAGAGATAAATTGCACAGGACACTAAGGATAATCACAAGGCTTTCTTTAGTTATGTTAGGAACCTGGGTGGTAATTCCCAGATATGCTCAGAATTAGTCCTAAATGACAAAAAATGCACCAAACCCACAGACATTGCCAACATCCTAGCTGACAGGTTCAGCACATACCCCCCCCACCAAAAGGGCAAATATCTATCCCAGCAGAGTGCTGCCCCCCGACATCTCAGATGCTCAGGTAAGAGCCGCCCTCTCCAAAGCAAAAAACACAGCATCAGTGGGACCAGACGGTGTCCTGGGCTGCGTCCTACATGAACTCCAAGAGGAGCTAAACCCAAACATAAATCTACTGTTCAATCTCAGCCTTACTACAGGATATGTACCCAAAGAGTGGCGTACAGCAACAGTGGTCCCTCTCCACAAAGGTGGTGCCTCAACGGATCCTGTAAACTATCACCCCATAAGCCTGACTATCTTGGTCTGCAAAGCTATGGAAAGGATCATCATGGACCTCATAAATAAAGATATTGAGGACCTACAGACACTGGATTTTACCCAGTTCGGCTTTGTTAAGGGCAGATCCTGCTTCTTAAACCTGGTCGATTTCTTTGAAACAGTCACCATGGCCATTGATGAGGGGAAGGTGGTCCCCACAGCCTATGTGGACCTCGCAAAAGCCTTCGATACAATACCCCACTCGGGCATTATAGATGAGCTCTCCAACTTAAATATAAACCCCTAAGTCACTAGATGGGTTGCAAACTGGCTCAAGGACAGAACCCACATGGTTAGAATTGCTGGAGCCATGTCAGACTCCAAACCAGTTACAAGTGGCATCCCACAAGGCTCAGTCCTGGGACCTCTCTTGTTCGGTATATATTTCTCGGAGGTACAGGCCAACACGGAAGGACTGTGGCTGACCAAGTTCACAGATGACTGCAAACTGGGCGCCATAATCGACTCTCCAGCCGACACAAGCATCTTACAAAAGGGCCTCATAGAAACAGACAACTGGTGCCAGAGCCATGGCCTCAAGCTAAACGCCAAAAAGTATATAGCCATCCCCTTTGGCAAAAACAAAGTGCCCAAAAATTACCACATAGGTGGTAATCCATTAAGTACAGAAGAAGTAATTAGGGACCTAAGTTGATAGCAATCTCTCATTTGACAACCACGTGGCCAAAGTGGTTAGAAAAACATTTTATATAGTCCACATAATCATGAAGGGATTCACATCTAGATCAGGGGAGGTCACCGTGCCTCTTTACTCATCCCTCATCAGGCCCATAATTGAGTACAATGCCTCTTTTGGGATGTACCTTACCAGACACCTGCAGCAACTGGAAAGACCCCAAAAGTACCTCACCAAGAGGATCAAAGGGCTCAAACAGATGCCATATGCTGCCCAGTTAAAGAAACTCCAGCTCTACTTAGTGGCATACCACCTGCTCAGAGGCGATCTGTGCCTGACGTATAAAGCCATGTCCAACCCAGAATTAATGGACATGCTGCACCTCAGAAAATCCAAATCCCATCGAGCTACGTGCTCGAGAGACTTGAACCTCAGCACTGAAATAAATAGGACATGCTGGAGGAACAGATTCATAACCCAGAGGCTCCCTTCACTCTGGAATAAAATCCCAGTCCAGGTTAGGCAGAGTCCCTCAATTGCCTCTCTTCAAGAGGAATCTTGATGAGTGGATGGGAGATCGTAGGTTTGCCCCGGGTATCACTTCTGTGTCACTGTTAGACAGAGGCACAGTATACTAATCTCGAAAAAGGGCATAGCAAAATTAATTTAAAATGGGTGGCGAAAGCCAAACACACTCTGGCTAGGTTTATAAATGCCCTAGGGGAGATAGCCTAGTATGAACCTATGAACCTATAATGAACCTATATCTTCTTTGGACTATAATGGCTGTCTCAAAAAATAGAGATGTCTGCATGGTACTCCTACACTCACACCTGTTGCTTATAGAAGGATTAAAGAATACATGTGTATGTTTAATTACATTGTAATGTAATGCAAGGACACATTAGTAAAATACAAGTTGCAATCCTTGTATCAGAACCCAGGACCATTTGAACTTCAGTCCAACACTTAACATCCACATCTGCAGAAGTCACATGAAGATCTTCTACATTAATATTTATCCTGAGGTTCTCACTGTTACATGCAGCATAATGGTGCTTAACAGGTTTGCCCTATACAGGCTGACATTAAATGAATGCATGCCAGGTCTATTTTTACATGTCTGGTTCCCATCTGCTACCCAAGTTTTCCACTTCTGGATCCTGTCTGTGAGTCAGTTGGCTAGCCATTGGGTGACATATGGGTTTATACCTAACTTCCTGAGTTTGTCAACAATGCCCGAGTGGGGTATTGTGTCAAATGCCTTGGCCAGGTCAAGGTAGGCAGTGTGAACAACCTTTCCCTCATCCATTGCTTTGGTGACCTTCTCAAAGAAGTCCACCAGGTTGAGTAGGTATAATCTGCCCTTAATTAAACCAAACTGGGATGGGTCCAGTGTATGGTGGTTTACTATATATCTATTGATCATCTCTATGATAATTCTTTTCATGGCTTTACGTATAAGACTAGTGAGACTTATGGGTCTGTAATTTCCAGGGTCTGTAGATGGCCCACCTTTGTGCAGAGGGATGACTGTTGCCTTTCTCCATTCATGAGGCATGAAGCCTATTTAGGGTATAGGGACACTCTTTAAATATTGCTTGCACATGCTTAGGAAGTGGACAGAATAACATGTTATACATTAGCATGACTGTTCTGATGGATATGAAGTCTGAAACTCAGATGTGTGCCATCAGTCCCTGACCTCAGTCTTCAATGATTTGCCAGTGATTTGACAGACTGCCACAAAAATATGAAATGCAGACCAGATATTAGAGTCCATAATCTGGATATTCAGTGCAAATCTGTACAGTTGAGAGTGATTGTCATCACACAATCAGATTGAAAATAATGTGCAGTGGTAAGAAAATATTGCAAGTTACATCTACATTTCATGACATTTTTTCACTTTTACAATACTGGAGTAACTGATTACACTCACTGTTATGATGTCTGCTTGGAATTATACAATAGTATTTTACATGTCTGTGTTTCTTGGTCAATCAGTTATCTGTCCAGTAGTCTGGGACATACAGTGTGTACACCATTCAATATCATTGCATTTACAATGTCAAAGGATATTATGTAGGACTAATATGATATGTGGCTGCCAACTTAGAAAAGACAGGTTCAATGACACAAACACGCATTAACTGTTCTTTTAGGGGTGGGGGAGCAAATGTGTGTATCTGTCAAGGCATTAAAAAGACTGTGTTGGTCTGATTACTCTACATGTCTGCCATCCCGCCTGTTGTATGACTTACTTATGGTTGAGAACTCTTATTTCTAATGCATCTCTAGTACAGATGTATAGTGATGTTGGAGGATGGGTTTTGACTCCTAGGTGTTGAGTCGGTGTGCTATGACTTGTCTCCTAGTGAATGCAAGGATTTACTGAGCATGGCTCTGTCTGCCTATAATCACACCTGCTGCTGGTTTCTTCTCTGGGTCATCATTGGCCTGTGGCTGTGGTGACCTTGGCATTGTCAAGAGGATGTATTCCCCTTCCCCTAATGATCCTGCACTAGCTGCGTTCACTATATGAACTTGTGTATCATAGCACATACTATGAGCATCGAGGGACATGTCAGTGGATTGTAATGGTGCCCTCCACCAGAGGTATGTAGGCACTGGCACTGTGAGTGCAGTAGCTGAAATACATGCTTTATGGCATTACTGGTTGGACTGTGTGTTGCATTACAGTGTTCCTCTGTGGGTGCATGTGTGTGTGTGTGTATGTGTGTGTGTGTGTGTGTGTGTGTGTGTGTGTGTGTGTGTGTGTGTGTGTGTGTGTGTGTGTGTGTGTGTGTGTGTGTGTGTATCTACAATGGGTTTCCTCCACCATGAGTCTAGTGCATAGCATGCATCAAGACTTAACTGAGCCTTGGAGAGCTCATCCATAACACACATCTTGTGCAGTTGGTGAATGTGGCACATATTGAAGTTGTGCCAACTGCAATGGTTTCCAGCACACACATACCACATGATTCCCATTACATTACACATGACTTGGCAGTTGAGTGGTAGACCTTATGGTTAACATAGACCCTACCCTGTTCCTCAGCTTTTGTTCTCTTGTGTACATGACTGCTATGTATGGCACACAATACTGGAGAGTAGTGTAATATATGTTATAATTGTAGCATACTTGCCATCTTCTTCTCCAAACCTGTGTTAAAATATATGTTCCCTCTACCATGTTGTAGCATAGCATGCAGGAATGTTTGGAAGATCCCAGATGCTGATGCCTGTGAAACACCTAGCATGTCCTCTGGTAGTCTGTTAAGGGTACCTGTGGTTAACATACAAATTTAAACACATACCTTATATTCCACTGGGAGGGGTTCCCTGCATTTAGCTCTGTATTTGATTCATGATGCCACAGGTCTCACAGTTCCTCTACTGTGTTGTTGCCCTGCAAAGTCTTCACCCTCTCTGTCTACTGCTACTGGCAGCAGCAACATTGGCTTCAGCCTGTAGCACACACAAATGTATGTAAATTGTAGCTGCTATTAATCTGTCAGTGCTTACATTGTATCTATACTCCACTATTTCCTCAATGCACATATAAGAAAGGGCATGTTGTCTACATTGATGCCTTATATTTTGTTGCGTAGCTTCATGGGATTGGTTGATTAACATGCAATTCAGTTGTGCATGCTGCAATTAGTATCTATGAGGCACAGGCTAGTTCTTATGCAATCAATGAGTTTTGTACACCATTATAAAAAGGCAAATGTGCAGCTAGGCAAACCAATGTGGATGAGAGTTGTTTCAAACTCAGTGAGACATTTATTTTTGGGGAAAGTATATTTCAACAGAGGAGTATTGCACTCCATCAGGTATGTATCCATTTTGTTGACTAAATAATGCCTATGTTGGAATATACTTTAGAATGATGTGAAGTAAATCAGTAAGCATTTATTAGAACCATGCTCATGACATGGTCTTGTTTCTCAGCCATTTGAGAAGTGCAGAGGATGTAGAGTAGGCTGAATGTCCAATGCTGTGTGAAAACTATGCACACATTTCAAGGATTGTTCCTTTATGCACTTTTGAATTTACACTGTTGTTTGGTTAGCACATTTATCCCTTAGCCTGTTATAATATTTATTTGAGGGGGATGAGTCATTGATATGAGGTCAAGTAGAATGGACTGTTGTTTTGGGTGTGTGAGCATAACTGTTTACCTGTTATGGCACAAACAAGGATATGTTTGTCAATCTACTCCTCTTGTTTTGTATCCCCGTGTTATTTGTTGACCACTGTAGAATCTTTAATTTGTAATCAAGTGGTGAACACTGAGAACTTTTCTGTATTGCCTTATCTGTACACTGTTTATTTCTACTTATGTGATCCTTATATGTGTCGTCATTAATTTTGTCTTTCAGAGATTGAAACCCCTAGCTATCTAAGTCTGCAGACTACAGATCAGGGTACTTAACACATGCACCATAGCACAAGTCTGAGTTTAATAGGACTGCAGGTGATATTATGGTAGATGACATCAGCAGGCCACATGGCAGACAAGAATTTGTAGGCCTGCCTCAAATGGATGTTTGTACAAGCACCAAAACTCTACAAAACCATACCATTTGTAAAGTCAGTCTGGGATACACACTTACACTTCTGTTTATACATACACACACAGTTGACTGCAGTGAGATTAGAACACCTCTCTATCTAGCTTTTACAGTCTACAGATCAGAGTATTTAATACACGCACCACAGCAAAAGTCTGAGTTTAACAGGATTACAGATGATCTTATGGTAGATGATATCAGCAAGACATGTGCAGGACAAGAGTTTGGAAGCCTGCCTCATCTGGATGTTTGTGCTTGACTGCAGGCAATCTTATGGTAGATGACATCAGTAGGCCACTTGGGGGACAAGAGTTTGGAGACCTGCCTCAACAGGATGTTTGTGGAAGTACCAAAACTGTGCAAAACCATGCCATTTATCAACTCAGTGTGGGATACACACTTCCACTTCTGTTTACACACACACACACACACACACACACACACACACACACACACACACACACACACACACACACACACACACACACACACACACACACAATTAACTACAGTGAGATTAGAGTCCCTACCTATTTAAGTTTATAGAGTACAGATCACAGTAATTAATGCACATGCCACAGCACAAGTCTGAATTTAGCAGGACTACAGGCAATCTTATGGTGGATGACATCAACATGCCACTTGGGGGACGAGAGTTTGGAGGCCTGCCTCAACTGGATGTTTGTGCAAGCACCAAAACAATGGACACCATAAAATTTGTGAAGTTGGCTTGTGATACACACTTCCACTCATGTTTGCACACAAACACATACACATAGTTGATTGCATTGAGAATAGAACCCCTACCTATCTAAGTTTACAGACTACAGATCAGCACACTTAATGCACATGCTATATCACAAGTCTGATTTATGCAGGACTGCAGGTGAATTTATATTACATGACATAACCAACCCATGTGTTCAACAACAGCTTGGGAGGCCTGCATAGTCACATTGGCATGTAGTGTCATCTGAGACTAGTGGTCTAGCAGACAAATACTGTTTACTAGCCTAGTTATGTGACAACAATAGCTTTATTGAGCCTAGTTGTCTGTGTTTCAGTAAGCAAGCCTGTGAGCACCACTGATTGGCCCTCTCCATGATGTGAGAACACAACATCATATATTACAGCTTGTACAGGTTGTGATATATATGTAGAATACGCAAGGTGACCCAGGGTTGTTGTGCTTGTTGTTGTCATTGCTTGTGGGGAGACATAAGGATTGCTTGTCAATATATGTACATATATTAAATTGCGGCCTCAATTTACAATAATTCCATATGTAGTCTTAGTAAAGGAGACACGGTGTCTGAGAATGATATGGCACCATGGGTCTCCTACCACTTACCGAAATTACACTTACCTGAAATCCAAATAACTGAGACAACTCCACCAAAACCTCATTACATTGAAGCAATGAACCACAGGTAATTTTAACTAGGAAAGTAACCACTTGGCCACCAAGGTGAACTTTGCCCTTTTCCCCAGTATAGTGCGATTTTGGAGTTGGTATATTTAGCTGGGGGGGTGTGGGGGTAAAGCCTTCCACATGGGTAGTGTGGGGGAGAAACCCCCCCATTAGCATGGCTTTAATTTTGTTTTGATGTTTTCTTTTGTGTCCTGGTGGCCAGGCCAAGTGGTTAGTTTCCTTGTTAAAATTATCAGCGGTTCATTGCTTTGTTGTAATGAGGTTTTGGTGGAGTCGTCTTGGTTATTTGAATTACAGGTAAGTGTAATTTCAGTTAATGGTAGTAAACCCAGCACTATACCTCTTAACTGTCTAGATTTTCACATAATAACCAGATGTTTGACTCACATTTGTAGTGTGTTTCACACAATAATGTGGTTTTCTGTAGCAACTATGGCAAATCATTGAGAAATTAGGTCAGTAAATAATGGCAGATCTATAAATTTTACACGTCATACCCTTCACACAATTCATGGATATGCAATGCCTGTTAATCTATCACCTTTCTGTGTTTGTAAGTGCAATATTTGAAAAGTGTCACTATGTTTGGGCCTTTGCCCCCTATTATTTGCTGATTTGTCCTGATTTTCTACTCTAATAACTTTATAGGTATCTAGGGCACTACTGACACATACACACACACACACACACACACAATATATATATATATATATATACACACACATATATATATATATATATATATATATATATATATATATATATATATATATACACACACGCATGTAATATATGGGTCTATATTATAACAATGAACGATCAGATGATCAAATGTTGTTATAGTGACTCCTAAATGTTGAAAATCCAAAACAGCGAACAACCAGAACAGCAATTTTTTTTCCCAGTGAAAAAAATTGCCGTTCCTAAAAAAAAAAAAAAACACTAAACACAAAATAAAGTGGGGGGGGGGGGGCACACCTCCCTACTTAAACATACCAACTCTGAGATCGCACTACAGTGGAGGAAATGGCACAACCCGGATGGCCGGCCCAGCCCTGGGAAAAAATTTGCTGTTCTGGCCGTTCGTTATTTTGCCAGTTCGACATGTTGTGTTCTCTCTAACAGCATTTGATCATCTGATCATTCTCTGTTCTAAAGTTGACCCTAATATATATATATATAAAGAGTGAGAGAGAGAGTGAGAGAGAGAAAGGGACAGAGGGAGAGATATAGTGAAAGTGAGAAATAGCTCTCAACCTCTTAAAGTAAGAAACCTGGACAAAGCCATAAATAATGGGGAACAAAGGCTCACTTTTTAAAATATTGTTCTGACAAATTTAGAAAGTTGATATAATAACAGGGTTTGCATTAGAATGAATTTTCTGAACAGTTGGAAATCTAAATCTCAAAATTCTGTCATTATTTTCTGACTTCAGTACTTAAAGAATTGGCAATGACTTGCCAGAAAACCTCAATTTTATGAATAAAAGGCCATGAATGTGAGACAGAACTCTAGATATTTTGTGAAAATATGTACACTTGAGACGTATGGAGTGAGACAGAGAGACAGAGAGAAAGAGAGAGATTTGCACTATGGTTAACTAAGTATAAACGTATGTGCCTTTGACCTTTTATACACTGTTTGGGAGTCAGTATGCAGTGTACAAATGTGAGGCACATTGCTCACATCTAAGTTTTACTAGTATGTTTTTTAAAGATATATATATATATATGTATATATATATATATATATATATATATATATATATATATATATATATATATATATATATATATATATATACACCTGCTACTACACCCTAGTCTTACCCCTAATCCAGGCTGGGATTTCCTGATTACTAACGGCATTGATTGAATGAATCCATTGTGTGTTGTTGGCAGTCAGACATAAAGTCTAATATGTTCTTTCACTGTTTCTGCACTGTTGCACTCCATGAAAACCACCTAAGTCTTTTCCAAAAGGTTTTAAACATGCGGTGCATTGTGCAAATGTGGAATTAAGAAAATACAAAGTTGATAGTAGTATGGGACACAGAGTGATATCTGTAAAACATGACCTTTTACTAGTACACATCCAAAACCTCTACCTATGTAAGGATTCAAACCCTCAACGGCATTACACCTTCATCAGACAGGGTGGCAGCCTTAGGGGTCATTCATCATCATCATACAACCACCCGAATAACAATGTACACTGCTATACATGAGTTACCTAATACATACAGTGTATGATCTAATGTACAATATTCTCCTGGAAATGTGGGGATAATAATTGTGACAGACACCCATTTACCATTGCTTTGTGGGCAGCATTGATGAGTTACTGTTAGCCCATTTACAAGGGGACACCCCTGTTTTCGGTGGTGGGGGAAGAAACCACTTCTACTGTTAGGATACAGACAAGTCTGAAGTCACAAGCTGCAATGTGTAGCCTCACTTTATAACTTCTGTCTTGAATGATGTACCAGTAATCTGCTACAGCTGGACTGTACGAAGGTTTCATGCATGAGGCCTACTACTTACAAATGACTAGTAAAATAGTGTCAGTAGTCACATGTTACTTAGTTTTCTGTATAGATACACCACTATTTACTTGCATACTTAGTTTTTTGTACAAATACACCACTATTTACTTGCATACTGTACCAAGTTCATAGATACAAAGAATATGTCATAATATTCCACAACACTACATTGTAGGTTAAGGACCTACCTTGCAAATGCAGTGGTTGACACAACTGTAGTTCAGGGCTGACTCTGTCTGATACAAGCAGTACACAGCCAATACATGGAAAGGTACAGGTCAAATGAGTTACTTGGCATCATTTTTAATGTATGTTTGTGAGTAGGAGAAAGGTATGTGTCCCTAGGTCCCTAAGTGGTCAGTGAATGTTCTATGTATTGTCTCTTAGCCAAAGCAAGGGCAAACTGAGCATGCCTACATCCGCCCACAAGGACAGCTCCTCCAAGTCCTCCTGTGACTGTGACTGTGGTGACCTAGGCATTGCTGAGGAGATGTGTGCCCTTCTCCTTGCTGATCTCCTTGCAGATCCTGCTGCAGCTGTTTCTGCAGGATCAGATTGTAGAACATAGTACATACTGTACAAATCTGTGTACAAATCTGTGTACATGTGCATGGAATATACTGCAAGGCTCTTCCGGATATATCTAGGCACTGGAACTATGACTTCAGAAGCCCAAATACATGCTTTGTGGTGTTCCTAGTTTGTGCAAGTGCCTCATTATGGCATTCGTCTGTGGGTGTGGGTGTATTTCTGATGGTTGTCATCAAGCACAGTTCTAGAGCTTAGCCAGCATCCTCCAGTAAATGGCCCTGTGGGATGCCCCCCTTAGCAAACATCTCCGAGTCATGATAACTGCCAGGGTTGCCATATATTCAAGATAATCCCCTGGGCATTGCATATGACTTGGCAGTTGATGGAGTGGTGTCCCTTGTGTTTAATGCAAATTCTACCCTGCTCACCAGGTGGTGCCTTGATATGTACATGAGTGCAATCTAGTGGCACCCAGTACTTTAGGGTAGTGAGCTACATGGTAGAACCATTTCATATTGCTAGCCCTCTCCTCAGGGGTAAGGGGAAAAGATATGTGCTCACTGGTCTGTAGGAGCATAGCATCCAGGAACTGGTGGAGCAAATAGTGTGGGAAAAAATAGCCAGGGAATTGTTATGGCTAGGTTTGTATAGGCCCTAGGGCTGATAGCCTAGTATCAACCTAGGAACCTATGGATGCTGAAGCCTGTGACACCCCATCTTGTCCCCAGTGCCTGTAGCTAATATCCTAAGGGCTACACATACCTTAGGTTGAATTGGGGTGGGCTCCCCTTGATTGGCCTTGGCTCCTGAGTAGAGGGAGCAGAGCTCACAGAGTCCCTGTAATAAGTCCCTGTCCATCCTGTAGTGCTCTACAATCTACATCTCATGTAGCATCTGGAAGGTTACCCTGGGAATGAACACTCTTCTCCTTCTCAGCCTAGGCCTATTGTCAGCAGCACCAGCAGCATTGACTTCAGCCTCTAGCACATGCAGATGTAGAATAGCTGCAGCAGCTCCTAGCATTATCTCAGTTAACATTTTCAATACCTTACTCCAGTGGTCTTGAAGCATCAAGGGAAAATCAGAATGTAGACTTTAAGTATACTTTATACATTTCTTGGGTAAGTCCACCATGTGAGATTGGCTAATTAAGGTGGAATTCACCTAATTAGGATATAATTAACATGATTTAAAGGCCCTGCTTCAGTGCACAGTAGTGCGATATGCACACAGATGTGCAGCAGAGTGCAGCTATGAATAAGGCATGTAAATTTTTTTGTTTTCATCCTTGTTGTCATGAAATGTACAGGAATAGTAATTAATGCTACTTACACTTCATTTATACAAGCTGCAATATCAGAACCATATGAGAAAAGTTACCATGCCCTGCATATGAACCCAGGACCATCTGCACACCAGTCCAGTACCTAATACATGATGCCACAGGAATAGAACTGTAAAGTCCTATGACTGGAGGATATGAGCAGAGTGCAGCTGCGCTACTGGGTTTGCACAATGTCCAGCAGTGCTCAGCTATAATTATTGAATGCATCTGGTTTTTATTTTTGGATGTCTAGCTCATGTCTGATATGTGGGTGGTCTGCTTGCACATACAAGGTATGCATCACCATAACTGTTTGCGCAATGTAGCGCACTGTGAAAACACATGGAATACACCCCAAAAAACAACAAAGTTACCTGACACACCCGTGATGTCATCAACATCCATGGGAAACATAAACACCCTACACAGTTCCTGCTTTTTGTGATTAAACTGATTTTTGCACTCATTTGCCTAATATCCATGATGAAAGCCTGGAAACTACACAGTCAGTAGCCATGTAAGCTGGGCAACAGCGTGAGAGCACTTCTTTAAAGACAATGGAGGGTATTATTATACCTATTGTGACACTACATTATACTTCTCTTTTCAATGATGTTTCCATTATTCATATTTAAAACCTCATGTGGCAATCACTGCACTGCTCAAACATGTGGTTAAAAATATTTTAAATGTATACTATTTTGACACCCCCGATGCTTTTGGACATCCATAGTGTATACATCAGCCATTATACATGTATCACCTTTTCATGGTCTTTCTGTCCATATACCTGGTGTTTTATATGCCCTTGATTCCATGTAGACTCCTGTATGAGAAAAAGTTCTGTGTACACTACCAACATGGACATGGAGTCTACACGGTTCTGTTAAAGGTTGTTGGATTGCTCCACTGTGTTGTCACTTCATTACCATACATTTCAGCTACATATGCTGAAATTTGCATTCTGTGAAAGTTTTCATAATTGCTTGTGAGTGTGTGTGATTGCACAATGCTACATGGAGTTTACTGACTCTAAAACTCATCATGGCCGTGTTTGCAGCAGAAAAAAATGACTGCTAGCTTTATTGTGTTTGCACCAGTATGTTTACAATGTATGAAAGGATAGTTTAGTAGATATATAATATGTATCTATCAGTATCATGTCTGTTTACTCTCCATATATTCTAATACATGGCTTAGAATCTCAGTTCATGTACATGTAAATCAATCATTGTTTGTAGTTACAGTCTGTGGATGCATTGTGCAAATAAATTAAAAACAAATAGCACAAAACAATAATATTTAGAATGTGAACTTCATAAATATGTTGGAGTATAATGGAGGGCATCTGTCATGAAATGTCACTTTTTTATATACTAGGAATGTCATATGAAAATAAAATAAAATAGAGAAATAGGTTCACAGGTAGGTACTAAGCTATCTGCCTGAAGGCATTTATAAGCCTAGCCAGAATGTGTTGGTTTTCGCCACCCACTTAAATTAGTTCCCTGTGCCTCTGTCTAGCAATCCCACTGAAGTGATCCCCAGGGTAAAGTTTCTGTTTCCCATCCACTCATCAAGGTTTCTCTTGAAGAGTGTTAGCGAGGAGCTCTTCCTAATGTAGACTGGAATCTTGTTCCAAAGCATGGGAAGTCTCTGGGACAGGAATCTATATATCCAGCACATCCTATTTATTGTTGTGGTGAGGTTTAGATCCCTAGAGCATGTGGCTGAAGAGGATATGGTTTTCTTCAGGTGGAGCATGTCCATCAATTCTGGGTTTGACATGGCCTTGTATGTCAGTCAGAGATCACCTCTGAGTAGGCGGTATGCAACCGAGTACAGCTGGAGTTTCTTCAGTCGAGCTGCATAGGGCATATGTTTGAGGCCAGTGATCCTCTTGGTGAGCTACTTCTGTGGTCTTTCCAGGTGTTGCAGATGTCTTGTAAGGTACATCCCAAATGGGGCATTGTACTCTATGATGGGTCTGATCAGTGATTAGTAGAGGGGCACAATGACCTTTTTTGATCTGGATGTGAACCCTTTTGTGATTAGGTAGGCCACATAGAAGGATTTTCTAACCACTTTGGCAATGTGATTATCAAAGGAGAGATTACTATCTACTTGGGTCCCCAGATCCCTTATTATGTCTTCCATATTAAGGGGACTACCACCTATGTGGTAGTTTGAGGCCATGATTTGACACACTGTATCCATCTCAGTGAGCTCATGTAGGATGCAGCCTGGGACACTGTTCGTTCCCACTGATGCCATGTTTTTGGCTTTGGAGAGGGCTGTTTTAACATATCTGTGGCTCTACATTCTTCTGGTATGGTTATGGGCCCTTTTGGGGGTGAGAGAGGGGTGAAGTGTGCACTGAACCTGTCTGCCAGGATGTTGGCAATATTGGTCAGTTCAGTGTATTTTGTGCCATTTTGCACTAACTCCGAGCAGATCTGAACATTGCAACTTAGATTCTTGACATAGTTAAAGAATGCCTTGTGGTTATCTTTGGAGTCCTTGACAATTTTTCTTTCGAAGATCGCCTTGGATGATTTTATGAGGGATCATAGTTTCTTGCTGATACTGATCAGGGATGTCTTCCCTTCTTGGGATTTTACTCTTTTCTGTACTAGTTTCCTCCTTCTATTGTATAGCTTGTTTATTGCAGGGGTCCACCAGACTGGTTTCCTTTTCTTGGAGGAGTGAGTCTTGGTTTTGCTTGGGATAGCATGATCCATGCATTCTTGCAGGTGCCTGTAGAATGCATTAGTAAAGAATTTTGCAGCTTGGACAGCATTATCCTTTAGCATGGGGGCTTTGAAACTTTCCACCTCAGTCTTAAGTTACGTGAAGTTTGCTTTTGAAAAGTTTTTCATGGTGGTTTCCTTGTCCGAGGGTGGGGGAGGAATGTGGATATCCAAAGTGATTTGTTTATGGTCAGATCTAACCAGCAAAAGGTTGATCTCTGGTGTGGAACACTGGTCACCCATGTTGGTGATGACCAGGTCCAATATGTTGTCACCTCTGGTGGGAGTGTTGACCAGTTGATCCAGGGTGTTTGAGTTTATAAATTCTAGGAAATGGAGTTAGTACTTGAGTAGCTGTCCCAGTTAATATTTGGGTAATTGAAATCACCCAATATTAGGGTGTTTGGTAGGACGTTTATGTTTCCCAGTGTTTCTAGAAATGTGGAATGGGGGTCCTGGGACATGGTGCATGATCTGTAGCAAGCTACAATTTGAATTGCAGTTTTGCCCATTGTTAGTTGCACGTGGATGATCTCTGAAGCATCGTGCTGTGCCACTAACCTGGAGGTGTGGGTATCCTTGATGAATGATATGACCCCACCTTTTATATTTCGGTCCAGGTTCTGTGGCCAAAATGTATGGTGTGAGCTGTAGCCTGGTAGTGCTGGGGTGCTCTCTGGAGCCTTAAACCAGGTTTCTGTTACTGCACATATATTGACTTTCTTCATACTGAGGAGTGCCTCGAGTGCATGCATTTTGAGGTTTAGACTTCTGGCATTGAGAAGCATTACCCTCATTTTTTTGTTACTTGTGCTATTTACGGCAGTGGGTTTGTCTTTTGAGCCTTGCCTAAAAAAGGCACTATGGGGGTGGCAAGAGCCTTGGCCAGTATTTGAAAGCCTAAGGGTGACAGGTGCAAGCCATCTCTAGCGAAGGAGCATGGCATGTTGAGCATGTCATCCCAGGCGGACAGACACTGGATCCCCTTTGAATGAAATTTTTTTTTTCTTTATGCTGTGGTAGCATTCTTGTTGAGGGCAGGATGCTGCTCAGGGTCAGGGTCATACCGGCCTGGGCTACGTGATCAGAGAGCTCTTCCATGTCTCTTTTCATGTAGTCCAGGGAGGTTCGGCTCAGGTCATTCACAACAACATGGACGATGACAGAGTCATATTTGTACTTGTTCTGGAGTGACCTGAGTGCTTGTGTTATGTGGCGGATCCTGGCACCCGACAGGCAGCTAACAGTAACCTTCTCCTTATTCAGCCTAGTGAGTGGGACGTCAGTGTGCCTGACTATAGAGTCACCTATTACTAGTATGTTGGGTATGTTATTTTGCCTTAAGAGCTATGATTGTGTGGCACAATGGTTTTGTGAAGTATGTGTTTCATGATTTATGTTGGGGGGGTGGAGGTTGTTTGGATGCCTGCTTTTTAAGTCTCTGTTGCTTTTGCAGATTTTTATTTAGAGCCTCTGAGTATGTTTTTGTGTATTTATGTGTGTTTTTTGCCGGTGATGGTTTAATGGGGCTATGTGAGACTGGTGTGGTGTGATGCAAGTATTTCCCTTCTCCTTTTGACTGTCTGATCCACTCTTGGGTTGAGAGAGCTAAGCCTCCAGTTTGGCTGTATAATTGCATCTGTCGCATGTATTATGTTTGGTGGTAAGAGGAGAGGGTTGTCTGTGTACTTGAGGCAGTTGTAACATTGCCTCAACATGCCCAGATTCACCAGTTGGACTGGAGAGTACACCTGAAACTTACCTTTGGACATGCCTGGATAGGTACAGTGAACTGTTTTACTGATTGGCTGGTTTTGAGCAAGTGCCAGGCTGAGAAATGAATGGCTTGAGTGCTTAAGTTGAAAGTTTGTCTAGTTCCAAGGGAAAAATTGAAGAGGAGACTTTGTGGAGCTGGGAATAGTTATACCCTAGCTAATCAGCACTGCCCATTGTTCAAAACCGGGTAAATGCAGTTTTTTATAGAAATTAAATGAAAGAGATAGAAATTAGCCCAAAATGGCCAATAAACTACTAATTTCTGGGTTGAAACCACTCCTCCAGGGACAGATAGGCTGCTCAAAGCTCCCCTCTCTCACAGGTGAGCAGAGAAACTTCCTTCTATCCAAGTAAGATATGGGCAAACACAGAGATTTGTAACACAGCCCTGAATTCAGCACTAACCTGAAAACTGGACTATGCTAGCTTGAAAAATGTAAGCGAACATTTGAAAACCTTGTCATAGTAACAGTTGGTCTGATGTTTTGCATTACTCACCATTGCAATACCAGTCTAATTCTTACAAAAAGCTTAGGTACAGAGTTATCTCTTCTTAGGAAATGTTGCATGTTTTTACATTGCAGTGCTATTATTTAGAGTCCTGGCAATACAGCCAACACCATCAAGGAGCATATTTATGTAAATTAACTGGTTTCAACCTTTCCGTGAAAAATGAGAACATATTTTTTCATCAGCCTTTTGTTTCTGTTAAGGTTTATTTCAGATTTCTTCATTCAAAACATCAAAATGGGTCATGGAAGGTAATCCCATCAGTATAAAACAGTGCTTGATGTAGCTGGCTACATTCCCTGCTTCATTCCAAACAGGATTATTATTATAATATGGACCTTACAAAAGGGTATTGTTAGCCTAGAAGCTTAAGGAAGTAGAAAAGTAGGTCAGTCTCTTTTCATGTTAACTACTTCAGTGTCTGGTTAGACCATGTTTTTGTGATTCTGCATAAATCATTCTCTGTAATCCATAGCATTTTAACTAGTAAGTTGCACCATAGCAATTTCTTTCAATGATTTCACCTGGCAGCTGCCCTGATATGTTAGATCATATGAATGTTGAATTTCAAGACTGATTGCAATGTTCACTCAAATGCAGTGTAAATTAATAATTTACTCTAAAAGTGCGCATTCTGATATATCTAGTGCACCCCTCACTACAGATCTAGGGACTTTAATGCTTGTGACAGATTCATTTGATAGACGATAACAAAATTCTTGCATTTGTAATACATATTCATGGCATTTTCAATTATTAAAGTATCTGTTTGCCCCAGTGTCATTGTGGCAGCAACTTGGCTTTTCTTTCCTTTTTCTTCAGCCTTCACCAATGACTGTTGTAGAGGTAACCATACTTCAACACCTTCCCAGCATATACTTACACATACACCTGAGTCATCTCCTGAGCATGTCATAGGTCACCACATTAAATACTATGACCAGTGTAACTTTCTACTGCTACACTACTGATGTGTGACTCCTCTGAAATTCACTTTTTTCTTGCACTGACTACATGCAATTATTAATGTGATAGACCTTCTCACAGTGTACCTATGTATGCCATTCAAGGAGCCAAATACATACATAAACTTCGACTAGCTAGTAAGTGCACATTTCAAAAATTGTTTATTCAGGTCTACATTTCCCTCTTCCACTCCTCTCCTCTCCTCTCCTGTCCCACTCTAATGAGACGTGATCTTGCATTTTTCCGTATTACCTTTTCAGACTCTGAAGTGACAAGATGAGGTCTCTGTTTAAAATAACTGTCTGTTAGCACTAGCTTGAATTATTCTGCTGTTTTATGCAAATGCCCTATTTTTACACTATTGGCCTCAAAATTTGACAGCACTGTTTCACAGCAGCTACATCATTGCATTTGTGACTCTTGCGAATTTCTGTCAGAAAAGCTACCTTGTCTAGATTTGTCTTATAAGCCTGTCATATAAAAACAAACTGTGCACCACTGATGAGAAGACAGGCCAAGTTTAATGCTAGTTCAGCACTGTATCTAAATACTATTTAATTTCTCACAACATCCATTTATTCTTATTGTTATTTTGATGACTTGTCAAAAAATTGAAGTGGAAGTGCTTTCCAGCACTGTAAGACACCATGTATACAAGCCATTAAGTTAAGACAGAAAAACTCTGACATAATATATATTAAGATAAGGCAACAGACAAATCACAACAGTGCAAACATACAAACAAACTGACAAACATATTGCTACAAGTAGATACTTAGGGACAAATTGATGGAACCTTTTGGTTTTAAGGCTCCTGATACATATTCATGAATTCACCTGGGCACAGAACGTTTTTTGTGATGTGACTTCTGAACTTTTCTTGTTGTTGGAAATATTTTTATTTGTTTTTGATGGACAAGAAAAATGTTTTACTGTGGAATGACTATCTGTTTACTAGCTCAAGTGCTCAAACTAAGAAAACAGTTACTGTGCAATTCAAAAGTAGGGAGGTGAGTGAAACTGAAATTAAATAATTTTTCAAATGATTATGTTCAAAGATTGAGACTGTTTCAAGAAAGATGGATGAAGTTTGTTGGCAGGGTAATGAGAAGTGGGCTAAGAAAGGTTTTCCCCAGTATACACCTTGTGCAGTTTTGATGAACAGGTAAAGGAAGTCTGTAAGGTGTGCTGGGCAGCCAAAAATGTGCATTGTTTGGGAGTAAAAAGCATCCTTTTAGTTATTTTGGTAAAAGAAGATGTAATCAATATGGGGAAAGAGGCATACTATAAAACATGTATGCTGAAGTGTACAAGATGCATGAAAACTAGGTATTTTTGGTTTACATACATATGTATACAAATATTTCTGACATGGGCAGTAAAGGCTCATAGGTTAGTACTAGCCTAACTGCCCTTACGAGCCATTTTAAGCCTAGCCAATTATCTCTTGTGAGACTCAAACTCTGCACCTTGTGTTTGTAAAGCAAACACCTTAACCATTAGGCCACCCTCCCAACTATGTTCTTCTACACTGCCAATATATTAAAACAATCATTCCTATAATAAGTGTCTAAACAGTTCTTAAAAGTAGCTAAACATGTGTTTACTTCAGTATAATTTGGTAGTCTCTTCCATGGAACAACTAATCTTTCATACAACCGATTAGTGCATCTCTCATTCCTACATAATAGTCCCATGTAATTCCTATATATTATTTCTATATAATTAGCTATACAGATTGTCTGATGATTCTCTGCTACTCTTTGTAAACCCTAACATTCCCAGAGGTAGTTGTCTCTAAACACCCGTTATACCCAAATAAACACTGTACAAATTTAGATATTTTAATCTTTCATATTGTTGTTGTGTCTTTTGGCTTTTCCCGGTTAGGGGTCGCCACAGCGGAACTCCGGTCCGCTAATGATTGGCAGTAGATTTTTACGTGCCGAGTTGCTGGCTCTGATGCACAACCTTCAACGAAGGTATGCCCATTCACGCATGTCTCCACACAGAAGACGCTCTAGCTGAGAATCAAACAGGACAACGTCTTACTGTGAGGCGACAACGCTACCGCAGTACCACCACCGCAGTTGTAAATTTCCACATCCATGAGACCCCTTGGTATATTTCCACTGTATTATTTTCATTCTTGTACAGTTTCCATATTATTAATCCATACTCTAGTTTGGTTCTGACATAAATTATAAACAATGATTTCATCATTTCTGACTTCCTAGACTTTATAAACCCTCTTATATAGCCTATATTTTTGAGCTGCCACTAACCAATTGGTTGATATGATCAGAAAAACTCAAAGCTGGGTCTACCCATAAACCAAGGCCCTTAAATGAATCTAAAGTTTCAATGACTTTGTACTGTATTAAATACTCACCCTTGAAGGGTCTTGAGTGTGCTATATTAAATATTCTCCCAAATGTCATATGCCTAGTTTTTCATGTATTTATCAGCATATTATTCTTCTGATGTCAAGTTATTTTGCAGATATGCTCTGTCTGAAACAAATGCAATCAGTTTATCCATTTGCAAGTCATCTACATGCAGAATATAGAGCATTTCATTTAAAAAATAGACCTGAAAAATACAACCTAAACAAGTATGGTCCTAGGACAGAGCCCTGTTGGACACCCTGACTAACTTAGCATTTCATCTGTCCATTTGGTGTATGATACTTTCCATAGCAAAATTTGATTTATCTGTGAAGGTTATTAATGCCATGCAGCTATCCATCTTATCAACATTTCATTAATCTCTAGTTGTTCTAATTTATCAATCTATATTTTGTGTCTGACCTTATCAAAGGCTGCAAAAATTATATCACATCATTCTTTTTTCATTTGTAATTTGTATTATATAAATATGGAACATCATATTACAGGTAGTTATATCTCTATTTGCAACATATGCATGCTAGTATATGGTTCCAACTCCCAACCTTTCCACTTCTGGCAATAATTTATCAAAAACAACATACTCCATTACTTTTTCCACAAAAAACAAAAATAAGGACACTTTTGAAGTATTGCTCTTACAAACTTAAAAAGATGATAGAATAATAGGTTTTGAATTAGTATGAATTTTCTGAAAGATATGAAATCTGATCCTCATATGTGTGCCATTATTTTCTCTCTTCAGTCCTCAGTGATTTACCAGAAAACCACAATTGTATGAGAAAGAGACCAAAAGTATGAAACATTAATCTGGACATTCTGCAAAAATCTGGACAGTTGAGAGGTATGCCCCAGCTACTGTTTTCCCTCCTGTGTTTCATGCAAGAAATCTATTAATTCATCTAAGACATTATCACTTGACTTTGGCAGTCTATTCATTCTAAACATTGTAATCTGTTCTAGGATTGTCTTTATTGTCACAATTGCACAATCTACAGTATTGGTGTTATCATAAAACATGTAGTAATCACAAGACTCATGACGATCTTTAATCCTTGTCATAACACCTCCACCTGATTTTTTGTTAGCATGTCTGTTACAGTAAAAACATTTATGCTCTGACAGAACTGGTTTCCAGTTGTTGTTTTTTAACCATGCTAAACAAACAATAACATTAATCTTATGCAAATATAAGAAATTTTCCAATAAAAATTATATTACTAATGTTACTAGCATTAATAACCTGCACAGATAAATCAAATGTTGCTATATGTGAACTGCAACATTTCTGATCAGACAAAAATCCTTCCTTGTGTTTGTCAAATATCTCAATAAATTTGCTGCAAATAGGAACAACATGGATTACAGGCTGTTTCAGAAAATGAAATAATGTCATAAGAAGAGGCAAGTGTTTTTTCAGAGAATGGACTTTACTGAAATTGAAAAGAATGATATTGAGCAAGATAAAGAAGCAGCACAATGGTAGTGCAATATAAACCAGGTGTGAGGTATCAGAAGATGAAAATCAAAGAGAAAAAAATGAAGATGGTGAACAAGAAAATGACCAAAAATAAACATTATATATTACATAGTGTAAGATACATAAAAAAGAAAGGTGAAGAAAACTAAAGAAAGAAAGGCAATTTTCCAGTATTATCTGTTAACGTAAATGATACAGAGAAGGAAGAAATGTGTTTTACAGTCTATGTATGGTGTAGAAAAATTAGACATGGTATTATAGGTTTATATGATGCAAGTTTTATGAATAGAGAGTAAATAATACAGTTTTAAAATTTGTGGCAGTGGATATTATTATACAGTGTGGGAAAGGAAGAATATTGTAGGATTACTGTACTAATAAATAACAGTGAAACAAATGTATTGTACAGGGCAATAATGATTCCAGAGAGAATGATGGTACATGATTGCTATATGCGGTAAAAGATGGTATGAGCACAGTTGTTGCAGGCTGCAGAGATTGGAGGAAAATGGGCAAAGGCTGCCAGCCTAGTCAAATAGAATTTGATACTTAATTCTATCAATTGTATAAATAAATGTAAAATAAAGGCTTGTGTATTTAAATGAAAGAAAATACTGTAAAATGTGAACTTCAAGATTTTTGCAACATTGCCATCTGCTGTAAGTAAAACCAAGCCAAGCATTTCAAATGTGTCTTTTGAAGCTGAAAAGATTTTATGAATCCCTTTGATGTTTGCAAGTCGGCTTCAGCGAGTCTGGATGAAGGTTTCAGGCCCATTGTTTTAAGGTTAAAGTTAAGGGCCAGAATTTACACGTGGAAGGTGCTTTATTGCTCTGGTTTCTGCTAGAGTGTATATGTGAAATGCCTTTTATTGTTGTAGTCTCCTGAGCAGGTATTAGCTTGCTAAATAATGCAGTTTGTTTCCTGGGAACTCCAGACTAAGTGTCAAAAATAATGTAATTTGGGAGGGCCTTAGAGAACTGTTGGTTAGTGTTTAAAAACTATTGTTGAGTGAGAGACTGAGAAGCATTTTGATCTTGGACATCTAACCCAGCAGTGCTTGCTTTTTATGTATGTAAGATTATAGCACTGTATTTTCTCTTAAAATTAGCTAAAGATTAAAAAGTTAGATTAAGTGTTTTTCTTGGACATCAGACCTGTCCTACTGTATTATTTTAAGTTTCTGTGTGATCTCTGAACTCTTAGATATCTCTGTGGTGTAGTAGTATTGTGTTGTGTTTTAATTATTTATTATTAAGTATTTTAAAAACCTTTACCTGTGGCTGGTTTGTATAAAGAAGTAGGCTCTAGAGTACATTGCATATTTATAGAGTTCATTGTAATAGGCCACTCTAAAATAAGCCTTAGACTAAATAGTCACATTACCAATTGGATAATAATATTGCACAGTAATAATTGGACACCCTTTTAAGGGCCTTTTAGTAGCTGATAATATTAGCTGGTGGTGGCAGAAATTACTACTGTATAGTCTGGATAAAGGGGCACAGCTGGAGAATCTGTGTCAGCCTTTCCCAGGAGTGTCTGTGAAGTTGTATAAATACTTATCTCAAAGTGTGGGTATGTGTCAGCTACCTGGGCAGGGACACGAAGCAGCGGTTGGACAGAGAGGGTACTGGAGGTTAGCTTGCCAGCTAGGCTGAGATCTGGACCCTATAGCTGTGCCAGTGGGGAGTCTTATTGGGGACCTGGTGAGCAAGGGAGCAACCAGTCTTAGACTTATTGTGATCTCTGTGTGCACTTAAGGGAAATTGTACTTTACTGTGTGTATTAGTTATCCTTTCCTCTTCTAGGAGATGACCTCCCTGGTGTTAGTGGTGAGGATTGAGGCTCCTTGGATGCTGGGCCAGGGCACAGGCATCACATATTGGTGAGCGGTGGGATATCCTATCACATATTGGTTTGCTGTAGTGGGATCCAATCACATATTGATTAGTTGGCAAACACTAATTGGCTTGTAGTGGTGTGGGTAGAGTGAATTCCTGTAGCTTATGCACAGTGATCTCTAAAAGTGTTTTGTACTCTAAAACAGCCATGCAGTGTATACTCAGAGTTCAGATCACAATTGTTTTATTTCTTTTGTTCATAGGTTCATAGGTTCATAGGAAGGTACTAAGCTATCGGCCCAAGGGCCTACGTAAGCCTAGCCAACAAGGTTCTCCTGGCTTATGCCACCCAAGAAAGTTATTTTTCTGTGCCACTGTCGAGCAGAGACACAGAAGTGATCCCTGGGGTGTATTTCCTATTTCCCATTCACTCATCAAGATTTTTCTTGAAGAGTGCTAATGAAGGACTTTGCTTGACATAGATGGGTAGCCTGTTCCAGAGTATTTAAAGTCTCTGGGACAGGAATCTATCCCTCCAGCATGTCCTGTTGATTGTGGTGACAAGGTTTAGGTACCTAGAGCATGTAGCTCAGAGGGATTGGGATTTCTTTAGGTGTAGCATGTCCAACAGCTCTGGGTTTGGCATAGCTTTATATGTTCGGCAGAGATCACCTCAGAGTAGGCAATATGCTACCAAGTAAAGCTGGAGTTTTTTGAGGCGGTCAGTGTAGAGCATTTTTTGAGGCCAGTAATCCTCTTTGTGAGGTACTTCTGTGGCCTTTCCAGCTGCTGCAGATGTCTTGCGAGGTACATTCCAAAAGGGTCATTATACTCTATAATGGGTCTAATGAGTGTCAAGTAGAGGGGAACAATGACCTCTTTTTTCCTGGATGAGAACCCTTTTATGATGAGGTGTGCCACGTAGAAGGACATCCTGACTACTCTGGCGATGTGACTATCAAAGGAGAGACTACTGTCCACCTGGGTCCCAAGGTCTCTTATCACGCATTTGGTGTTAGGTGGATTGCTGCCTATGTTGTAGTTCATGGGTACAGAGTTTTTACCAAAGGGCATGACACTGCAATTTTTGGCATTGAGCTTGAGGCCATGGCTCTGACACCAGGGATCTGTCTCAGCGAGGCCCTTCTGTAGGATGTTCACATCATTTGGGGACTTGACTATGGTTCCTAGTTTGCAGTCATCTGTGAACTTCATTAGCCAGAGGCCTTCTGTGTTAGCCTGTACTTTAGAGAAGTAGATACCAAACAGGAGACGTCCCAGGACAGAACCCTGTGGTACTCCACTTGTCACTGCTTTGAGGTCAGATTTGGAGTCTGCAACTTTTTCAGTGTGGGTTCTGTCAGTGAGCCAGTTGGCAACCCATCTTGTAACATAGGGATTTATACCTAGTTTAGTGAGTTTAGCTATAATTCCAGAATAGGGAATGGTGATGAATGCTTTGGCGAGGTCAAGATAGGCTGTGTGATCCACCTTACCCTCATCTACGGCTTTGGTGACTGCCTCAAAGAAGTTGATCAGGTTTAGGAGGCATGATCTGCCTTTCACAAACCTGAACTGGGTGGGATCCAGAGCTTGGAGGTTACCAATTTCTTTGTTTATAAGTTCCATGATGATACATTCCATGGCCTTGCAGACCAGGCTCGTCAGGCTAATAGGTCGATAGTTCCCAGGATCAATGATGGCTCCCCCTTTGTGGAGTGGGATAACTGTTGCTGAGCACCATTCAGTAGGCACAAAGCCTGATGTGAGGCTATTTTTGAAAATGGTGCTTAAGTGGGGAGCCAGTTCATTCTGAAGTTAGTGTAAAACACAGCCTGGGATGTTGTCCGGTCCCATGGATGCTGTGTTTTTGGCTTTAGAGAGGGCAGCTTTTACCTGCATAGTTGTGATTACAGGGACTCTGCATTTTTCCTGTATAGATATGGGCCCTTTAGAGGGTGAGAGGGGGGTAAAGTTAGCACTGAACCTATCTGCCAGGATGTTGGCAATATCAGTTGGTTCTGCAATTTTCTTGCCTTTGTGCTGTAACTCAGGGCAAATCTGGGTGTTGCCATTGAGATTCTTGACATAGCTATAGAATGCTTTGTGGTTGTCCTTGGAATTAGTGGTGATTTTGTTTTTGTAGCTAGCTTTGGAGGATCTTATAAGGGATCTCAGCTTCTTACTGAGGCTGACCAGGGAGCTCCTCCACTCATGGGATTTTACTCTCTTTTGCAACAGTTTCTTCCTTCTGTTGTACAGTTTGTTTATGGCAGGGGACCACCAAATTGGCTTCATTGTTTTGGAGAATAGCATCTTGGTTCTGTTTGGGATAGCATGATCCATGCACATGTGTAAGTGCTTATAGAGTGCATTTGTGTAGGATTCAGCAGTTGGAACTGTATTGTCCATCTGCATAGGTGTCATGAAGTTCACCACTTCTGTCTTAAGAAGCATGAAGTTGGCTTTGGAGAATTTTTTTACTGTGCTTTCCTTAATGGGGAGTGGGATGTGGATATCAAGGATGATTAGCTTATGGTCAGATTGGACCAACGAGGAGTTGACTTCAGGTGTGGAACACCGGTCACTCATGTTGGTAATGACTAGGTCTAGGATATTGTTGCCCCTGGTGGGGGTGTGGATAAGTTGATCCAGGGCATTGGATTTTATGAATTCCAGAAAGCGTTGAGCTAAGGAGTTGGTACACGAGTAGTTTTCCCTGTTAATGGTTGGGTAGATGAAGTTGCCCATTATTAGGGTGTTTGGTTGAACCCTAATATTTTCCAGTACATCAAGAAAAGAGGAGTGGGAATCCTGGGGCATGGTGGGGGATCTGTAGCAAGCTACAATTTGGATTGCAGTTTTTCCCAGAGTTAGTTGCACTTGGATAACCTCGGATGCATTAGACTGGGCAACTAGCCTGGAGGTGTGGATATCCTTAATGAATATGGACACACCTCCGCCTTTGGTGTTTCAGTCCAGGTTACATGGCCGAAAAGTGTGGTATGAGTTATAGCCTGGTAGTGCAGGGGTGCTATCTGGAGCCTTGAACCAGGTCTCAGTCACTGCACAGATATTAATGTTCTCCATTTTAAGGAGTGCTTTGAGTGAGTGCATTTTGAGATTTAGACTTCTAGCACTGAGCAGCATTACTGTCAGTTTTTGCTTGCCTGTTCCTGTTATAGTGGTGAATTTGTTATTTGAACCTTGCCTAAAAAGGCACTATAGGGGCGTCAAGAGCCTTAGCCAGTATCTGGAATCCCAGGGGTGACAGGTGCAGGCCATCTGTGGCAAAGCATTGTGGTCTGTTGACTATGTCATCCCAAGCAGACAGATACTGGATCCACTTAGAATGAAACCAGATGCTTAGCCAATAGTTGAAGTCAATCATTTTGTCCTTGTACTGCATATCATTCTGGGCAATGGCAGAATGCTACTCAGGGCTAGGGTCATACCTGCCTGGGCTACAAGATCGGAGAGCTCTTCCATGTCTCTTTTCATGTAGTCCAGGGAGGTACATCTCAGGTCATTCACACCAACATGGACAATAACAGAGTCATATTTGTACTTGTGGAGTGACCTGAGTGCATGGGTTATATGGCAGATCCTGGCACCTGACAGGCAGCTGACAGTAACCTTCTCCTTGTTTAGCCTGGTGAGTGGGACATCAGTCTGCCTGACTATAGAGTCACCTATGACTAGTGTGTTGAGTACGTTGTTTTGCCTTATTGGCTGTGGTTGAGTGGCACACTGAGTCTGTGGACTATGTGTCATTTGGGTTGTTTTGGGTGGTGGAGGTTGCTTGTGTTTCTGCTTTGGATGTCTCTGCTGCTTAGACAGATTATTATTGAGAGCCTCCGCAAATGTTTCTGTGCTATTATCTGTGGATTTTGGTGGTGTAGATTTAGTGAGACTATGTGATGAGTGTGGTGTGGTGCAAATGTTTACCTTTTCCTCATGACTGTCAAGTTCAGTCTTGGTTGTAGAGAGCTTTACCTCCAGTTTGGCTAGATAAGTGCATCTCTCACAGGTTGTAGTGTTGGGTGGTAGGAGGAGAGGGTTGTCTGTGTACATGAGGCAATTTCTACATTGCCACAAGATGCTCAGATTCATCAGATAGACAGGAGAGAACACTGGGAGCTGACCCTTGGACATGCCTGAATAAAAAACTATTTTCCTCTAGATAAGTGAGTACAAGAGCTGCTTTTCTCTAAGCAAGTGAGAAAAGTAAGTACAAAAACTGTTTTCCTCTAGTTAATGAGGAAGACTGAGTGCTATAGTAATTAGTAGCTTGTTTAGTGCTTACAAGTTCTGAAGAAGTGCTGAGCATGAATAAGCAAATTTAAGTGCTAAAACTAAGAACCTGAATCTGCACTAGATGAGTTACAGGACAGAAACAAGTGCAAATGCAGGCTTTCAAATCATAAAGTTGAGAGAGATGGAAGACATTGCCCAAACGACCAGTAACTACAATTTCTGGGCCAGAACCACTCCTTATGTGGTAGACAGGTTACCTAGTACTTACCACTCCCACTGATAAGCTAGAAGGCTTCCCTCCAACACAGAAAGGCTTGGGGGGCTCAGAAGCTTACATACAGTCCTGGATACAGCAAATCTGTATTTGGAACACTAGTTACAAGAAAGGTAGGAAACAGGCTTATAGTTTTTTTTTACAGAAAATTAGCAAAACAAAGTTGCACACTTGAGTATATAGCAATATTAGACCAAACACAGTTTAAAAATGCAATTAAATTAAAAAGGACTAAAAGCAAGTGCAGAAAGAGTTTATTAGGTAGAATGTGGTAAAGAGATGGGACTGGGGGAGTGTCCCAGATCAAATCTACAGTGGGGTGGGCAACTGCAAAGGCCACCAAATTTAAACTACAAACCAAAAATAGGGAGGGGTGGGTGAGACAAAACAGAGATCTAAGCAACAACTAACAGTACAAACTCTAAAACCCCAAAAAATATACTCAGCTCTGTATATTTGCAGATCAGTCTCTCAGAACAGTGCGACAACAGTTTCAACAGAGAGCTAAGCAACAATTAACAAACTCTATAACAAAAAATATATATACTCAGCTCTGTATATTTGCAGATAGTCTGGAAGGCAGTTTTTCAGAACACAGGTTTCATCAATTAAATGCAGGCTGTTACTAACAGGTAAAATTAAGTGATCCTTGAGTTAGATAACACACAAGCTATAAAAAACAGTTATACCAACTGAAGACATGGCAGAAAATGGGGGGAGGGTGGAGAAAACAGTTTCAACAGAGATCTAAGCAACAACTAACAGTACAAACTGTAAAACCCCCAAAAATATACTCAGCTCTGTATATTTGCAGATCAGTCTCTCAGAACAGTGAGACAACAGTTTCAACAGAGATCTAAGCAACAATTAACAAATTCTATAACCAAAAAATATATACTCAGCTCTGTATAATTTGCAGATAGCCTGGAAGACAGTCTTTCAGAACACAGGTTTCAGCAATTAAATGCAGGCTGTTAGCTTAGTGTTAGTCAGGGTGAGCAGGCAGCATGTCAGCAGAGGAGTATGGAAAGCTGACAAGGAGTCAGCTGGCAGAGGTGTGCCAAGTTAGGGGACTGGTGCATGGAAACCTGACTAAGGCAGACCTTACTGCAGCCATGGTTACAGCTGCATCAGAAAACAGCAGCCTGGAGGACAATTAGACTGACAGTGGAGATACAATATCCTCAGAGAATGGACAGTTCAACCTTTCTGCAGTGGACTTAAAAATCCAGCTGGAGCTAAAGAGACTTGAGTTAGAGGCCAGGCATATGGAACTAGAAGCAGCTGAGAAAATGAGGAATCTACAAGCTGAGGAAAATGAATGGTAGAGGAGGCATGAGAGGGAAATGCTGACTCTTCACCAGAGTCATGGAGGTAATGGGGATGGGAGTAACTGGACCCCAAAAGCACAAAAGGTCATTAAATTTCTTCCACAGTTTAAAAAGGGGGATAATTTTGATAGCTTCATTCATATGTTTGAGCAGGTATGTAAACAGTGTGAAGTTGACCAAGGGCTCTGGGTATGGTTCCTGACCCCCTTACTCCATGGTAAAGCTGTAACTTCTTTAGCAAAAATGCATGACACTGACTGTTTTGATTATACTGGTGTAAAAAGACACTTGTTGGAATGTTTTAAGCTAACACCTGAAATGTATAGGAAAAAGTTTTGTGAGCATAGACGCAAGGCAGATGAAAATGTATGTGAATATGTTGCTTAACTAAACACTTATTTTCATAGCTGGGTGAATGGATGTCAGGTCACCACTTTTGAAGGGCTGGCAGACCTTGTGGTAAGGGAACAAGCTCTTAGCACTTTGTCTGAGGACATGAGGATGTGGTTAGCTGATAGACAGTGTGCTACTTCAGAGGAGTTGGGGAAGAAGGGAGACCTATACCTAGCAAACAGAGCAGCCCTGCACAGGAAAGGGATCCCCAGTACTGCTCATGGGACTAAAGGAACCCATGGTGGGCAGCACAGACTTTCCCAACAGAATCCGCCAGTAGCAGAGGAAGCCACTAGTCCAGGTACATGTCTAGGAGCTAGGGTTAAAAGTTTTGAATGCAATCAGTGGGGCCATGTGGCATACAGATGTCCACAGAGGCAAGGTGGGGAACCAAAGTTGAGGGGGCCAGTAAGTGGGAAAGACAAAATGCCAACAGTGGGTTGTCTTGAGACAACAGGGGTATGGAACTACCATCCTGCAGATGATCTGAGAGGGAAGGATTTGAATGAGGCAGTACTATGTACTTATGCAGTTACATGCAGTGAGGCTAGGAGACAAGCATGTGGGTCTGCTAGCCTGGGGGAGACCCAGAAAGACTGCATACTTGCAGCCAGGACTGCTGAGGTGGTTACTTCAGGGAGTGAGCTACGGTGTAGCAGTGAGACTGAATGTGAACCTCAGCTGCTTGTGGGTACTAATGTTCCCTTGGACAGAGTAACTGCAAAGGAAGAGGTGTGTAGTAGTACCCAGGCTGACAGTGAGGCACTGCTGTCAGAGGATGCCAGACTTCCTGTGGAAGGGGAGCTGGGAAGGGTTACAAGGAGAGAGCTGAGACAGGCTCAGCTTTCAGACCCTACATTGCAAAGCCTGAGGCAGTTAGCTAGAGATGCACCTGATTCTCAAGGGAAGGGCTAATCTGTATACTGGAACAAAGGGTTACTGTACAGAGAGTGGATACCTGAGGGAGGGCTAGAAGGTGAGAGAGTACAGTAGTTGGTAGTGCCTAGAGCTTAACATCTGGCGCTTCTAGCCATAGCCCATGATATTCCCTTTGCAGGTCATATGGGCATAAAACGTACAAAGAGGAATATTATGCAAAACTTCTATTGGCCTGGAATTTCCAGAGATGTAACAGGGTACTGCAGGACCTGTGAGCAGTGCCAAAAGGTAGGCAAGGCAGGAGACAAAGTGAGAGCTCCTTTGATGCCTTTACCTGTGATTGAGGAGCCATTTCAGAAGATATCTATGGATATTGTGGTTCCTCTGAGTACCCCAAGTTCCACAGAGAAAAAGTATATCCTAGTGACTGTATGTTATGCTACACGATACCCTGAGGCAGTCGCTTTGTCCTCCACTGAGGCCGAGAATGTGACAAATGCTTTGCTAGAGATTTTCAGCAGGGTAGGTTTCCCAAAGGAAATACTGTCTGACAGAGTTGCCAATTTTATGTCAGACCTGCTGGCTTGTCTGTGGAAGTCCTCTGGGGTGAAGCACATGAAGACCACTCCCTACCATTCCCAGACTAATGGTCTTGTTGAGAGGTTAAACTCTAGAATTAAGTCAATGCTACCAGCATTTGCAGATCAGTTTAAGAGGAAGTGGGACAAATATTTGCCCCATCTGTTGTTTGCTTACAGGGAGGTTCCTCAGGAATCCACAGGTTTTTCACCCTTTGAGTTGCTGTATGAGCATAGGGTGAGGGGACCACTAGATTTAATTTGAGATGAGTGGAAAGGTGAGTGTGAGTCTCACAAGGGGTCTGTTGTGGCATATGTCCTGAACCTCAGGACAAGGCTCAGGGAACTCATGGGCCTGACCCTGGAGAACCTGGCAGAAGCCCAGCAACAGAAAAAGGTGTGGTATGACAGGAATGCTCAAGCTAGAGAGTATGCTGTAGGGCCACGGGTGATGGTTCTCATTCCTGTCAGACACAACAAGTTGCAAGCAGCTTGTGAGGGACCCTACACGGTGGTAAGAAAGGTAAGTGATGTTAACTACATGGTGGAACTGCTAGGCAGAAGGCAGGGGCACAAATTGTACCGTGGTAACATGATGAAACCTTACCATGATAGGGAGACCCTTGTGCTGAGCATTTGCAGTGGATTACAGGAGGAGTCTGAGAGAGATCTTGCGACTGATCTCCTCAGTGAAGCTCGGGCTGACACCTCGATGGAAGGGGTAGCAATGTCCCAGCAGCTGTCTCCTACCCAGGTTCGAGAAATCTGAGCTGTGTTGCAGGAGTTTGGGGTCATGTTCACCAGGAAACCAGCACCAGGTGGATACAGGACACCAAAGGCCTATCAGGCAGGCCCCTTATAGGGTGTCTGAGAGAGTCAAACAGACTCTGAGGGAAGAGGTACAGGAGATGTTGGAACTAGGGGTGATTCAGGAGTCCAACAGTCCCTGGGTCTCCCCAGTGGTACTGGTGCCATAGAAGGATGGCTGCACCAGAGTCTGTGTGGATTACAGGAAATTAAATAGTCACATAGAGTCGGACGCTTACCCCATGCCTAGGACAAATGAGGCCCTAGAGCAGCTGGGTGGGGTTAAGTATCTTACAACCATTGATCTTACCAAGGGTTACTGGCAGGTGCCTTTGACTCCCAGTGTTAGAGAAAAGTCAGCCTTTGTGACTCCTTTTGGCTTGTATGAGTTCACAAAGATGCCCTTTGGGATGAAAAATGCCGCAGCGACTTTCCAGAAGCTGGTAGATCATATCTTAGCAGGAGCAGGAGGGTTTGCCCTTGCTTACATGGATGATATTACTATCTACAGCCATTCCTGGCAAGGGCACCTTCAGCATGTCAGAGAGGTGGTGGGCAGACTACAGAGGGCAGGATTAACCATTAAGCTGAGCAAATGTCAGGTGTGTATGACAGAGGTCTCCTACCTAGGATATAGAGTGGGGAGTGGTAAGATAAGGCCAGAACCTGCCAAAGTGGAAGCCATTCAGGCATGGCCTGCACCTGTTACCAAAAAGCATCTCTAAATAAATAGTTAGAATCTCCCAAAATGATTGCATTCATGTTCAGATTAAGATAATTTTTCATCTCATCAGACATTGATATGTTTTCTTTCACTCCTGTGTATGCCTGTGTAATGCCAGTGAGGGCATTCTTAGGGACAGCAGGGTACTACAGAAAGTTCATTTCCAATTATAGTACCATAGCTGCTCCCCTCACAGACCTGACAAGGAAGAACAGGCCAGATAAGGTAGTGTGGATCCCAGCATGTGAGCAGGCATTTCAGAAGCTTAAGGAAACTTTCGGAGGACCCCCTGTGTTAGCCAGTCCCGACTATAGCAAAGAACTTGTTGTGCAGGTGGATGCTTCAAACTATGGGGTGGGGGCTGTACTTAGCCATATTTCTTCTGAGGGAGAAGAGCACCCAGTGGTTTATCCCAGTCGCAGGCTCCAACCCAGGGAGGAATGCTATGCAGCAGTAGAAAAGGAATGTCTAGCCATAGAGTGGGCACTACTAAATTTTCAGCTTTATCTGTAAGGAAGAAAATTCACTGTGATGACAGATTACAATCCCCTAACATGGTTAAACTGAGCCAGCCAGCAAAATGCCATGTTGCTAAAATGGAGCCTGTGGTTGCAAGCCTATATGTCAGTGCAGCACCGCAGTGGGAGTAGCAATGCCAATGCAGATGGACTCTCAAGACAGGGAATGGGGTGAGGTACACCCAGATAGACCTGACACTCTCAAGCTATGTTTCTCAATTGGCACTTAAAAAACTTGCTTGAGTTCCCCAGGGGGGAGAGATGTGAAGATTGGAGGAAGATGGGTGAAGGCTGCCAGCCTAGTCAAATAGAATTTGATACATAATTCTATCAATTGTATAAATAAATGTAAACTACAGGCTTGTGTTTTTAAATGAAAGAAAACACTGTAAAATGTGAACTTCAAGATTGTTGCAACATTGCCATCTGCTGTAAGGAAATCCAAGCCAAACATTTCAAATGTGTCTTTTGAAGCTGAAAAGATCTTATGAATCTCTTTGATGTTTACAAGTCGGCTCCAGCAAGTCTGGATGAAGGTTTCAGGCCCATTGTTTTAAGGTTAAAGTTAAGGGCCAGAATTTACATGTGGAAGGTACTTTATTGCTCTGGTTTCTGCTAGAGTGTATATGTGAAATGCATTTTTATTGTTGTAGTCTCCTGAGCAGATGTTAGCTTGCTAAATAATGCAGTTTGTGTCCTGGGAACTCCAGGCTAAGTATCAAAAATTATGTAATTTGGGAGGGCCTTAGAGAGCTGTTGGTTAGTGTTTACAAACTATTGTTGAGTGAGAGACTGGGAAGCATTTTGATCTTGGACATCTAACCCAGCAGTGCTTGCTCTTTATGTATTTAAGTAAGATTATAGCACCGTGTTTTCTCTTAAAATTAGCTAAAGATTAGAAAGTTAGATTAAGTGTTTTTCTTGGACATCAGACCTGTTCTACTGTATTATTTTAAGTTTCTGTGTGATCTCTGAACTCTTAGATATCTCTGTGGTGTAGTAGCATTGTCTTGTGTTTTAATTATTTATTATTAAATATTTTAAAAACCTTTACCTGTGGCTGGTTTGTATAGAGAAGTAGGCTCTAGAGTACATTGCATATTTATAGAGTTCATTGTTATAGGCCACTCTAAAATAAGCCTTAGACTGAATAGTCACATTACCAATTGGATAATAATATTGCATAGTAATAATTGGACACCCTTTTAAGGGCCTTTTAGTAGCTGATAATATTAGCTGGTGGTGGCAGAAATTACTACCATATAGTCTGGGTAAAGGGGCACAGCTGGAGAATCTGTGTCAGCCTTTCCCAGGAGTGTCTGTGAAGTTGCACAAATACTTATCTCAAAGTGTGGGTGTGTGTCAGCTACCTGGGCAGGGACATGAAGCACTGTTCGGACAGAGAGGGTACTGGAGGTTAGCTTGCCTGATTTCTGAGATCTGGACCCTATAGCTGAACCAGGGGGGAGTCTTACTGGAGACCTGGTGAGCAAGTGAGCAACCAGCCCTAGTCTGACTTTGATCTCTGTGTGCACTTAAGGGAAATTGTACTTTACTGTGTGTATTAGTCATCCTTTCCTTTTCTAGGAGAAGACCTCACTGGTGTTAGTGGTGAGGATTGAGGCTCCTTTATTGCTGGGCCAGGGCACGGGCATTACACAGGCATACACAGGAGTGAAAGAAAACATAACAATGTCTGATGAAATGAAAAAATATCTTAATCTGAACATGAATGCAATCATTTTGGGAGATTCTAACTATTTATTTAGAGAAAGAAATAAGAAAGTAAATACAGATGTGAAAAAATATGTTGAAAAGGAAACTTTTCAACAGCAACAGATGTTATTATGTTTTTGAGAACACTATATGAAGTCAATTAGGGCATAAATAGAGAAATTTTTCTGCTTATAGTGTAATATGGTCAGAATGTGGAGAAGGCAATCAAATTGTTAAGGAACAGAAAGGAATTAAAAGATATACAGGAATATATTATGCATTGAGACCTGGATTAATTGAGAACATGGGCATGGAGTAATATGTCATGTCAAGCAGGTAAACCATGCCCAAGTCTAAAAGATAGAGTTCAACAAGTTTCTATTCATTATATGCTAATGGGAACTGCCATAACCCTATGGCTGAATCAAAACTGGGAAGTTGGCTCACGTCACCAGCATAATTTGGTATTGTATCTTAGTGAGGCTCATCTGTTTTTATTTAACATCTATTTACTGGGAAAGTCTTACTGGGACAGAGACCATTTTCATCAGAGACCTGGGGAGAAATGCTTCAGATGCATGTCTTTGGAGTGGGGGAGGAAACTGGAATACGTGGAGGAAACCCACTCAAATGCAGGGAGAACATGCAGACTCTCAACAGAATGCACCCCAGCTGAGAATTAAACCTCTTGCTGTGAGGTGATAATGTTAACCACTGCACCACTGTGCTGCCCCATGTACAAGGCTGAACCATTTGTAAAGCCTATTGAACTGAATCATTTCAGTGAGGTGGAAACTCCATACAGGTACTGTAGGCAGTACCTTCTGGGAAGGCAGTGTGAACCATCCCCCAAACCTCTTTGGAGTAGTTCACAGTATTATTTTTTTTAAAAACAGATTAAATTCCCTGGCGGGCTAGTGGAGGTGTCTGCCCATCCCTCTTCTTGTATGGGGTGAATGCAGGCATGACATATTTATGTTTGAATTTATAAGCCAACCTTATAGGTAAACATATTGTGCTAAATGGCCCTATGGCCATACAGGTCCATCTTTGTATTAGATTCAGTACTGCAGGCAGGTCCTCTGCTTCCAGTGCTAGGTCTAACATACAGGTGAAGCTCTTGCAACAGACAACTTTGGCTAGATGCTGTAGTCCTTCTGTGTCCTCATAAGGTTAGAGCTGCACTCAGAATAGAATAGAATGAGGTTCATTAACAGATTATTATAATGGAACTCTATTCAGTTCAATGTATCAGTGCTCTAAGGTACTGAAATGAGTAAACTCTACCCTAGAATTATGTCATGGGGGCAGGGTAAATTTCACAGTTTAGATTACTGAGAAGGGGATGGTAGAGACTGTCCACACACACACTTCTCCATTGTTTTGGAATCTGTCCCTGAATGTCATGAAAACCGAGACAAGGAGGTTATATGAGAAGTATAAAAATATGGTATAATTTTATAACAGCTGACAGAATGGCTAAATGCCTATAAAGAGAAATAGAACTATCAATGCCTAATTCAAAGAAAGAATGACTTGAAAGTTGGAAAGAAATGTATATAGAAATGACAGCAAAATAGGAAAAACACTAAAGAGAGATGTTCTTAATTGTTTCAAAAGTGAGAAGGGTATTTATGAGGAAAACAAGATTAGTACAAAAGCCATGTTAAAAACAAGGGTATTTGGTAACAGGAAAAAAGAAAAAGTTATATATTTTAGGTTGTAGAATACAGACATGAAATATAAATACACAATGAGAAAAATAAGAAAATAGAGGTAATGTGGAATGTTAAAAATAAGAATGTAGAGAGACAGAGCGAGAGAGAGAGAGAATGTTGGATAAACTGAATATAGTGATAAAACAGAAATGTAAAGAATGTACCTATAGAAGAGGGATTAGGCGACAACTATGTGTCAGTAAGAAATGAATGAGCTTTTGGAGTTAATAAAGAAATGGTTGAAGTAAGGTTTAAATAATGAGGAGATTGTGGAAAAAGACATATTTTCATGGAAGAAAGAAGAAAGGAGCTTCTTGAAAAAATGATATCCAATAACAGCCCTGCGGATTTATAGAAGTGCTTCCATGACATAATATTTTGAGATTCAGTGATATGATAGCTAGAATGAGGAAAGACCTCATTATTGGCCAATTTGAATGCCTCTGAATTACTGTTACCTACTGCAATGTGTAGGTCATTGCTGCAGCCACGTTGTGTAGGCATAGATACCCACCCTTAGTCACTCTCCAACACACACAGACACATTCAAACACAAACACACATGCAGACACACCATAGTCCTCATACTTATCCCTGAGTTGTGTGTCCTCCTATTTTGTAAGTTATATCTCTCATGTCTAGTGGTTCTTCCACCTCCGATTCCCATACTAGTTAAGTGCCATTAATGCACATGAGTTTAGAGTACTCCTTGGTATATAGTGCTTCCCCTCACCCCCACATACCCTATAATAGTTTAAGTGCCATTAATGGACATGAGTTTAGAGTACTCCTTGATATATAGTGCTTTACCTCACCCCCACAGACCCTATAATAGTTTAAGTGCCATTAAGGCACATGAGTTTAGAGAGTTCCATGGTGTCTGGTGCTTCTCACCACTAACTATTCCTGAACTACTTTAGGTGCCTTTAAGGCACAAGTGTAGTATTCTTGGTGGTTTGTGGTTCCCCTACACTCCAAATCCCAGTACTATTTTATGTACCAAAAGATGAACTTGATCTTCTGGCCATGTTCACTAGCATAACAGAGTAGGGGCAGATATACTAGTCTACATATCTGAAGCAATTTCATCAATCGCTTGGTGCATAGATGCCTTACTAGAGACAGTTCTGAGAGATAGAGGCAGAAAGAGATAGAGAAAGCACATGGCTCATTAGCATAAGCCTCTACCCCAGACTGCCTCATTAGCATACAATATGTCCATGGATCCAGCTGAAAGTGATGCTGTACATCTTCATGCTAGAGGATCGTGCAGCACCACGTTATTGTTGTCTCTGAATTCTAAGTATTACCGTGATGTATATATGAGGTGTACATGTTGCAGTAACTCTAATGAATCCCACCCCAATGTGTAATATAGATTATACAATTACAATGAAACTATTACAAAAATGATTTGAAGTAACTATATGATATATATATGGCAAGATGGAGTATACAGAATCAAAAGTATAGAAGTAAAAGAAATGTTAATTGTTAAGGAAATAGTTTATAATATGACAAAGGGGAAGTTGGAAGTGGATCTGATGCACATAATGTAATAAAATCTTTGACTGTTACAGTGTCTAATGTAATAAAAGCTTTTGATAATGTACATTTTAACCAAATATGACAGATCCTTAAGGTATGTGAGAAAATATAGTGAGGATAGTTAAGTATTGTTTTTCTGTAACTGTGAATCTTTCCAGCTGTGTTATTTTTAATATTTCCTGTGATTGAAACTCTGGTGTTTACTGTAAATAGATATTTCATATTTTCATTTATTATTTATTATTAAATATATTTACACTTTTCATTGTGGCTGGTCCTTTAGAGAATATTTTAACCTTTGCGAGTACCTATATCTATTGGTTCCACTGTGGCCACTCTTGAAGCCTGGTTGTTTGGTCAACATTACCATTTGTAGTAATATTATTTTCACTCAGTATAATTGGAAACCCTTGCAGAAGTCTTAGGTAGCTGGCTTTGTAGTGTCTGGTGGCAGTGATAACAACCTTATAGTCTGGGCAGAAGGAAGCAGAGTGGGGAAATCTGTGCCAGTCTTTCCCAGGTCATGTGTGTGTGTGTGTGTGTGTGTGAGTGTGTGTGTGTGTGTGTGTGTGTGTGTGTGTGTGTGTGTGTGTGTGTGTGTGTGTGTGTATGCAATTAAATCAAATCTCACAATGTGTGTGTCAGCTACTTGGAGCAGGGCTATGAAGCATGGGTTTCACAGAGAGGGTGCTTGAGGACTTGGTTTGGACACTCCGCTGAGGACTTAACCATATAGCTGTGCTAGTTGGGAGCCTTACTGGGACCATGGAGGGAGGCAGATATAAAGAAATCCAGATGCTGGCTGAGTGTGTGTTCTTAAGGAAAATTGTGTTTGATGCAGAGAGGTCTGAATCTAGAAATACTGAGTGCATCCATTTGTATTCCAAGTGAACGTCCCCCTCCAGTGTCACTGGTGAGAATTCAGGCTCCTTGAGTATTAACTCACAGTGGGGAAGTCACATATGGTGAGCAGTGGTGTGGATATTAATTGAACTTCTGTAGCCTGTAAGCAGCTTTCACTAAAGGTATGTCCTCTCAGCAGCCACAAGGTAAGAATTCAGAGTTTCATTTCACAACAGTTTTATTTATTTTTTGTTAGTTTTGCTTAGTCAGGGAAAGCAGGCAAAGATGTCAGCAGAAGATTACAGTAAGCTGACAAAGAACAAGTTGACTAAGGTGTGTGAAGACAAAGGACTGGTTTATGCCAACCCGATTAAAGAGGAAATTATTTCAGCCTTAGTCACAGCTCAGACCAGCAACCAGGAGGATAACCAGTCTGATGATGAGAATTTGCAGCCCTCAGAAATAGGACAGTTCACTGTTTCCTCAGAGGACTTAAAAACCCATCTGGAGTTAAAGAGACTTGAACTGGAGGCCAAACATTTGGAATTAAAATCAGCAGAGAGAGGATGAAGAAAATGAGAAGTAGTGTCAACTTGACAAGGGAGATGCTGACTCTTTGCCAGGGTCATGGAAGTAATTGGGAAGGGAATAGTTGAACCCCAGAAGCAATAAAGGTTAGTAAATTTCTTCAACAATTTGCAGAGGGTATTAATGTTGATAGTTTTATTCATATATTTGAAAGAGTATGTAAACAGTATAGTGTTGACCGAGAGCTTCTGGTACAGTTCCTTATCACTTTACTGCATGGTAAAGCTGTAACTCCTGTTTCTAAATTGCCTAATATTTATTGTTTAAACTATGAAAAAAGTTAATAAATGTTTACTTGAATGTTTTAAGTTAACAGCTGAAGCTTACAGAAAAAAACTTTTGTGAGCATAGAAATAAGCCAGATGAAAGTGTGTAATTATATTGCTGCTAAGCACTTATTTTCATAGGTGGGTGAATGGGTGTTAGGTCACCACTTTTGAAGGGCTTGAAGGATGTAAGGTGAGGAAACAAGCCCTTACTACTTTTCCTGAGGATATGAGACTCTGATTGGCAGACCGAGAGTGTAACTGCAGACGAGCTGTGGAAAAAGGGGGATCTCTAATAAGCAAGCAGGGCATCACTGCACAGGAAAGGAATACCCAGTGCTGCACATGGATGTAAGGGAACCCATGGTGGGCAGCCTAAACCACCCCAACAGAGTTCACCAGTAACAGGAGAAGCCACTGGTTCAAATACACAGCCAGGATCAAGGGTTAAATGTTTTGAATGTAACCAGTGGGGCCATGTATCATACAGATGTCCACAGAGGCAAGGTGGGGAACAAGAGATGGGGGAGCCAGCAAGTGAGAATAACAGTATGCCAGTGGTAAGTTGTCTGAAGACAACATGAGTACCAAACTATCACAAGAGGTTATATCCCATCTTAGTAGATGTAAAATAGGCCACTGCTAAGAGATATAGGGCATCTGACATAACCATTGTGAAGCCTGTAGGGGTTAAAGTGGAACAGTACTTGCTTGGGCAGTCCACTCCAGTCAGAGCTTTAGGAGGGACCCCATTCCAAATGCCTCTGCCCAGGGTTCACATTGACTGGGAAGGTGGAAAGGGAAGCAAGCATGTAGATGTTTGATGATATCCCTGCAGACGTCCTAATAGGGAATGATTTTGATAATGCAGTACCTTGTGTGCATGCAGTTACACACAGTCAGCCTTGGAGACAGGCATGTGGGTCTGGTAGCCTGGGGGAGACCCAGACAGACATCACACCTGAAGCCAGGGCTGGTGAGGTGGCTATTTTAGGGAGGGAGCTATCCTGTAGCAGTGAGCCTGGAGGTGAGCCACAGCTGCTGGTAGGTACTGATGTTCCCTTGGACAGAGTAACTGCAAGGAAAGAGATGAGTGACAGTACCCAGGCTAACAGTGGGGCCACACTTTTAGAGGATACCAGACTTCTTGTGGAAGGGGAGCTGAGAAGAAGCACAAAAGTAGAGCTGAGACAGGCTCAGCACTCAGACACTATATTACAAGGCTTGAGGGAGGTAGCTAAGGAGGCATCCAATTCTCAAGAAAAGGGGGAATCGGTATACTGGAACAAAGGGTTACTGTACAGAGAGTGGACCCCTGAGAGAGAGAGAGCTAGAAGGTGAGATAATACAGGAGTTGGTAGTGCCTAGAGTCTACCATCTGGAACTTCTAGCCATAGCCCATGACATTCCTTTTGCAGGTCATATGGGCATAATGTGTACCAAGAGACATATTATGCAGAACTTTTATTGACCTGGAATTGCAAGAAATGTAACAAGATACTACAGGATCTGTGAGCAGTGCCAAAAAGTAGGTAAGGCAGGAGACAAAGTCAAAGCTCCTTTGATGCCTTTGTCTGTGACTGAAGAGCCATTTTAGGGGGTAGCTATGGATATTGTGGGACCTCTGAGTACCCCAAGTTCCACAGGGAAGAAATATATCCTGATGCTAGTAGATTATGCTACTAGATACCCTGAAGTGGTGGCTAAGTCCTTCACTGAGACAGAGAATGTGACAAATGCTTTGTTAGAGATTTTCAGCAGGGTACGTTTCCCAAGAGAAATACTGACTGATAGAGGTACCAACTTCATGTCAGACCTGCTGACTTGTGTGTGGAAGCACTGTGGGGTGAAGCACATAAAGGCCACCCCCTACCATCACCAGACTAATAGTCTTATGGAGAGGTTAAACTCTACACTAAAGACCATGCTATGCACATTTGTAGACTGGTTTAAGAGAGAATGAGACAAATATTTGCCCCATCTGCTGTTTGCTTACAGATAGGTATGGTACCCCAGGAATCCACAGGTTTTTCACTCTTTGATTTACTGTATGGGAGTAGGGTGTGGGGGCCCTTTAGATTAATATGTGATGTGTAGGAGGGTGAGTGTGAATCCCACAAGCAGTCTGTTGTGGTATATGTCCTGAACCTGAGGACAAGGCTTAGGGAGCTCATGGGCTTGGCCCAGGAGAACCAGGCAGGAGCCCAACAGCAGAAAAAGGTTTAGTATGACAGGAATGTTTGAGCCCAAAAGTATGCTGTGGGACAGCAGGTGATAGTTCTCATTCCTGTCAGACACAATAAGCTGCAGGCAGCTTGGAAGGGTCCCTTCAAAGTGATAAGGAATGTCATTGATGTTAACTACATGGTAGAACTGCTAGGAAGAAGGCAGGGGCACAATTTTACCATGCTAACATGATGAAATCTTACCATGATAGGGAGGCCCTGGTGCTAAGTATTTGTAGTAGGAGGCAGGAAGTGTCTGAGGGGGATCTATGGCTACATTGAGCCAACCAGAAAAATGCCAAGTTACTATGAGGGAGCCTAGGGTTGTGGGCATATGATATGACAGTGCAGCACTGTAGTGGGGTCAGCAATGCCAAAACAGATGGGATCTCAAGATAGGGTATGGGATAATGTATTTCCAGATAGGGTCAATCCTCTCAAGCAATGTTTCTTAAGGGGCACTTGAAAAAATGGCTTGAGTCTTCAAAGGTTGAAGAGATGTGATGCTTGGAGATACCGCCAGCTTATGCCAGGAGAAGTAGGGCAGTAGATGTGTAACATATACTAGCAAAGCTAGCTGGACGTTTGTAAAGAATTATATGTAATTTGTATATCAAACTGATTTGTATAGATGCTTTTGTTAAAAATGTACCAACAGTGGGTTCTGACTGCATTAGTAGCTGAATTGAATGTGTTTGTTTTAAGAGAGGATACTGGAAGAGAAGAGGTTATTCTCAGTCTAAGCTAACTTTGAGAAATATTTCAAATTAAATTAGGCCATAAAGGTTGTATGTTACAGTTCTGGTTGCAACCAAAGACAAAATGTGTGAGAAAGCAAGTATTGGAAGTCTTCTTTATTGCCTCTAGCAGGGAGCTAGTTGCTAATCTGGAAGGATAGAGGTTTGAAATGATTTTATGATTTCCAGGAGGTACAGCAGATCTGCACAAAGCTCTATATGTATGTATGTATGGGAACACACAGGTGCTAAAGTCCTGGTAGCTTCTAGTGTTGGCGATAGTGTGTGAAACAGAGTCAGATGACCAGATGTGATGTCATTCTGTAAGCTATCCCAGAAATAATATTTAGATGTTATTTTGAGAAGTATCTCAGTCAGACTTAGCACTCTGTTTCTGAAACCCGACATAGAAGGATCTCTCACCCACTTCATCTTGCCTTGCAATAGTAAGTGGACCAGGGAATAATATTCTTTAGAATAGTCAGGGAAGTAAAGTGAGAATAGTTAAGTAATATTTTTCTCTAGCTGTGTGAATCTATTCATCTGTGTTATTTTTATTAATTCCTGTGATGGAAACTCTGGTGTCTACTGTAAATATAAATATTTCATATTTTCATGTTCTTTTATTATTTGGTATTAAATATATTTAAACTTTTCATTGTGGCTGGTCCTTTTAGAAAATATTTAAGCTTTGAGAGTATTTGCACGTATTTATTTGGTGATAACTCTGCCACTCTTGCTGCTTGGTCAACATTACCATTTGTATTATTATGAATTTTATTCAGTATAATTGGATACCCTTTTAAGAGTGTTATAGTAACTGAGTGGTGGCAGTGAATCAACCTTATAGTCTGAGCAAAGTTGGTAGAGCAGGTAATCTGTGACAGCCTTTCCCAGGTGTGTGTGTGTGTGTGTGTGTGTGTGTGTGTGTGTGTGTGTGTGTGTGTGTGTGTGTGTGTGTGTGTGTGTGTGTGTGTGTGTGTGTGTGTGTGTGTGAAAACTAAATCTCAAAGACTGTCTGTGTCAGCTACTGGGAGCAGGGACACAAAGCATTGGTTTCACAGAGAGGGTGCTGGAGAACTTGGCTTAGACACCCGGCTGAGGACTTAATCCTACAGCTGTGCAACTGGGGAGTCTTACTGGGGGCCTGGAGGGAGATAGATAGAAAAACCCAAAACCTGGGCTGAGTGTGTTCACTGTGTGTGCTAGAGAAAATTATGCTTGATGTAGAGAGGTCTGCATCTGAAAATACTGACTGTATCTATTTGTATTCCAAGTGAATGTCCCTCTCCAGTGTCAGTGGTGAAGATTCAGACTGCTTGATTACTGGCCCAGAGTGGGGACGTCATACCCATTTTTTCCTCATCAGTCTAGGTTTGCTACTTTGTCACTTTGGTCATCTGCTCATAGCATAAAAAAAGTTAGAAGCAAAATCAGATGATATTTTTGCAGTACTTTACTTACCATAGCAAGTCAGTCTTGGGATGCAAAACTATGGGTAGTGATTAATCAACAGTGAAAGCTACAGAAAGTATATTGTTTTTTTCTGGTAAGAAAATTCCTTTATGAAACAATTCAAGAACTGATTAAAAATATCTCTGACCACAATCTGTGACAGTGCAAAAGTGGAAATAAAAATGTTCAAAGGAAGTCAAGGTTTTTTGGGCAGTAATCTACAGTTATGTGATGTTACATGGAGGAAAAATTTACCAGGTTATGGGAATAGAGCAAATCCCTATGTCACTCGATGGGTTGCTAACTGGCTTACTGACAGAACCCAGACAGTAAAAGTAGCCGACTCCAAATCCAGCTCCAGACAAGTGACAAGTGGAGTACCTCAGGGTTCAGTCCTGGGACCACTCTTGTTTGGCATCTACTTCTCTGAAGTACAGTCCAACACTAAGGGACTCTGGCTAACAAAGTTTGCAGATGACTGCAAACTGGGAGCCATTATTGAATCCCCAAATTATGTGGATATTCTACAAAAGGGCCTTACAGAAACGGATGCCTGGTGCCATATCCATGGGCTCAAGCTTAATGCCAAGAAATGTATAGTTATCCCCTTTGGAAAAAAAATGTACCCATGAACTGCCACATAGGTGGCAGGACACTAAACATCAATAGTGTGATGAGAGACTTAGGGACACAGGTGGACGGTGGTCTCACTTTCGATAACCACATTGCCACAACAGTCAGGAAATCCTTCTATGTGGCACACCTCATCACTAAGGGCTTTTCATCCAGAAAAAAGCAGGTCATTGTCCCACTGTACTCATCCCTCATTAGACCCATTATAGAATATAATGCCCCGTTTGGTATGTACCTCACAAGACATCTGCAGCAGCTGGAAAGGCCACAGAAATACCTCACTAAAAGAATCACAGGCCTAAAGCAGATGCCATATACTGACCGTCTAAAAAACTCCAGCTATACTCTGTGGCATCTTCTACTCAGAGGTGATCTCTGCTTAACATACAAGGCCATGTCAAACCCTGAGCTGTTGGACATGCTCCACTTAAAGAAATCCCAATCCCTCAGAGCCACATGCTCCAGGGATCTAAACCTTGTCATCACAATGAACAAAACATCTGGAGGGATAGGTTCCTGACCCAGAGACTCCCCATACTCTGGAATAGACTGCCCATACATATCAAGCAGAGTGCCTCATTCCCCCTCTTCAAAAAGAACCTTGATGATTGGATGGGAGATAAGAAATTCACCCCAGGGATCATGTAATTCACCCTGCTAGACAGGGGCTTGGAGAAGTAAATATTGTGGGAAGAAATATACAGGGAATTGTTATGGCTAGGCTTCATTGGCTCTAGGGCCGATAGCCTAGTACCAACCTATGAACCTATGAGACAGTTCCCATTGTAATTCTTTGCGTGCAGGGAGTTTGTTGCTCTGTCACCTGTGCCACAGGTGTCCCTGTTTTATGTTCAAGGACCTTAATTCTGATCCCGTGAACTGTGAGTCTTTAAATGTAATTATGGGGAAATATAAATACTTACTCTGAATTGCTGTATAAGTACTCTTTCTTCTCAGAGGTAAAGTGATTTAATTGATAGTGTATATAAATATCAGGGCTGGAGAAACAGCCCATCAGATTAGGGGGGCAGGGGACTGCCCATTTAAAAGATCCCTTTAAATGTATAACAGTGACTTTCATAAGTTGTGTTAAATTGTACTTAAATTTTTGCAGTTTTTGGGACTCATGTTATTAAGTTTTGAACTCTGGACTGGGAAATTTTGCATGAAACGACCACCTTACCCACTTCTCTAATATAACATAGTATGAGGTCACTAAATCACTAAGTAAATAATTTATCCCTAGCAGTAACGCTTTGTTTGGTCAGCTGAAGATCAAACAACCAGATACCTTGAAATTCATTGCAGTATACATTACACACTTGCAAATAATTAACAAGTTTAAATATCTCATTTGACAACTCATTATAAATCTTGTAATATTTGCTAATATTTTTTTTTTTAATCTAAGCCCAAAAATACTGCTGAAAGGCCTGATCATGTCACGGCAAGCTTCCTATTCATATCATAGGCATCCTTGTCTTGCAAATTTTGTCTTGACCTCACTTATTTATTGTATTGTGAAAAAAAGCAATTTGCTATATGAAGATGGTAGTACAGGACTGGCAAAATCAAATACTTTATCCAGATGTGACAGTTTTTCATCAGGAGAAGATCTAAAAATAGCTAATGCACATGTTTTCAGACATCATTTTTATAAAGTTTTTTTGACAGTTTACTTTTTAAAAATTTCATTTAAACTGGATAACTGTGAATGCAAACTACATTTACTTATTTTACATGGAAATCTGGAGACATTTTTCAGAAAGCTTAGTTCTAATTTATCAATTAATCCTAGCAGCATTGATCCATGTTCCTTCTTATAATTAACCACTCACGTTGTCATATTTATTTGTGCAGTCAGTATGTAAAATTAGTATGTATTTCAGATGAGTGGAGAAACCTAGAGTGAGAACACTCTATGAAGATTCTGCATGTGTGTGTGTGTGTGTGTGTGTGTGTGTGTGTGTGTGTGTGTGTATGTGTGGTGATTTTCCTTTACAGATAGCAACCAATCAGTCCCAGTTTTTGGATATATATAGCGTGTGGCTGTGAGGGATTGGGATTTCTTTAAGTGGAGCATGTCCAACAACTCAGGGTTTGACATGGCCTTGTATGCTAAGCAGAGATTGCCTCTGAGTAGAAGATATGCTACAGAGTATAGATGTTGACATTTGGGTGTCTTAATTATTTTATATATTTATATGTATATATATATATATATATATATATATATATATATATATATATATATATATATATATATATCTATGTATATATATATATATATATATATATATATATATCTATATCTATATATATATATATATATATATATATATATATATATATATATTATCTGTCTGTATCTAGCTATATATATATATATATATATATATATTATATATGTCTGTGTGTGTAGATATATATATATATATATATATGTGTGTGTGTGTGTGTGTGTGTGTGTGTGTGTGTGTGTGTGTGTGTTTAGATATAGATATATATTTATCACTTTATCCACATTGTCAAATATTTTCTTACCTCTGCACATGTCAGCAATTGCTGATCTTACTCAGCTGAAAGTAATCAGAGCAGTCCCTTAATTTCTAATCAAATAAGAAGCACATCCACTTAAGTAAAACACTTTTCCTAACCTTAACTCCAACAACTGTTATATTAAACACTATAATCAGTTAAACATAAAAAAATTTAATTAAATAAGTAAACATACTAGAACTGCTAGCTACAATCCCCAGTCCACAAAAAAAAAAACACATGAAACAAATCACAGTGAAATCACTGTTTATATTTTAAAAATAATTAAATGCATATCACATAAACAGAAATATTATACTTCATTAACAGTAAATATGAAACATAAAACATCTACCTTATACTAATGGCCCTGGACATACCCCAAAAGTGAAAGGAATTTTAGTACCAATAAGAAAGAGCTGACTGCAAATAAGACAAAGCTGACTATCCAAAATAAAAGTAAACACACAGAAAATTAATTAAAAATGTAAATAAATGTAAATAAATCATATCTCCAAAAAATAAAAAAAAAATCCTACCCATATTGCAAAGTAGAATCTATAAACTAAAAAGATACCTTAGAAGGTAAACATACATTAACCTTCACCTTCTTACAACAGAATAAATCTAAACCGAGCATTCTAACCCTACCATTCCTTCCATTCAATATACCTAATATATTTAGTACATTAAAAACAACAAAGGAAAACTGCAAATATCTCCTCAGAAGTTCACATTGTGCCCACGTATACCTCCAATATACAAACTAAAATCATGTCCCGCAATATAATCTAACAGGCATCTTGAAAACTGAAGGTTAATTCATTTAAAAAAATATAATCTGAGTAGTGATACTTGACAAAAAAAAAAAAAAAAAACAACAAACACTCCAAACCACAAACCCATGTAAAAATGATAAGAAATGGAAGTGAAATAGGTGGGGGGTCTAGTGTAAATTATGTATAACATGTTACATTTCCATGCTAGCAGACGTTTTTTGAAATGCTCAGCTTATGTTTTATTATGAAAATTATTCCATGCTTCTGCAGTACAACATATAATGCCATCTATCACTTCACCTGCAAATAATAGGGGTGGCACTTGAGATGCAAAACTTGAAGCATTCTGCTATGGATCAGTATTTTCTTCGTGTTAGTTCTTAATTTGAGTTGATTTCAGTAATTGAAAGGCAGTGTGCATGCGTTGTTTTATGTCCTGATTCACCTGCTATGTTACTGCTGTTTTGCAGTTTAGTTTTCTTGTAACAACTTTGGTCTCTTTGACTGGCTTGCCTGGTTTCCCATTTGTATGGATTAGGGTGATTTGTGTGCTTGAAGAGTGACCATTTCATACAAGGTGCAGTGAATTTGCTTAATTGCAAAGTAGATTAGCCTGCTTTAATGTATTTAGCATGTCTTTTGGTTGACTAACATTCTTACAAGGGATAATTTAAGGTGCTCTTCACTGATTGTATCCTGTCTGCTCTATTTTCTATTTTTTCTGATTCAAACTACAGTACATTGTGCATTTTTGCAGTCACTACTAGTTAAATGGTATGCAACTATACCTCTTTTTTTGTATGGATCATGTCTGTCATACATTTTTTTTTCCAATTATCATGAACTTATCCATTCTAGGATGTTTACTCAACCCATTCTCATCTGCTGACCATCCAAAATGAAAGTAAATACATAGAAACTGAATGAAAAAAGGGGGGGCTCGCAGCATGTTCAGCTATGTTGTGACTTGGTAGATTATCCTTTGGGCTTCTAGCTATAGTAAACAATAGTCATAATAAGTGTTGATGCTTTAGGTACTCATTTTAAACAATTTGCACTATCACATCTCTACTATTGCTTTCCATACTGTATTTCTCAAATGTAGTTGGTGAAAGGGATTTTGTTAATTGTACATATGAGTATTTTACTTTCTAGTTAAGTCTGACCTGAACAAACGTTTTCTTTCAAACTGCATTTGGTGCAGCATACTTCAGAAGAATACTTGTTTCCTGCTATATTATGTTGGGTATCAATGTGTGCAAAAAAGGCTTCTTTAATCTTCATGACTCCTTGTTTTACTTCTTCAAATTTAATTATGCCTGTTTTCTTATAATGTTTCCAAGTTATTATTCATACTCGAGGTTGCATCTAATGTAACTAACAAAAATAATTTGATAATTTCTGATTTCCTAGACTTTACAAATCTTTTTAGCAACCTATAGTTCTATAATTATCATTAATCTGTTGGTTGATATGATTAGAAAAACTTAAAGCTGGATCTACCTGTATACCAAGGTCCTTAAATGAACCTACAGTTCAATCATGGTGTGATATATTAGATATTCACCCTTCAATCTATGTCTCCTAAATCTCATATGCTTAGTTTTTGATCTACTTAGCAGCATATTTTTCTCCAATGCTTAAATGATCAATTTAATCAAGTTATTTTGCAGACATGTCTTATCTGTAACACATGTAATCATTTTGCCCATTTTCAAGTCATCTGCATACAAACTGTACAACACTTCAGATGAAAAATGACAGATATGAAAAATTATTTTGTATTTTGAGGGGATTTGGCTTCATTCATGTAGTTACTATCATATCTCATCATTTAGATGTGATGACATCTGCATTAGTAGTGGAACCAGTGTGGTATCACATTAACATCTAACTTCAATTGCAGTGAACCTTTCCCTTATTGGAATCCAGTAATAGCAGTATTGATTAGACTTGTGTCGACCATAGCAGTGTACGACAGCCTCCCTGGAGCTGCATGATGAATACCTAAACGTTCTTTTCACATTCAACTATGATAACAGGTCTGATGCTGAACTCTACATATTTAGGAGAAAGAGGTTGATGATTACATGTAAATGGTAGCATACCATGCTTTTTGAACATGAATGGAAGTGTACTGGTCTTTTTCACATTAAACATAGGCTTCATGAACATCATGCTCTTTGTCGAGCAGATATTGTTCATAAAAGGAAGCATTCTGCATAAACTGTTATCTGCTACAGTTATCTGATCACAATCTAGTAAGTGTTTATCAGGAGTTTTTTTCATCTAAAGTATGTGAAGTTGCATTAAATTTTTGTAGTTAAGCTCCCATCCGTGAGTTTATCTCTCCTTATCATGACATGCCCAGGAGAAACTTACAGTATGTCTTGCTAACTTTTGGCAATGGTCTGAGTTTTATTTGCTTGATTAATCTGCGCTAATGCCCTAAGTTTATTATGGTTATCTAACCAGGTCTATATCACATTTTTGAATGCTCTAAATGTTGAATGCCTCTTTATAGAATGCTATTTATTGAAACTTCATCTGTCGAACTATTGTTTCAGTGAAACTGTGTCCCACAGTAAGTAAAAAGTTGGCCAACCTACTGACCGCAACAAAAAACAGCATTTTTAAAACCCACCCTGGTAGGGGGCTGCACCCCCAGATACCTACTACTAAACATACCAACTCTGAGATCACACTACAGTGGGAAAAAGGGCAAACTTCCGAAAATGGCCCACTGGTTACTTACTGTGGGAACAAGTTCGCTGAAATGATCATTCAACAGATAAAGACTTTGACAAATAGGGTTCAACGATTAGTGAGTTCAACTAACTGAAGTAGACCCCATCTAACCATTTATGTTTTGGACCCATGCCAACTCAGTGGGTTATTACTTGCCTTTAAGTGATGATGTGTTAGGCACCATTATTTCTTAAACTATTATTTCTTGTTTGAGTATGGCGCTCTTTCTAACTTTATTAATGGAGGCTGTTTTTCCCTATTGTTAATAAGACTAATATAGATCCTAAAGATCTTCACAGTTACTGCAATATTTCTCACTTGACAAGGTTACTGAAAAGGTTGTTCATTTTAAGGGATTATGTAAGTTATCTGTGTTTTGTTTGTTTTCTTGCACTTTTTTTGCTAGACCTATCACTGAGACTACCCTCATTAGTAATAAATGATCTTTTGATTGAGAGAGAACAGTGAGGTTATGAGACTTGCTTGATCTTTGACTAGCATCTGGTGTGGTTGATCATGTTATCTTCCTGAAACAGATTCAGGCTTACCATGGGCTCTTGGGTAAACTTCTTCATTGCTTGACCTGCTACTCTTCAGGACATTACCTGTCAAGCTGGTTTCTCATGCTTCCTACTTGTGGACTCCCACAGGGCTGAATTTTGGGGCTAGCATCATCTTCTCATGTTTCCTCTGGAAGAATGTTTTGTGAGGAATGGATTTTTGTGGTCACTACTAGTTAAATGATATGGAACTATACCTCTTTTTCTTGTAAGGATCATGTCTGTCATAAATTCTTTTCCAATTATCTTGAACTCATCCATTCTAGGATGTTTATTCACTGCCTTAAGCTTAACACATCAAAGATAATGACAATAGAAGTATATGCCACTTTGAAGACCTTAAATTATCCAACCTTATATTATTGATAGTAACAAGAGGTTTACATTTGGTAATAAGCTGTGAGATAGTGGTGTCATAGCTAATAATAAACTGACATTTGGGGACCAAGCCTCACTTGTGGTTATCAAATCATGCCATGCTAAAATATATGCACCATAGCTCATATCAAAAATCTTCTTGCACCCAGAGATATTTCTGTAATTCTTCATGGCCTGATCTCTTCCTGACAGAGTTAACTGCAGTTCTCTTTATCTAAACCTTCCTATCTTCAGGTCTGACAGTGAATGGCTGCTGCAGAATTCTGTGTCTTGACTACTGACAGATAAATGTTTTGCAAGCATTTTATGTCTGCTCTGCAGGATCTGTATTGGCTACAGTTCTCTCTAGAATTTTCTTTTAAAGTTCTGATGTTAGCATGGTTAGCCTCATATGACCTGGGTCTTCCCCACATAAAAGAACACCTGATAACATACAGTCAAGGTAGAGAAATGTATCCTTGGCTTGATTGGCCTAGCCCTCATCAATAAAGGATGTATGATCTAAGGATGGACCGGCCAAGCCCTCATCAATAAAGGATGTATGATTTAAGGATGGACTGGCCTAGCCCTCATCAATAAAGGATGTATGATCTAAGGATGGACTGGCCTAGCCCTTGTCAATAAAGGATGTATGATCTAAGGATGGACTGGCCTATAGCCCTCATCAATAAAGTACAGATAACCTAAGGGTGGACTGGCCTAGCCAAGGATGGGTACTGGTAAGGATTAAGTGGTTGCAAGACCCAGTTGTCTTCTATATCCACTTTTCCTATGATCGTATGACTACAGAGCTACCATCCTGCGAGTTTCTACAAATTCCTAGAATGCAGCTGGAGTCTTCTGATCTTCATTCTTTTTCATAAAAGGCACCATGTCTCCACGACATCCTTTCTTACCTGCACTGGAGTCTTCCAAAGAGGTCAACATTAAAACATCTTAATGCTCATCTTTTTAACCTAGAGTATAAACTCTCATAATATTTTTTAATTAAACCTTTTCAGATTTTAGTCTGCCTCCTCAACCTTGCTGTTTCTATGTTTTGTTATAATATGTGCACAGTATTTAGTTAAGCACATTTAGAAAACAGAAAGGGATTCTGAAAATTCGTAAGTGCATTTATGTAGTTCTTAGAACACTACTGTGATAAGGTAGTTTGACTATTATTGCTGCTGTAACAATTTTGCTGAACTTGTAAGACAAGTTACTGCCCTCTTAACCCCCAACTCTCCTCCTTAAAAAAAATTTAGTTTTATTTACACTTTGTTGATTGGGTTGGTTCCAACAAGCCAATGTTTTCTTTCCAGGGGAGACCTAAGAGAATTTGGAGATTATGAGAAATTTGGATAGTGCACCAGGGAGCCTCCCTTACTCATTTCAATAAGTGCTGTGGGATCTTTTACAATAACCCAAAGAACCATTAACTCAGGCAGATGAGGTCTCTGTTGTGGAACACTAAGGCATACTGCATCCCCCTTATACAATGCCAATAATGGAAAATTAATCCAACAAATTAAACAAATAGCATTTAGTTTTGTGGGTCGATGCCCTTGTTGAAAAAGGAACTAACAGAATGATGTCTTTTTTGATTTAATGTACTAAGAAAAACTCTAAAATTGTCATATTTTGTCTGCAGAACTGGAACTTTGTCTATAGCTCCAACAAAAGCACAAGAGCTGGTGATAACAGAGAAACCTAGCTCTCACATAATGACATACACTGTATTCTGGATCCAGAGTTAGTCAAGCTCCGATGTTCTACATACTTGCTAATGGACCATTGAAGAGGCAGTTGTATGCTTCTTTGTAGCAGTGCCACTTTTTGTCATTTTGTCTGTTCTGCAAAGGTTATATTTTATTTGGTACTGTTTGACCATCTGATACTTATATGGTATTGAAGATAAAGTTATCTTGATCATAGCTGATGTTAATTTTCTTTCTGAGAGGGAGAATGTAAGTAATGTAGTAAGATGTTTCCTGATATTACTGTGAGCTATACATATATATATATATATATATATATATATATATATATGTATATAGGATCTCTTAAAAACATCGACTTACCAGAACGTCGACATTCACAACAGCGAGACCACAGCATTGAAACCTCAGGAAGCCAAACTCCCAGAATGTCGCAAGTTAACTCCGGGAAAATAACCACTGGGCCACCGTGGTGACTTTTGCCCTGTTCTTCACTGTAGTGCGATCTCGGAGTTGGTATATTTAGTTAGCAGGGGGTGTGGGGGTGTGGGTTGGGTGGCACAGGAGAAGCCACCACATCGGTGGGTTGTGCTTGATTCTGTTCGCATTTAAGTTGTTGGTGGTCCAGTGGTTAGTTTCCTAGAGTTAACTTGTGACATTCTGGGAGTTTGGCTTTCTGAAGTTTCAGTGTTGTGGTCTCAGTGTTATGAACATCAAAGTTCTGGTAAGTTGATTTCTTCAAGTACAATGACAGTTTTTATAATACATTCTAATACATTTTCATACACTTCCATTGACAGGACTGTTATACAGTTTGTTCCAGCACTTAATAGTTAATATATTCTGTCCAGTGTGATTTTTTTTGGCTTGTGTATAAGTGGAGTTCTGCATACTAAGTTTTGTTTTACTAAACAGTGACATTCATTGGTGGTTGACACTTTCTTATTATTCATGTTGCATTATTGTACAGTTATATTTTGAATGCATTGCCCTGTTCTTAAGTCTGATGAAGTTCCGATACAATAAAGGAATGAAATCATACAAGAGTGGGGTTTGTTCATTCATTTTATTTGTTTTTTTATTATTTTTTTAGCAGCAGAAGTTATTTTTATTAATAAATAATTCTCTTCTGGTATTTTTTGGTCTCTGTATAATAATATAATATATATATATATATATATATATATATATATATATATATATATATATAAAAGTAGCGTAGCCCCCTACATAATTTTAATGTATTCAATGTTATAAGAAGGTATATCCATTAAAAATGCATTGATATATATATATATATATATATATATATATATATATATATATATATATCTTTAGTAAAAACTATTGGCATAATGTGGGGGGGGCTATGCCCCCACACCCCCAATGTGGGGGCTGTGCCTCCCACACACCCCTTATTTAATATTCTCACTCCAGGGTTGCACTGCAGTGGGGCAGGGACTATATTCCATTTTCGACAAATGAAATTTGACCAAGTGAATGGGTTCCATTTATATATATATATATATATATATATATATATATATATATAATACATACATATATATATATATATATATATATATATATACATACATAATACATATATATATATATATATATATATATATATATATATATATATATATATATATATATATATATATATATATATATATATATATCTGTATACACATATGTCATAAATAAGGCTGCTGATGCCCATCAGCAGTTTGCCAGACAGTAGACATTTTATTTCTCTATTTCTCATTAAAGTTATAAAATAATTACTTCTAAATTTGAAGGTTCCCCCAGCTATAATGAGGGCAACCTGAACAGAAGAGCTCTGCAAACCCACTTGACTACCTGAACAAAGTATAACTTGTTTTTATGCATTGCATCGAAGAAGGGTTGTTCTAACCTGAAAGCTTTGCATGCTTTTACCTTTGTGATTTTATTGGATATTAAATTTGCTTCCTGACTTCACTGATTTGGCTTTTTTCCATTTAAAGTCTGTCACTATCACGCACTCACCTAACTTGCGCCTTAACCCTAACTCACTTAAACTGCCCCTAACCCTAATGTCTGTCACTATCGCACACATGCCTAACCCATGCCCAGCCCTAACTCACTTAACCCGCCCCTAACCCTAACATACAAGCAATCTCACACTTACCTGAACTCAAACCGTAACTATCCACCACAGCGCTAAGAATAGTGAAGCCACAGAAATGGCCAACCAAATTCTTTCCCGAGGAAAGAGTTTGCTGTTTTGCAACTTCGCTATTCTTAGCGTTCGCTGAATAGTGTTCGATATCAGAACATTCGAAGTTTTAATACTTCGATATTCTGATATAGACCCTCCTTTATATCCCTCACCCTTCTAAATTGCGTTAATTGTTAAATAGTTTAATAATTGATGATTAAATCACATAGCAATTAGTGTGAATACCCTGCTTTCTGTCATTAAAAATTCTTAAAAGACATATCCATCCCCCTGAAAAATATACATAAATAAATAAACAAATTTATAAGCAGCAAAACATTCTAAAGACATATATATATATATATATATATATATATATATATATATATATATATATAAAGATTGAATTTAAATAAAAAATAAATACAAAATACATATGAATATAATTATAAATATAAATATAAACACACATAATAAACAGAGTGATGACCAGTTTAAAAACACTGTATGAATTAATAACTATACAAATACTATAAAATATGAATATATATATAATAAATTCTAACTAATTTTTAGCAAATATATGTATATATAAAATGTGTGGGAAAAATGAACATAAAAATGTGTGCTAGGAGAGTACTGTATATAGTGTAAATGGGGTATATTTCTAAGATGAAGTTAAACACTTTATAATTTTGCCGTCCTCATTTCCAAAATGGGGGCGATAGAAATATGTTCATTAAGCCATGGAGGCCTGTTGGCTTCCAATAGTAACTGCCAATATACTTCTCTTACCTCTATTCTGGTCTCCCATGGGCCTCCCCTAATATCCTGGTGTACCATCTCAATTACAAAAAAAACCCATCTAGCCTTGGGACGTGGCAAAGTAGGCTTGTATATAGCATTGCTACCATCCTGAGTTTTAATGGCATTCAGATGTTCATAAATTCTTCTTTTTAGTTTTTGTATAGTTTTTCCAATGAAAAACGCAGCACATTGTTTCCATAAGGCTAAATAGATCAAGCATTCACTATTACAATTGGAAAAACTACTTTTTTTAACTAAATAATCCCTCTCCATTATATACACTGAATCCTGTTTTAAGATGAATGGGCACTGGGCACAGGATCCACACTTGTATGTTCCTTATTTTCTTCCATGAGACAACTTTTGATCTTTCTCCAATAATTCCTTAAGATTTTTACCGTTTTTTTATATGAAATTTTAATGGATTTTTGACCAATGTCTCCAGTTCAGAGTAACAACTGAACCTGCCCCAGTGTTGTGCAATAATATTTCTAACATTGGGTGTATTCTGATTGCAGAACATAACATAATTACCCCCCAAAACTCCTTTCTTTTCTTGATCTGGGAATCTCAAATTCCCATTATTAACACCATCCTGGCCCATCACCAAAATACCCTGCCCCTGCTGCCTATCCAAATTATCACATCCCAAAATAGGGGCAGACCTGGAATTTTTCCAGTTCTCACCTCAGCCATAACATCCTCTATTAAATCACTAGGATATTTCCTGGCCAGGAACATGTCCCTCCCCTTCTGACTTCCATGTTCATAGTCCGCATACCTAGAAGTCATCCTGCAACTACGAATAAATTGTCCCTTAGCAATACTTCTTTTTTGTTTGTAGGGATGTGAACTAGTAAAATACAAATAGGAGTTTGAGAAAGTCTCCTTCCTATAAACCTCTGAGGTAAATTTCTGTAGGGCAGAGTCCTTCTTAATGGTAACATCTTTGGCTCGTGGTTCGTGCTTTGTTTTTTGTCATCTCCACCTGGTGCCTGTGTTTGCTGTACTGGTTTCTTGGTTCTTTCAGGTACCTGGCCTCATTGTGTTTCAACGGTTACTAATGCCATGGAGGTTGTGGAGGTAGAGGACAGCTTCCCTAGTGGGGAAGCACAAGAAGCAGCAGAACTTAACGAGTGACTGTTGCGAGTGGAAGGGCAGTTAACGCAGCTTATTCTGCTGATGTCCGGTGGCTCGCAGGGCACTGTGGGCAATGTTGCAGCTGATGTTAACTGCCAAATTTGGAAGGTGCTTAGGGCTGTCTATTATCACCAGCCTGTAACCAGGAAGCTGATGTACGTTTGGAGCAGGCTGGTAAGCACACAGAGGAAGTGATGACATCAACAACTGGTACACCACAGAGGGAGTCTAGGGTCGAGGTCCCGAAGGAGAATGGAGCTGTTTCTAAGCCCCGTAATGCCAATGGAGCATTTAAAACAAGTTCAAACAGCCTTACTGGACAGGAGCAATGATTGGCTGGTGGCTGTACATGCGGTTTACGGAGAGAAGGATTAGTTACCAATAATGAACATGGTGCAAACGGAATAGATGACTGGACTGATTCGGAAGCATTGACTTCCTTTCTTGACTCACAGAATTCTTTTTCAAGCCATAAAGGTACTGTCAGTTATTTTTTTCATGATGATTGACATGAGGGGACAGATTCTGAGACTTCATATGGTTTTAATATCAAAAAATTAAATGATTTAATTTTTAAACACAAGGCATTGGGCATTGACAATAGTTATTTAAAAGACTGTACTTCTAGGGACATTGTACCGAAAGGTTTACGGATGTACAAATTTCCTAATAATGTGGTGGAAGGTTCTACCTTTCATGAAGAATTGTTACAGATTTTTGACTGTAGTGGTCATGACCTTATGACAGCGCTTATTAAAGAAAATGAGAGACAAATGTATAAATTGTATGAAGAGATTGATTATTTAAATAATGTGGTGACCAATGATTTGATGTTTTCCATTGAGAGTGAGAACAGGAAGTATTATTTGATCAAACAGTATGTGGAGGATAAATGTAATGTGATTTTTAAAAGAAAATGTGGAAAAATAGACAGGGACGTGAGGGAATACCATCAGAAATGAGCATACCCTTTTCCCCAGAAAGGATACCTTTAATCGTAGAAATTACAGGAGGGATTATGGATACAATAGTGGTCCAGATACCCAGGGGCATTATGTGCATAATGCATGGTGTACATCATATAGACAGCCTGATTATACAATGAACGGGGGAATGGAACAGAATAGTATTGACAGTGGTGATTTCCCTGAACTTAGGAGGTTGGATAGGTTGAGGCAAAAATCCCCGGTAAAATATTTTCAGAGGGGTCCCCCAAGTGGCAGGAGACAATAATGGATGTAAGCAGTGAAGGGGGACATGAACATGTTGAGGATACGGAAAATATTGTAGTGGAAGTACCATGTCATAGGTTTCATGATTTTAACATTTATAATTATAGTGGTGAGGAGGTTACTACTAAGCATTTTATGCTATTTTCGAAAGTTTTCAGGTTTAATCCCTCTACTAAAGGAAGTATAGTGGACACATTAATAGACTTGAAGATATTTTTAAGAAAGAAAAATCTAGAAATTTTATTTCAGGGACAGCAAAATGTGAATATTGGTTCAGAAATTAAGAGACCTAGTACCATTAATCCACCCATTACAAGTAGAAAGTGAGATCAGAAGTAATACCACTAATAGGTGGAATGGAAAACATCATCTGAGTAAGGAGGAATTTGATATTGTTAGATCCTTACAGGAAAATAGATATGTTAAGTTGATGCAACCGGACAAGGGACAAGGGGTGGTATTCATGGATAGCATTTTATATTCTAGCAAAATAATGAATATGTTAAATGACACTTCAAGATACATTAGAGTATCTAGGAATTAAATAAATTTGGCCTATCGTAAAATTGATTTTGTATTAAAAGATATGTTAGAGGATAAATTAATTAACCATTAAACTTATAAATACCTTAGTATGGAGAAGCCCAGAATACCTGCCATATTCAGGATCCCTAAGGTACATAAGAACATCGAGGATCCCTCCATGAGATCCATTGTAGTTGCCAATGGATTTAAAACGTACCCTCTGGCAAAATACCTAGATTTAAAGTTAAAAAATATTTGGGTTAATTCTAGTGAAATACTTAAAGATTCTTAGGATTTTTTAAGGATTATTGTTAAAAATATGTACTCAGATTCCATCATTTTTGTCACCTTGGATATACAAGATTTATTCAATGTAATTCCTCATAATACAGGTTCCGAATGGTTTCAGGAAGCCATTAACCAATATGGGAATTTAGACCAGAATACCTTCTTGTTGTATATGGAACTAATGGATTTGGTTTTGGAACAAGATTTTTTATTTTTTGAAGGTGAATTCTTTAAACAGATACAAGGTGTAGCTAGGGATGCATGTTGTGCCCCTACCTATGCCAACATTGTTCTCATGGTTTGGGAACAAAAGTTTGTTTTTCAGTCTTAGTATGCACAATATTGGGTTTATTATAAGCGCTACCTTGATGATATTTGTATATTTTGGAAGGGTAGTGAAACTAAATTGATGGAATTCATTCAATATTTGAACCAGACAACAGCATTTTTAAGATTTACACACCATATTTCCTATCAAGAGATGAATTTTCTAGATGTTACAATTAAGATGGACTCTGCCCTACAGGAATTTACCTCAGAGGTTTATAGAAAGGAGACTTTCTCTAACTCCTATTTGTATTTTACTAGTTCACATCTCTACAAACAAAAAAGAAGCATTGTTAAGGGACAATTTATTTGTAGTTGTAGGATGACTTCTAGGGATGCGGACTATGAACATGGAAGTCAGAAGGTGAGGGACATGTTCCTGGCCAGGAAATATCCTAGTGATTTAATAGAGGATGTTATGGCTGAGGTAAGAACTGGAAAAAATTCCAGGTTTGCCCCTATTTTGGGATGTGATAATTTGGATAGGCAGCAGGGGCAGGGTATTTTGGTGATGGGCCAGGATGATGTTAATAATGGGAATTTGAGACTGCCAGATCAAGAAATGAAAGGAGTTTTTGGGGGTGATTATGTTATGTTCTACAATCAGAATACACCCAATGTTAGAAATATTATTGCACAACACTGGGGCAGGTTCACTTGTTACTCTGAACTGGAGACACTGTTCAAAAACCCATTAAAATTTACATGTAAAAAAGGTAAAAATCTTAAAGAATTATAGAAGAAAGATCAAAAGTTGTCGCATGGAAGAAAACCAGGAGCATACAAGTGTGGATCCTGTGCCCAGTGCCCATTCATCTTAAAACAGGATTCAGTGTATATAATGGAGAGGGATTATTTGGTTAAAAGTAGTAGTTTTTCCAATTGTAATAGTGAAGGCTTGATCTATCTAGCCTTATGTAAAGAATGTGGTACATTTTATATTGGAAAATCTATACGAAAAACAAAAAAGAGTTTATGAACATCTAAATGCCATTAAAACTCAGGATGGTAGCAATGCTATATACAAGCATACTTTGTCATGTCCCAAGGCTAGATGGGTTGTTTTTGTAATTGAGATGGTACACCAGGATATGGCCCATGGGAGACCAGAATAGAGGTAAGAGAAGTATATTGGCAGTTACTATTGGAAGCCAACAGGTCTCCAGGGCTTAATGAACATATTTCTATCACCCCCATTTTGAAAATGAGGGCGGCCAAATTATAAAGTGTTTAACTTCATCTTAGAAATATTTTCCCATTCACACTATATACTCCTATATCCTATATACTCCTATATACATGCCTTACACATATTTTTATGTTCATTTTTCCCACAAATTTTATATATACATATATTTGCTCAATTGAGTTAGGATTTATTATTTATATATTCATATTTTTATAATATTTATATAGTTATTAATTCATACAGTGTTTTTAAACTGGTCACCACAGCTCTTTATTATTTGTGTTTATATTTATATTTATAATTATATTCATATGTATTTTTTATTTATTTTTTATTTAAATTCAATTTTCATATATATATATACATATATGTCTTTAGAATGTTTTGCTGCTTATAAATTTGTTTATTTATTTATGTATATTTTTCAGGGGGATGGATATGTTTTTAAAGAATTTTTAATGACATAGAAAGCAGAGTATTCACACTAATTGCTATGTGATTTAATCATCAATTATTAAACTATTAAACAATTAACACAATTTGCAAGAGTGAGGGATATAAAGGATGCTGCAGTCAGTTATTCTTTGTTACATCTGAAGAAGTCCTGTGGACGAAAACGCTGTGGGGAGATTTGTGTTTATGTGCTGAATAAACTGCTGGTGCTTTCACTTTGGCTCATGGTTCTTGCTTTGTTTTTGGTCTCCTCCACCTGGTGCCTGTGTTTGCTGTACTGGATGCATGATTCTATTGCAACACCCTCAATATTTAGGCTTCAGAAAGGCTACTCTTGTAAATCCAAGAACAGTAATAATGTTAATTCTCAGAATTTCAAGACTGTTATAGCCAATGTGCAGAAATATTTCCCTACTCTGAGGAGCAAAGATGGTTGCTCTCTGCAAAAATGCTTTAAAAGCATAAAACAGTGAGTTTGTAATTTGATATTTAAATGCTGAAATCAAAGTTTGTTATTTTACAGTTGTAGGACTCATAATACATTATCTCTCACACATGTGAAAGGGAACCATTCAATAAGCTAATGGCAGATTGGGTGTGCAGCATTACTTACAGGTCTATCCGGAGACAGCAGCATGGCAATACGGCCACTTTTTTTCCACATTATATTATAGCTGGGGTTAAAAGGCAGCGTTAATATTTGGATCCAAAATAAACAAGACTCATGAAAGATTATTTTATTGTGCTACAAAAGATCTGATATGTTGGGAAGGTATTCTTGTAACTGCTCACTGTGTGCAGTTTTGTGGGGGAAGAACTTCAAGTTTGTATTTTAAGTGTATTGGCCTATCTTACTTTAACTAAAGGAGGTGACTTGCAGACATGAATATTGGTCTTGTAGACAAAGCTGATATTAAGATGTCTTACTTTAGCATCCAAAGATTTTAAATACTGAAATAATATTATGAGAATGTTTATCGTAATATAAAATGAACGAATACAGATTAATTTCTTTTTGCATATATTTATTGTAAATTAACACATAACTAATTTTTTTTAGTTAAATGAGAGAACTGATGGAATGTTAATTGATTTTTAACTGATAAACGGATTAATTATGCTGTAATATTGAATTGACTGTGCAGTTAAGTAGGTGAACAAAAAACTACACATCTAATCAAGAGATAACTCATTTCTGAAACAAAAATAATAGCATATGAAGTCTTATTACCTTATGTGCTCCATAGAACAACATTGCAAAACAAATGTATTCAAAGCTAAAAGTAGCCTATAACCAGTGTACACATTTGGCCGCCTCTCTGACCCCTACTCTCACCTCTATAAAGAATTACATTACATAGGCTGTTGAAACTTAACAACTCTTGTATAAAAGTGCTGTACAAATTTAAGGGCTTCTACAAACTGCAGTGCCCCAATATTTTGCACATGCCGTCAATGACCTGGTATAAGCCATTTAAGCAGCTAAGATTCTTTACCATGCTGGAGCCTCAAGTGCCCAGGGCAAACTCAGAGCAAGTGAAGAAGTCCATTTATCAATAATTTCCAATGTTGTGGAGTAAGTTACTCACAAATATCAGGAACAGCAGAAACCTACCAGTATCCCTTGCAGTATTATCTCTAAATAATACAGTATTAAATTCCACACTGTGGTGTCATTAAAGCAAACATCTATATGACTAGTATACTCCATGTACAAATTAGCCTCGCATACACATTAGCCTTGCATCTATTGATTAAATATACAGTATTAATTATTGTCCAGTGGCTGAATATTACAATAACCCATGGCTGAGTATGAGTAATAATGGATTTACCCACAGTTGGCATGGTTTGGACATGAGGACGAACTACTATTATACGATGACATTATTTAAGAAAGAAATTACTTACTTTTCTTAAATAATGTCATTTTATAATGGTACCATGGTGTTATTTTGCATTGTTTCCAGACTTTGTCCTCTGAAGATGTACTGCGCATATATATGGGACTTACTTTCCCAGACGTACGCAGCACATCAGTGCTTTAGAAAGCAAGCAATGGAGAAAGTAAGATCTTTGTTGCTGTTTTTTTTTAAAGAAAAAAAACCTGTAACCTCTATACAGTTGAGAGGTACAAGAGAGAAACAGGGAAAATACAAGGAAAATCAGGTATGGTTCTTTAGTTTTGTAGAACATACCTGAGTTTCCTTGTATTTTCTCTGCTCTTGTAGATACCTCTTGACCTTTTATTTCAAGAAATATGGACAAAGTATAAATAAAGGAGGGGGACCAGTTGTTAATGTTGCTCTTATAAACTTAGAAATCTTTGAGAATAATTGTGCACTGTCTGAAGGAAAGAAAGTTTGAAACTAAAATGTGTGTTATTATTTGGTAACTTTGTTCCTCAGTGATTTGTCAGAAAACCCCAAATTTTATGAGGAACGAAGCCACTAAATAATGACAGGCTTTTCAGCTTTAGGGTTTCTTTCCTTCAGACTAATGCCTGTCTTACCGTACACAAACAGAAAAATAAAAATCTGGCTGTTCAATGGTACTTTAGTGACCAGACTTTTTTCTGCTGGTATATGCTCGATTTACAATGGGCACGCTGGTTAGGCTGTCCAATCAGCTTGCTCATTTCTGAATGTTAATGGCCAGTCATTGTATAATTTACATTAATTACATACCTACCACAACTCCTTTCTCAGACATAATAAGCCCTGGCATTCATTAATGCCTACACTATGTATATACTTTGTGTACACCATTCTGACTGAACAGACAACACAAACATAACTCACACCATCGTTCTAATTTTAGTTTTCCTACTGATTTACTTGCACCCTTAAATATGGAGGGGGATTCATAAAGGTTACATGTACACCTAATGTTATCTTTCTGAGTGACTAGAAATCACAAAAAATGTGGTGGGGATGTTTTTGAATACAGACCACAAACACTTAGTGTAGGTGTTAATGAATCTAGCCCAAGGCCTTTTAATAGTGTCTTGCATATATCTATCCATCTCTCTGTCTATATATATATATATATATATATATATATATATATATATATATATATATGTTTCCTATGTATGGGACATACACAGTAACACATCTGATAAAAAAGAAACTACACTGATTATAACAGCTAAACAACAGTATATCTCCCCAAGCTGCACTTTTGTGTTAAACAAACAGGACATCCATGTAATTCGATAAATGTGCATATCCCACCAAATCAGTGCTATGTTCTTGCAGTTTATAATTTTAACTTATTAACCTCAGTAGCCACTATAATTACTACCCATATCTGTTAACTCTCAATGTGTGAAATTTAGATTAAAACTAAAGTTAACTGTCAAGCAGGAAGTTTTTCTTTCTGGCCAACAAATTACAGACTAAAACAATAAATAAACATCCACATTTATTACCATAGAAATCAGCTGTTCATAATACACAAAAAAGAAAAACAATATTACAATTGCAATATATATATATATATATATATATATATATATATATATATATATGTATGGGTCTAGTGCTTTTAGTCGAATTACATTTGGTCGAAAATGATTTCAGGCAGCCCACTTCACTGAAACCTCATTTGACTGAAAGCACATTTGGTCAAATTACATTTGGTTGAAAATGGTATTTAGCCCCTGCCCCACCGCAGTGCGACCCTGGAGTGAGAATATTAAGTTAGGGGGGGTGTGGGGGCATAGCCCCCCACATTTTGCAACCAGTTTTTACTGCTGTTATATGTTTTCATGTATTTTCAATGGATACACACGTCTATAATAGTGCATAAACTGCAATTATGTGGAGGGCTACACTCCCCACCCCCCAATGTGGTGGGCTGTGCCCCCCACACCCCCTTACTGAATATTCTCACTCCAGGGTCGCACTGCAGTGGGGCAGGGGCTACATACCATTTTCAACCAAATGTAATTCAACCAAATGTGCTTTCAGTCAAATGAGGTTTCAGTAAAGTGGACTGCCTGAAATCATTTTCAGCCAAATGTAATTCGACCAAATGTAGTAGATCCATAAATATATATATATATATATATATAAACAGCTTTCTTAGAGAAAAAATGTTTATTCCTCCATCCAATATTGGGAATTCCTAATGAAACAAAGATATTTGCATGCATAAGCAAACATTAGATGCACAAATCTATCAGGGTAATGGATAGTAAAATTAAACTTAACAGAATACTTCACTTAGAAAATGCCAGCTACTACTATATTATGAAACGTGATTTGTCTATTTGTGTTGTGTTGTCTTGCTACTAATTATACAGTAAATGTAATGCACTGTAACTAACTATAAGCCTAAGATTTTATGCTGTATATATTTATTATATGTTACGGATTTTACACACCTTACATCCAAGTCATAGTTGAAAAGTGATCTAGGACCAGCCTGCCCACCCATTCATTTAGCTAACTAAATGAATAAACATATCTGAGTAGAGCCATGCATGTCCAATGATAAGGACATTAAAAGTACAAGCTATGCAATAATGTCTTAATTCAGGCAGAGTGAGCCATTGCCTTTTCTGACCATTCTTCTTTGATTCTAGGCAAAGAACACATAAAATAGTACAGTTATAAACTGAACTAATATGTAGTTATATGACTAAATATTGGATACCCAGTTTGATTCTTGGCTGAGGTGTCTTCTTTGTGGAGTCTGTATACTTTCCCTGTGTTTAAGTGGGTTTCCTTCAAGTGCTCCAGTTTCCTACTACATTTCAAAGATGTGCAGTAAGTAGAGTGGAAACTCTTAGTTTGCCTTAGGTGTGAGTCTGGTATGGAAGAACATCCAAGAGAGGGCTAGCAACCTGGTGGTGTAAACCTTGGCTATAGACAAATGTCACTATTAAAGTGGCACTCCAACCTCATGTGTAAAAAATGGGAAAAGAGGTTGTGGATGGATGGATATTGGATGTTTGAACATTACTTATTTTCAGTGTAGATAGAAGCAGTTCTCTGATTATAAATAGTCAATGACCGTAGGTGCCCCAAACCTCAGGAGCATTGGTTCTGTTCCTTCACTGAAATCTACGCTAACAGAATAAATGCTGTAAATATCCTCTCCTTTCTGTAGCCTCATGATCCTGATGGATTGGATGGCTGATTACATGGGATTTAAATCAATAATTGGGAAGATGGACCCTAATGGGTTCATGTGAGAATATCTGAACTACAATGCACACAACAGGACTCATTAAGACTAACTGAGGTCTGAAAAAAACATTAATAAGAAAATTGATTTATTTCTGTTCCATATGCACACTACATGTCGTGCATACGTATTATGTAATTTGACTTGAATATTCTAGTTTATAAACTGTAAACTGCCTTTTCCAGATGCCATATAGGATGGCTATATACACATTACTGTGTTAATGAAAGCAGACTGTCTCCCTACTGAGTCTTTGTATTATCTGTGCATCCAAGTGGTTGCTGTCCCTTAACCCCTGTCCAGAGTAACTTCTATTCTCTCTAATAACTTCAACAATACCACTGAGTCAGGCAATGCATTCAAAAGCATTATTACACTCACAGTGAAATAATGTTTCTGCAAGTCTATTCTTGATCCTTCCAACAGTCACAAACTTCTTCTGCAACTCTCTCCTTTCTTTCTACCTCTTTCATTCCCACTACCCTCAAACAATGCAATGCATTCATATTGTGCCCCAATTCTCTTCATACAGTAAACGTATGCCTGCCAAGCTTCTAAATCTCTTCTCATATCTCCAGTCCCTCCATTGTTGTCATGATTTTATCTCAAATGGTAATCAATGTTACACAGTTTTGTCTTGTAGTGCTATTGTCTATTTATAAAAGTCTAATTTATTTCAGAAGGAACAAACATTTGTCAGTTTTAGCACTCAGTCGGTACAATAATTTGACCTAGTCTGCAAATAAGGTCTTTTCAGATTTATAGAAATGATTGTAAATGCTTCAAAACAAGCATTAGAGCTATCAGTTTACTTTCATCCTATCAGACCTGTGATGATAAAAAATGTGCACAGCGATTTTACTTTTATATGATGTGGATATAATATACTAATGCATCTTAAGGAAATAAGCAATCCCACAACACAGTAAGTCTGGTGTTCTAGTTAGTCTGCCATTGGAGACGTAAAATGAAGCTGATATGCTGCCATTTTTTAAGTTGTTAAAGCTATTGTTTTTCCTTTGAATCAAAGTGACTGCTGACATTCTTAGCAACACAGAACAAGATGACTAACTACCTCTTGGGTATGCATCATAACATGGTGGTATAACAAGGATCGTTTATTTATTTATTTTTTTGCATAAAATGACCAACATAGCCATTCAGATCACAAAACTGGGCCAAAGAATAAAGCAAACGATTTAGAGCTTAGATTAAACTGTTTGTATAGCAAAATAGATGGTTTACTTCTGAATAAAGACATTTCACTGATTCACAGCCTATTAGCCTCAAATAAATACATTTTTACTGAGAATGATCAATATAACTTACCAGGACCATTTAACATTGTGAAGCCACGTGTCTTTCCAACACAGAGCCAGAGTTTTGCACATTTTTGAAGTGCAGCTAAGCTGGATGAAGAGAGTAAAACCCTATGAACAAAAAAGCTGAAGCCATTTCCAGAACATTTTTTTTTGAGTGCCAGAGTGTTACATATCAATCAGCAAACAGTAATGTAAGCTCAATAAACAGTATGCTTAAAATAATATTATTAATTGAAGGGATTTGTACAAGCTAAAGAAGACTCTGTTGAAGCTTTTTCCATGCACTTGTATAAACTAACTGGAACTATCTGAAAACAAAATATTTGACCAATCTAAATACGAGTAAAATATTAAAAATTCTGACGGGGCTCACTGATACTATAAAGTTACAGATAAAAGTAAATTTAACTTTGGACAATTCAGATTGCCAAGGTGGATGAACTATTAAACAAACAAAATGATAATATGAATACAGCAAATGATACGTGTGAAGTATAATGCAAGGAAAAATCAGTATAAAAGATGATACTAGCCAAAGTAAGCATGGGCTTGAGAAGCAGCTTTAATTTATTTTATTTAAAATTAATTGACCAGGAAAGTCTGACATGGACCTCAGCAGAGGCCCAGGGAGAAATGCTCAAGACGCATGTCATTATAACATGAGAGGAACTGGAGCACACGGAGGAAACCCACACAAATGCAGGGAGGACATGCAGACTCAGCACAGAAAGCACTCTAGCCAAGAATCAAACTGGAGAAGCTCTTCCTGTGAGGTAACAACACTACTGCTGAACCACTGCACTGCCCATGCAAAAGTGATAACTGCACGAGCTGTAACATTTGCTTACTGAGTCAGAGCAGCATACGGCATGAGATAGAAGGTGCAAGGAAGGTGATACAATATTTTGCTATTTGTAAAACTAAGCTAGTGAAAGAAGTAAGAAATGAGACTAAAATTTGTAAAAGTATTCAGAAAGCATGTTCCCTGGCTTCAGTAACTACTATGCCAAATATTGAATCTGACAAGTCAAACTCCTGATTTATGGAATCTCAGTGAGCTTTAAGATTTATATAGGAGCTGATGTTACAGTAGTCTTGGATATTACTTATAGAAGACCCCAAAGCATCTGCAATTGCATGCAGCAGAAAAGAAATGATATAGCCCTGCAAACAGACACAAGTGCATTGGTTTAAATTCCTAGATATGTCTGAGTGGAAGGGGTACACGTATGAATTTTGGGTTTGTGTGCTGGAAGGTCTGTATGCAAATAATCTGCTCAGTAGAACTGTGACATTACTGATTGCCCGAGTGAAAATTAATGTGGATAATTTTGATGAAATGGTTCTGCTTAATTGTGTGCCCGTAAATATAAAGTTAAAGTCAGATGCTTTGTCATATTACTTTACAATACCCAGAAGTCTGTCTTTTCCTATACCATCCAAAGTAGAGGGGGAGCTCAAATAAATGCAAGCGCTCGGTATGATAGAAAGTGTAACAGAAGCAAATTAATGATATGATTCCATGATACTAGTCATTACAAAGAAGAGCAGTACAAGAATATGTGTCAGCCTGAAAAAAAATGCTACAGTCATGAGAAACAGGTTTATTCTACCTACCCTAGAGAGCATTGCACCTATGCTGTGTCATGCTAAAGTGCTCTCCACATTAGATGCTTCAAGTGGGATTTGGCTGGTACCCTAGATGGTGATATTTAAAATCTAACAATGTTTTCTGCTCCGGATAGAAGGTTGTGCTTCAAGAGACTTCTGTTTAGTAAAACTTCAGCACCATGAATATTGCAATATGAGATGAGCAGTGTGTTGAAAGGACATGAATGTGCTGCTATTTATCATGGAGGATATTCTAGCAGTTTGTTCCAATAAAGAAAAATATGATTTGAGATTGGACAAACCATTGCAATGCAGATTTGAAACTATATAGAGATAAATGCTTATGGGAAGTCAAATATTCAATGTTTTGGTCACAATTTAAGTGCTAGTGTAATCAAACCCAATAGAAACAAAGTCAGGGCAGAAGTGAAGATAAGACGTCCAACCTGTGCAAATTGACTTTATCTGGCCCTAGGTATGGCTAAATTTCTTGGAAAAATTTAGACCAGCAGTCTAATGAGCTACATCCAATATGAGATCTACCGAAGAATTTACTGCAAGATTAGATAAAGGAAAATAGTCATGGAGGAAGTGTTCATGGACAAGCTTTCAACAAAGTGAAATAAATGTGGATGACTACTCAAGTGCACACCTGCTATGATATTTTGAAACTAGTAGTTTTGTGTTCTCTTGCCAGTAGCTATGGCCTACATGATGCTTTACCCCAGATGGTTGACACGTTTTGAGACCTATTGCCACTTGCTACAGAATGCTAACCAAAGATGAGCAGACATACTGACTGGCAAACAGAAAAAGAGTGCCTTGTGAGTGTGTGGGCATGTGAAAAGTTCTTCAGATACCTATTGGGACTATAGAGTTTCCAGCCCCAGACTAACGACAAACCATTGCTTCCACTAATCAATTCTTACAATTTGACAAGAGTGCCACCAAGATGCCAAACAGTGAATATGAGCTTGAAACATTTCAATGCCAGAGCAATCCATGTGCCTGGAAAGAAGTTAATCACAGCCGACATGTTATCCAGTTACCCAGTATGTGATCAGACAGAACCTGATAATGAAGAAGATGCTGCTGCCTTTGTACAGAATGTGATGGCAAACCAGCAAGTGAATATTAAAATGCTAAAAAAATTAAAACAAGTCACTAAAATATGATAGTGAGTTGCAAATGTATATCAAATATACAAGGGATGTCTGGCCTAACCATTGGAAACAGTCAAAGTGTTCCATGAATAAGAGCTATGTGTTAGAGTACAATTGTTTGGACATTGTAGTTTGCTGTTGTAGTAAGGAAGAATTGTTCTGACCTTTGTACAACATTCCTAAGTGCTGAAACAAATGCACAAAAGACAGCATGACCTCACAAAATATTATTAAATAGCCAAAATGTCTTTATAGTTGGATACCATCATTATGGACATTGCAAAACATGTGTCATACACAAACGATTTCAGAAGAGAGTACTATTACTACCAATACTTTTACCTCAAGGTCCTTGGCAGACAATAACTTCTGAATTGCATAAATCTGAAGGAAAGAGTTACCTTGTTGTAGTGGGCTATTACTCTCGGGATGCAGAGATATTGTATGCACATACTGCAACTAGTCAACAAATCATTGCAATATTCAAGACTATGTTTAATAGAAATGGCAAACTCATGATTACGAACAATGGTAAGCATTTGGTATCTGCTGGATTCTAATAATTTGATGAGCACTATTGCTTCATACATAGTATGTCAAGTCCTAACTATCCACAGTCCAGTGGACCTGCTGAGAGAGTAATTGAAACTGCTAAACAGATTCTTTGATAACTTGATCTTCATCAAGCTCTTGTATCTCACTGTGTTATTCTACAAAGTGTCATAGAAACAAGCCGTGCAGATCTTGTGTTTGGAAGACAAATTATAGCGAACATGTCTGCTGGAATCTAAACCTGAATGAAGAATTTTCGCTTTGGATCCTTAAAGAGAAATGACCAAAGAGCAAAAGACTATCGCAAGTATTTTTACAGCAGACAGTATTCTACTCAAACTCTACCTCTTCAACAAGGCCAACCAGTACACTTTAAACTGGGAATGGGAGGGGGCAGCTGGAGTTTTAATGCAAAAAATTGAGAAACCATAGTCCACTGTAAAATGTGACTGCAGACATATCCAAGCCTTTCTTGAAACATTTCAAAACAAAATCATGCACCATGGAGTCATTTCCAAGTGTTTTATCCAAAGATGAAGCATAGTTGATCAATCCTAGTGTTCCAATTTCTTCAAGGTTTATACTGCAGCTTACTATTCCAAGACAAAGGTGAAGTTATGAATCCAAAACGTGTTCCAAAGATGCACAAACTGTCTTACAGCTGACTGCTTGTGATCCAAATGTGACTGTTACTGATTCTGCATAGGTTGTTTCAATGAGAGATACTGAAAAAAATCAAAATACATTAATTGCTTGTTTCATTTTGCATTTGTTGGTTCCACCCCAGTCAGAAATGCTAAAACTGGGTGTAAAGTTAAACTGCTACTATAGGTTTTGTGAATGCAACTGAATCTAGCTGGATACAAATTGCATATTTATTTTCTTGCATATAAATGTAATTGCATTACTGTTGAAAATGGTTCATCTATATCAAATGCTATTAGTGGGCAATTGCTTTCCAAAAATGGGTAAAAGGTTTTAAAGTGCATTTGTACAGCTAATAGCATTCAAAAGTGTTTAAAATAAACATGTGCATACTGTGTCTAATGATAGGTGTCACACTTGTCTTTGGTGCTAGAAGACCAGAAAGCTGTGGGTTCTATCCCACCTGAGGTGCATGGATTAATTTCTAATACTGACACTACAATGCATCCTAATTGGGGTGCTGTACTCTTGAATGTGCTACCCCTCAGATGATATGTTAAATCAAGGCTCTGTCTGCATGAGTTGATGGTAACTTATGGATGTAAAATATCCTACATCTATCAAAAAGAGTAGGAGTTCTTTACTTAACACAACATAAAAACATTATTTACATATTTATAGGCACATGTTTACAAATTTCTGTTTCTTACTATGTAGCTTTTTTCTTATAACATTCTCATTATTATTTTTCCACAACTGACTCATACTCCATTTTCCACAGCCATAATTTATTTGCAATATATCTGCCAACGTCCATTTCCCATTAAACAAAATTTCATTCAGTATTTCATCCAAAATAATCCATATTATGTAAAATAAATAATTTTCTACCCTTTCCATATGTCATTTCTTCTTATTCCTATAATATCCATGCATAATCATATTAATTTTTACATTGTGTCATTAATATTCTCAAAAACATTTTTGTAATGCAACTTTTTTCCAGAGTTTCACTTCTCTTTTATATCTCAAAAACATATGCTATGTTTTCTCTTTCTCTCCATAAAGTAAATGCACTATCTCTTTTACTGGTAACTTATTTATTGTCAGTCTCAGTAGGAAATAATGAAACTCTAACCATCTTGGTACATCATGTTTCCTTACTTTAATGGCTTTAATCACTTATCTGGTAAAATTGACCATGGGTTTACATAATAATATTGCTTCATCACATAATTATACTACATCCTTCTATATTTCCCTATATCATCAATATTTATTTTCCATGTTAGTATTTTTTCTTGATCATTTTTAATTTCTTCATTTACATATTCTTTTTCTCTTCTTCTTATTCTCATCACCCAGACTTTTTTATAATTCTCATTATTAAATTTTCATTCTCTTTCTTTACCCAATTAATATTCTGCATCAGTTTAAAGAAGCAGAATAAACAACTAGATTTAATAACCCCAATCCCAATTTATCCCCCAATCATATACAACATACTTTTTTCACTGTATTTGATCTTGAACCCCATATGAAAGAAAATTACAGTAGCACAATTTCCATTTCATATTTTATTGGGATCATATACACATAAGACATATATGCCTTTTGCCATTAATACCAAATTTACCAGACATACTTTTTTCCTGAACACTAATTTACAAGTCCTCTACTGTCCCTACAGAAGACACATTTCTTTAATTTTATTTATCAACCTTTCCCATTGCATCATAACTACATAATGTTCCCAAATTTTATTCTTAGCAAAGACACTCCATTCATTGAAAAAAAAAACACACCTCCAATTATTACTAAATCACCAACACTCTTACTGTTATCTTTATTTATGGTCATTTCTCATTTCCTTTAAGCATTCATTCAGACAAATCAACATGTCTGTCAACCATATTTTGTTCTTAGCAACTACAAATATGTAATCTGTGTACGTCAAAACTACTGGTATCACTACCTCCTCATCATATATCTAGTATCTTTCATTTTATAAGCTGCTTCACTCACTATTACATTCATCACCAATGCAAACAATATTCTACTCATAGGACATCCTTGTTTTATACCGCACTTTATGCATATATTTTTAGCCACTAATTCACTAACACTATCACTCTATTATTCTGCTATGTTGACATATACACTTTCCAAATTGTATTACCTCTTCCATACTTCTGTACAACATCCCACAAATCGTGTCTTATGGAATCAAATACCTTGCTAACATCACCTACTATAGTTTTCACAGTCTCCCTTTTGCATCATTCACAATTTTCCTCATAATCAATAACAATTTTTGACGTCCTCCATTTTATACTGTATATACTTTCTTCCATAATATCCCTCATCCTTCATTCCATTCTCCTAGGTTCATAGGTTCATAGGTAAGTACTATGCTAACTGCCCTTGCAGGACATTTTAAGCCTAGCCATTTTCCCTTTCTTTTTGTGCTCATATTATTAATATCACCTATCAAGTCCTCTGTATTATTCCCATAAAAAATATAATCCATGTTATTTAGTGTAATGGATCTCCAATTTTTATTTTATTCTTCTCATCTTTCTTCCATATAAGCTTTAATATCCCACTACATAATTCTTCATAAACAACCCTTCCTTTAACCATTCATTAAGCACATTTACAAAATACTCTCTTTGACAGTCCACTAATTTCCTATACATTCCATACCCTATACCTTCTGGGCCTGATACTGAATCAACATTAACTTTCATAAGCACTTTATCCATTTCACTAATAATAATTTCTTTCTCAAATTCTTCCATAACTCATTCTGAAAAATTCTTTACTGTCTGTTATCTCATATTCCAAATGCTGTGTTGCAATACTTCTAATTATATCTTGTGTTCTTTTTACCTCTCCTTTCCATTTTTCATTTCTCTCAATTCTCTAACACACTTTTTACTATTCTACCCAAATTGCAGATAAATCCTTCCTTCAATTTTGCAAATAACATCTCTGTCGAAACAGTAATGTCTTATTTATTCTTGATTTATTTTATATATTTCTTTTTTCATATCATAGTATTCTCTTGTACTATTCTCTAAATTCTCTCATGCATTTCTACACATTTCCCATTCTTCATATTCTCTTCCTTTCTTACATCATCCTCCCACTGAATAAAACTCTGTTTATATTTCTTTTTAAAATCTTCCACAGTGACCAGTTTCTGTACAAGTTCTTCATGGTTATATGATCCTTCCATAACTGAAATACTTCCCAGTCTTACATTTTACTCCATAATTTCTCATTTATTTGTATTCTTTTTCCTGTTTTAATACACTCTCTTTCTTCCATTGCCTCCATCCATATTGCTAAATGGTCTGAAAAAAATCACAACTGTATCATCATTTGCTTCTCCCAAACCTTCTGATATTACAAAACAATTAATTTCTTATCCAAGTGTCCATCTTCTATATGTCCAAAGACTTTGATTCCACACAGCTAACTTACCACATTTTATAACATCCGGTATTTTTTTACATCTTACTCTTTATTTTTACATTTTCCCCTTAAATCATAAAGTCCCCTGCAATTAATTTTCATGTTAACCACCACATAGTCTAATATTTGATGAAACAGTTTCTGTTCTTCTTTGCTCGTTCTATATGCATACAGTGTTATGATTCTATAAACATGTTCTCTGTTCCTCAAATCCACAACAGTTAACCTTCTCATCCTTACCAACATTGCATCCAGCA
>NC_056744.1:528810727-528823521 GCF_019279795.1 Protopterus annectens | reverse complement strand
GTCCTGCAGGGTTTCTACTCTCTTACACGGACCGTGTAAGAGTTACAGTGTGATTCAGCATGCCTCATGCACCTCATGCATATGCATAACATGCTGACATCACACCGTTTAACTGCAGCCTCCGTGTAAGAGTTATAACTCTTACACGGAGGCTTCCTGAATCCGGCCCATTGTTTTTACCAAAGGGAGTGATGATACATTTATTTGCATTCAGTTTGAGACCACTACTAAGGTGGCAGTCATTGGTCTGCGGAAGACCCTCCTGAAGTATACTGATATAATTTGGGGATTCAATAATTGCACCAAGTTTGCAGTTGTCCATAAAGTTGGTCAGCCACAGCCCCTTAGTTTTGGCCTGAAATTCTGATAAGTATATACCAAGCAGTAGGGGGCCCAGCACTGCCCCTTGTGATGACCCACTGGTGACAGGTCTGCTGGTTGATGTGTAGCCCCACATTGATAGTGCGTGATCAGTTTGTGAGCCAGTTGGCAACCCATCTTACAACAAAGGGGTTTACATTCAGTTTGCTAAGTTTATCAGTAATGCCTGAGTGTTGTGTTGTGTCAAATGCCTTTGCCAAGTCAAAGTATGCTTAGTGCACATATTTGTCCTACTCAATGGCCCTGGTCACAATTTTGAAGAAATCCACCAGGTTTAACAGGCAAGATCTGCCCTTAATGAAAACAAATTGGGTTGGTTCCAGGGTTTGGAGGTTGTGTATATCTTTATTTATGAGGTCATTAAAACTAAGTTCCAATTTCTTTTAGAATATTTCTATTGCTTGGAATACTGCAATAAGAGAATAATTGCAATCAATCAAAGTTAATAGTATGTAATCTGCAAATAATTGTATTTTGGGATTAAGTCATTATTTATTAGCATGCCATTGATGTTTTTATTTGATCTTACACAATTTGCAAAATATTTCATAACTAGAGCAAAAAGCAATGGGGACAAAGGACAACCCTGTTTAGTACCTTTAGTAATCATGATTGATTGGGAAGCATATGAGACTATCTTAATGTACGCCAAAGACTTTTCATAGAGAAGTTTGAGTAATTGTAAGAAATTGTTTGAAAAAATTACATTCCTTTAGTACTTATTGTAAGTACTCCCAATTATCTGAATCAAATGCACCATTGATATCCAGACTAACCAAAGTTAGTTATTTTTTTGAATTATTAATATAATCAGTTATATATAGGATTCTCTTAATGTTACCATACTGGTTCCTGTTCATTATAAACCCAGTCTGATCATTGTTTATCAACATTGGAAGAAATTGTTTTATTCTAGAGGCATATATTGCCATGAATATTCTATAATCTGCATTTAATAATGAAATCGGTCTATATGAAGAACATTGTGTTGAGTTCTTATCAGGTTTCAAAACTGGGGATATTAGGGTGTATTTCCAGGATGGTGGTACCATTGTAAGTCCTTTAACTATTGCAAATACCTCTAGTAAAATACTGAAAGCATCCTTAGTCATCATTTTGTATAGTTCAGGTATTATACCATCATTTCCTGGTGCTTCATTGAGGTTTAAATTATTAATTTGAATTTTGAGTTCAGACATTGATATAGAGTTGTCGATTATTTTTATTTGATCTTCTGACAGTCAATTTTTAGTATATTTGTATACGTTTTAATTAGATCTTGTGTATCCATTGTTGGTTTGTGCTGATTAATTTTATTAAAATGAGACCTGAAAATATCCAGAATATCTTCTATTTCAGTAACCTTCTTTTTACTACTAGAAGAGTGTGATCATTTGAGGTATTGCCAGCTATGGCAGGAAAAGTGGGGCAGTGGATGTATTGTATATGCCAGTACAGCTAGCTGGAGTTTTGTAAATAATCATATGTCATTTGTATATCAAACTGATTTGTACAGATGCTTGTGTTGAAATATGTATTTGTAAAGCTGCTTGTAAAATGGTAAAAATGTACCAACAGTGTGTCCTACTGGACAGAAAAAGAAATACACTTATATGTCAGACTGTATTATAACTATTGAAATTAATATTATAACAGAGGATACTGGAAGAGAAGAGGTTAATCTGAGTTCCATCTAACTTTGAAAAATAGTATGACAATAAATTACTTAATTTTGGCTATAAAGATTGTATCTTACAGTTCTGATTGTAGCCAGAGGTGAAATATCTGTGTCAGAGGAGAATGGTTTATTAGCTCCTGTAGGAAGAGTGAAAGTGGTTTACTGTTTAATGACTTCCAGAAGCTGCAGAAGATCTTAGTAAAGCTCTTCGTGTGTGTATTATTGACACATATGTGTGAGATTCTGGATCACTTGCTAGGAAATGGGGTAGTAAGGAAACCAGAAGTCAGATAAAGAAATGTATGTGATGTCATTCTGTAATCCAGGGCAAAAATGATGTTTTAATACTATATGAGACTGAAATCTCAGAGCATTCTGTTTTTGGAACCTGACATAGAAGGACCACTTGCCTACTTCATCTTGCCGTGCTCTAGCAAGTGACCAGGGAATAAAAATTATTTTGATCAGTCAGGAAAATATAGTGAGAATAGTTAAGTATTGTTTTCCTGTATCTGTGTGAATCTATTCATCTGTTATTTTAATGTTTCCTGTGATTGAAACTCTGGTGTTTATTGTAAAAAAATATTCCATATTTTCATGTTCTTTTATTATTTATTATTAAATATATTTAAACTTTTCATTGTGGCTGGTCCTTTACAGAATATTTTAACCTTTGAGAGCACTTATATCTGTTTGATGGCTGTAGCTATTATTGAAAGCATTACTGCATTTGGTCAAACACCATCATTTGCATTGATATTAATTTCACTCAGCAAAATTGGGTACCCTTGTAAGAGCCTTAAAGTAGCTGTCTTTGGAGTGTTCTGGTGGCAGTATAAATATCTTATAGTCTGGGCAGAAAGGGGCATAACTAGCAAATGTGTTCCAGCCTTTCCCAGGTGTGTGTGTGTGTGTGTGTGTGTGTGTGTGTGTGTGTGTGTGTGTGTGTGTGTGTGTGTGTGTGTGTGTGTGTGTGTGTTTGTGTGTGTGTGTGTGTATGTGGAGCAGGGACATGAAGCACTGGTTTCACAAAGAGGGTGCAGGGTGCTGAAGGACTTGGTTTGGATACTCGGCTGAGGACTCAACTTTACAGCTGTACCAGTGTGAGTCTCACTGGGGCCCTGGAGACAGAAAGAGGGAGAAATCTAGACCCTGGACATGTTCCCTCTGTGCTTTTAAGGGAAATGGTGCTTAATGCAGAGAGTTGCATTTGGAAATACTGGGTGTATTCATTTTTGTTCCAAGTGAATGTCTCTCTCCAGTGTCAGTGGTGAGGATTCAGGCTCCTTGATTACTGGCCCAGATAGTGGATGTCACAAGGAGTATAATGCTTTGATGTGGTTAGATTTAGCAATCATTTTTGTTCCAGTAGCCAATTTATGCATGGATTTAGGATTTATGGAATAATTAGTTATCTTAATCTTTTCTAAATTTATCATAATTTTATGTTGTAAAATTTCAAAATATTTACTGTTTAAGCTATTTATTTCTTCTAAGTTATTTTCTTTTTGACTATCTAATTTTAACTTATCAGTTTCTCCTGTGAATCTATTAATTCTTTGCCCCGTTATTTTTTTTTTGTGAATACCAACTTACAATTTTGCCAAAAAATATGTTTTTAAAGAGTCCCATGCAAAAATCTGTGTTACCTATATGATTAATTTCAGTAAAAGTTTGATTTCTTTATTAAAAAACTCCTTGATGTCTTTCATATTGGTTATATATGCAAGAATCCTTTTAAATGAGATATTGTTATTAGAATTCAATATAACTCCAAATGTTAGCACATTATGAACAGACAGTGGGCAGAAGACTACTTTAACATTATCTATTCTACTAGTGATCTCATTTGAAACATATATTCTTTCTATTCATGATTGTGTCCTACACCTCTGTGAGAAATGTGTAAAGAAGAGTGAGTTTGATACTGAAAACTCATTTATACCTCTCATATTATATACGTCAGTGAACTCTGTCAAAGCCTTTACTGAGGCAGGTTTCTTCCTTTTATAGCGAGTGTTGGTATCCTTGTTGGATAAAATACAATTAAAGTTGTTTGGAAAAATAAAGTTTCCCTTTGATATTCTTAGTATTTCTTCCAACTGATGTTTAATTGTTTATATTGCCAATCCTGGTATCCAATAGACATTAGTAAAAGTATATAGTTTCCTTTGAATCTCTAAAGTCATTGAACAAAACATGCATTTTTCGTCATTAAATTAATTCAGGATATTAGGTAGAGACAAATAATTTTTACATAAAATAGTCCCCCTCTTTTCATTTGTTTATAATGAGAGCTAGTCAGTATAGAATAGTGTTTAGTGTGATGTCTGCCCAAATGTTCTTTTATAGAGGGGGCATGGCCAGGATGCTGACAGGCTAGCAGCACAGTTTTCTTGCTCTGCTACTCTATTTTTAATTCTATTTCTGACAGGATATTTTATTTGTATAATATCCTAAACAACTTTTTTGAACAAAATCAGTTACACAGAATGATATTATCTAAAAAATATAAATATTTAATTTCTTCCCTGTCAGATTATTAATTTGAAAGATCTGTACCAGTAAGTGTGAATTGTGTCATTCAGTCTCTCAGGACTTGCCTTTAAAGAAAGAACTCCAATCTGTTCTTTCTAACATACAAGAACTTTTTTTAAAAATAGATAGAATGGATAACAAGCTTCACAGATTTAAAGAAAAATGTACCAGACAGAGCAGATACATGAGATTTTAAAACAAAAGAAACTCAGATATTTGGAATGGAAGATACCCTTAATGACATAGACAGCAGAGTAAACAAAGATAAAAGCAACATTAAATTTCTACTGCAACAGTATACCTTATTACTAAACAAAATTGAAGACTTGAAGAAGAGATCCAGGAGAAAATAACATCAGTATTTTTGGATTGCCTGCAAAAATAGAAGAAAATATTGTCAACTTTCTTACTGCCTGGCTTCCTAAGACTTTGAATTTATCTAATCCTATGTCATATGGTACAGAAATAACACACAGGTCTCTAGTTTCTACTTCATCAAAAAATAGCTCTTCACTGAGATCAGTTATTGTTAAGTTCTACTCATCTCAAGACAAGGAGCAAATACTTAAAACAGCCTGGTCCAAATCTTCTATTAAACTGGATGACAAACTAATAAGATGTGATAATGACTATTCCAATGCTATGATGACCAAAAGGAAACAATTTTTGCCTCTTATAAAAGGGCTTAAAAAAAAATTTAAGGTGCATTTTGTCTTTCCTGCCAGGCTCAAAAAAAATTCCTTCCAAATGAAATTAGATACTTTAAAGACCCATACTTTGCACTGTATTTTAAAAACAAGCAAACAAATTCTAGACCAAACTGAAAATATGGATTGGAACAATAGTACTTTGAAGAGACAAGTGGAAGCAAATGCTTGGATTATTTACATTTTAGACAGGAAGAAGTAACCTGGACAGTTATAGAATTTTAGATCTCCTGCTACATCATAAAAGTACTCATAATTCTAATTAAGCTGCTTCAAGCTGGTCCTCATGACAGGGGCTTGCAAATGACCAGTTCATCAGCTACAATTAACACAAAAACATTCATGAGTGAATCCAAGCCAACTCTACTTTATACATCAATGCATCAGACCATTCCAAACCAATAAAAACAAAACAAAAAAAAACATTTCAAAGTATATTAACCACTAAAAAGCTATTGTATTTAAAGAAATAACATTTAATGATTCAGTAAGAATATATGAGAAGTTTACTGTAAAGCAGACTGTCATTTTTTTAAATGAGGCATGGAATATAAACTTGCATTAAAAGAATGACAGTTATGTGTTATCCAGGTTTAACTTGTAAAAGTGTGAATGTTACTCTAATTATTTGATAACATTCCAATAATGACTTTTATATATGTAAGAAACAATATTTTTTATACTTTGTTTATAGCATAGTATAACTTTCCTGCATATTATTTATACCTTCATATATCAGTAGAAAGCATTCAGAACTAGTTAATAACTGACAGTGGTTAGGAATGCAATTCACTGTCTTTGCTTATTATCTAACTTGTATTCATTGACATCTTAGCCTGTGATTCAAAATCTTATGGTCATTTACTTTTAGACAGGAAGAAGTAACCTGGACAGTTCTTAGAATTTTCAGAACTCCTGCAGCATCACAAAAGTGCTTATGACTGTTTTTCATAAGGGCTTGAAAATGAACAAGCCGTCAATTGCAATTCACACAAAAATGCCCACAAGTGAATCCAAGCCACCTCCACACCACACACCAATCCCTGAAACCTCTCCAAACCACAAAAAGACCAACAAAAACATCTGAAAGTATCCCGACCACTTAAAAGCCATCACACTCAAAAAAATAACATTTAATGAGCACTATTTGTATGAGATGTTTAATATAAAACAGACTGTCATTTTTTTAAAGGAGACATAGCATATAAACTTGCATTAAAAGAATAACAGTTCTGTGTGATCCAGGTTTAACTTGTAAAAGTGTGAGTGTTACTCTAATTATTTGACATCATTCCAATAATTACTTTTATATATGTAAAAAGCTATATTTTTATGCTTTGTTTCTAACATAGCATGTCTTTCCTGAGTGCTATTGCATGTCAAGTATATTATCAGTAGCACACTACTGGACCATTTTAAGAACTCAGAATGTAACGTAACATGGCTCTTTAGTGTTATTTGCTGCATCTTGTATTATATTTAATAGTATGTTACAAAGCTATGCCAAGATATCAGAAAGTTTCATCATAATAAGGATTAACTTTTAATAAAATCAATAGTTTAACTTTTTAAATGTTAAGTGAAAATAAGTGGCTTTAATTCATATATGACTAAAAGAATCAAACTTTAACATTTTGAAAAGGCAACTAATAACCATTTGAAACACAGAACGAAAGAAAGAAAGAAAGAAAGAAAGGATTTACCTTGTAAAAAGTAATATATAGCACCTGTTCATAAGTATTCAACCACTTATTTAAATTAAATTAATAAGAATTCATAACCATGACATATATTGATTTTTCATTTGTCCTTCAATTTTTTACTATTTTTGTCTATTATTAACCAACCACCTCTTGTTGCATTTGTTTTCAAAGAAGTTGATAGATTCTAGTTAATTTCTTCTGCTTTTTCTAGGATTTTATTTTTCTGTATAAAGTCCATTGCATCTTCCAAGGTGTTAAAAAAACTTCTTTCATTCAGGAAGGTGAATCTGTATTTTTGCTGAAAACAAGATTTCTCCTTTAATATTGTTTTTCTTTAAGCTTTTAACAAGTGGCACACATGCTTTTCTCTCTCTTTTTTTAAGATGAGTTAGACTGTGATGTATGTATCCTTTCAATGCCAAAGGAAAAAGTGTTTCAGGCAGGTTCAAAGTTTTAGGCAGCCAGTTATTAAGGAATTGAATCATACTGTCTACTTCTTCTTTTTCAGGAACCTCATAAATCCTGATGTTATTCCTTCAAGATATGTTCTCTAAGTCTTCTATTTCATCCCAGAATAAGCTATTTTATTTAAAAAAAATTAAATGTTATTCTCAAATTCAGGTAATTTTCCATCAACATCAGATGTTGTCTCTTCTATACTCGAGATTTGTGATGATTGTTATTTAAGATATTTACTCAGGACTTCAACTTATTTTTTACATTCCTCATTGAAATTGCTCATTTTGCTTTCTAATTTATCTGTCTTTACAGATAACTCACTGATGTCACTTAGTATAGCCTGTATATCTTTTTTCATAGCACTTTCCTGTATACTGAGCTTAGAGTGGCTCATTCTGAGACAATTAGTACTTTCTAGATTTATTGACAGGAAAAAGCAATTAAAAGAGCTTCAAACGTCTTATATTTTGTAATATAGCTTTCAACAGATGTTCAACTATAAATCCATTAAGCTTTTAAACTTTCTATTTGAGTTTTTAGTAAAAATCCTGTCAGAGATGTTAAAATGAAGCAGTACTGTTAACTGTTCACCATCATGTAATTTTATTTTTTAATGCAGTCTTCAAGAAGTTAAGATGCACTGCTTTAGGAGGTATTTTTTATAGTGGTTGTTAGTGATGATTTCCAATAACTATTTTTAAAAGTGAAAATGTGTCTGTGTATAACTTTATTTTTGAGGGGACAAGCTCGTAGGTAAATATAGTGCATTTGGTGTTCTTCTAGGTACATGTTGTCATGGCTGTTACAGGATAGTTTGCTTTTATAGGTGGGAATGTGTGTATTTTGTTTTTAATATTGCCTTCAATAAGTTTAAAATGCACTGCTTTGAGTATAGTGCTATATGGCTGTGTTGCTGTTGGTTCTGTTCTTGATTTTATCATTGTGCTAGATAAATTAGTGCTATAGGTTTATTATTTATTTTTTTTCTTCATTGCTGTGTTCAGAGGTAAATGGGGTCCATGGTGTCTGATGTGCATTCTAATTCATCTTAGAGTGATTGTTTATTGATGACTTGCAAAAAGTACTTTAAAGTGAAAATATGTGTATACATTTAATTTTTTTGGGGGGGTGAGGGGCATGTAAAGTGGTTACAGCTGACAAATGTGAGTTTTTGCAATAATGCTTTATTTTTACTGTTAAAGCTGCATGATTTAAAATAGTTTGTGAGATTTCAGTATGCTGAAATAACTTCACAATGTTGTAACAATAAATGCATCTCCTTCACCACTCCTGTGATGATGTCATGGTAGAGGATATAGCTAGTGTCATATTGGCCAGAACCACATGTTCCAGTTTAGTTCACTTAAAAGGTGACAACCTTATCATAGTCAAACATAAGTATTATAATCAAGTGGCTGTCTGTGGTGGCCTGGGCAGGGTGTGTGTCATAGCAGATGATATTTAGCAGAATGTTGTATTGATTAGTGTTGCCATCCATCAGCTTTTTGTTTTCTGGATAAGTTTTTGGCTGTAATTACTTCTTTGTAGTGTCTACACTCTCTCTCTCTCTCTATGTGGGTTTTGTTCATGTGCTTTGGTTTCTTCTCCCAGATCCTCAGCTGTATTTTAAAGGGTCTATATTATATCATTGCATGCTTACAAAAGTGAATGATAATTAATTGACCCCATGTAAGCGAAAGCTTACAATGTCAAAACCTCAGAACAGCGAACCCCCCCCCTCTTAAATATACCAACTCCGAAATCACACTACAGTGCCGAAAACAGCAAAGTAACAGAAGCGGCCAAGTGAATTCTTTCACTGGGAAAGAATTTGCTTAAAAGCTGCTTCACTATTTTGCCTTTTCGTTCTTTTAATTTTGATCAAGACGCATTTGACAAAATGCCTCTGTAATCAGATAATAGGAACCCATAATATATGCCTCTGGTCATTTGTACTTTTACTTTTTCCCTAATTTAACACATGAGAGATAAACAGAAGGTTACTATTTCTCTTTGGGAAGCCAGGAAGGCAGGCACTTTTCCCAGACAGGATTCGCATGTCTTTGCATTTGCCATCTCAGTTTTTTGGAATCACTGTTTTGTTAACTTTGAACATTAAGCTTTAGACATAACTTGTTTTTCCTAGAAAGAAAAAAGTAAGACTGAATTTTTTCCTTACCAATATTTTTTTTGTTCACACACTGTTTTGTTAACTTTGAACATTAAACTTTAGACATAACTTGTTTTTCCTAGAAAGAAAAAAGTAAGACTGAATTTTTTCCTTACCAATATTTTTTTTGTTCACATCATATTTAAGTAAACAAAATGTAAAAAAAGCTCTAACATGCATTTCAAAGCATTTAGAATCCTATGACTTCTAGGGGGGCCAAGTGTAGTGGCCACCAGACCAATGACTTAAAACACTTACATCCCCTGGACCTATTAAAGTAGAATTTTGGCCAATTAATATTGTGTTAAAAGTATAGGAGAGGTGCTAAAAAGTAAGACAAAGTGTGAAAAAAAAGGAAGAAGTAATCTATGTGAATGTTGTAGAACCAAGATGAGAGGAAAACAGGGTAAGAGCACTGAGGAAGCACACAGGAAACCAGTGTGTAATCGAAGGCCAGCAGAGCCCTTTGTCTAGGATCATAGGATCACAGGAGGTTACTAGGTTAATGGCCCTGGGGCCCATACAAACCTAGCCAAGAGTTTATCCCCAAAATGAAACCTCAGTCAGCACCTGTCACCCCTGTCAATGAGGGACAAAGGTGGAACCCCTGGGACAAATTTATGGTTTACCATCCACTCATCAAGGTTGCATTTGAAGAGGGTCAGTGAGGTACTCTGTTTGACATGTATGGGAAGTCTATTCCAGAGATGGGGCAGTCTCTTGGAGACAAACCTGTCTCCCCAGCAGGTTTTGTTGATGTTGCATATTAGATTTAGGTCTATCAAGTGGGTAATACATAAAGGAGTTAGACTTACGTATATGGAGTATCTCTAGTAAGGCAGGGTCCGATATTGCTTTGTAGGTGAGACACAGATCACCTCTGAGCAATCTGTATGATACCGAGTAGAGTGATAGTGATTTAAGCCTGTCCACATAGAATAGGTGTTAGAGGCCATGGATTCTCTTTGTGAGGTATTTCTGTGGCCTTCCCAGTTGGTGCAGGTGTTTGGAGAGGTACATACTAAACAGGACATTATACTCAATTATAGGTCTAATGAGAGAGGAGTACAAAGAGGTAATAACCTCCTTTTTTCTGGATGCAATCCCTTTACTTATAAGATGAACCAAGTAAAAAGCTTTTCTGACCACCGCTGCCACATGATGGTCAAATGTGAGATTGTTGTCAACCCAAGTACCCAGGTCTCTCACCACAGGTTGTATGCTTAGGGGGTTGCTGCTGATGTGGTAATCAGTAGGGGCCATGTTTTTGCTGAATGGTATGATAATATACATTTTTCTGCATTTAACTTAATGCTATGACTTTGGCACCAGTTATTTGTAGCTGGGAGACACTCTTGCAGTATGTTAACATTAATTGGGGAGTCAATGACAGCACCCAACTTACAATCATCAGCAAACTTGGTCAGCCACAGGCCGTTTGTCTTTGCTGGACCTCTGAGAAGTATATGCCAAACAGTAGGGATCCTAGGACAGATCCCTGGGGAACACCACTAGTGACAGGTCTGCTGTTGGAGGTGATAGCACCTATTTTGATCTTGTGGGTCCTATCTGACTAGATAGGGATTAACACCAAGTTGTGTTAGCTTTTTGATGATGCCTGAGTGGGAGATTGTGTCAAAGGCCTTTGTCACCTCAGGGTAAGCTATATGTACTGACTTTCCCTCATCCAGGGCCTTGGAGACAGTCTCATAAAAGTCAGCTAGGTTCAATAGGTAAGATCTGTCCCTGAAAAATCTGAATTGGGTGGGGTCGAGTGCTTGGAAATTGCCAGTGTCCTTGTTTATGAGATCCATAATAACACGCTCCATGACTTTACAAATGAGACTTGTCAAGCTGATGGAGCGATAGTTTCCCATGTCAGTAGTGGCACCACCTTTGTGCAAAGGGATGACAATGGCAGTTCTCCACTCTGCTGGATTGAAGTCTGTGGTTAGGCTGTGGTTGAATAAGGTACTCAATGGTTAAGCTTTTTTGCTAGAGATGGTACAGAATACCACCTGGGATACTATCAGGTCACATGGAAGCTGTGTTATTTGCCTTGGATAGGGCTTTTAACACTTGATCTACAGAGATGTGAGGTGTGGGACAAGTATTGGGGATGTTGACTGGGCCTTTGGGAGGCGATAAGGGGGTGAAGTTTGCGCTGAACCTATCAGCCAGCAGGTTGGCTAAGTCAGCAGGATTAGTGTAAGTGGTACCATCAAGTACTAATTCAGAACAAACTTCAGCTTTGCCATTGAGGTTCCTAATGTAACTGGAGAAGGACTTGTGGTTTCCTTTTGTTTTGGAGGCTAGTTTCAACTCATAATTGGCTTTGGAGGTTTTCATTAGTGATCTAATTTTCTTGTTGAGGTAGAGGAGGGATTTTTTCCAATTTGGAATCTGTTCCTTTTTACCCTTGGACAACAATTTCTTCCTTTTGTTATAAAGCCTGTTGATACAGGATATAAACCAGACAAGTTTGTGTTTCCTTGAGGAGCAGATTTTAGTTATGTTGGGTATGGCTGAGTCCATGCAGTTGTACAGGTGATTGTTTACTGCACTGGCGTACTGTTCAGCATAGTTGTCTGCATCATCTGAGGGGGGCAGTGGTGTGAAGCTGCTAATACCCTCCCTTAGAAGGTTGTAGTTAGATTTTGAGATTTTTTTAGCCTGGTTATGGCTGGGGAGGGTTGCGTGGGATAGAAACTTCATATGAGACAGACCGATGATCTGATCTCACCGGTTAAGAATATACTATGGGAGTGGTGCAGCGGTCACCCATGTTGATGAGAACCAAGTCCTTTATGTTATCTCCCCTTATGGGGATAAGACCAGCTGATCTAGTGTATTAGAACTGATGAAGTCAAGGAATCGTTGGGTGAGTGCATTAGTGCAGGAATAGTTCACCCAGTCTATGGTGGGGTTGTTGAAGTCACCAAGGATCAGAGTATTAGGGGATACCTTGATGGAGTCAAGTAGGTCCAGGTAGGAGGTGTGGGTGTCCTGATACATGGAGAGGGGTATATAGCTGGCTATAACTTGGCTAGGTGTCTTACCAATTGTCAATTGCACCTGGAGTAATTCCAGTGTGTCAGGTTGGTAAACCAGTCTGGAGGTGTGCCTGTCCTTAATGAGGATCGAGACTCCACCACCCT